>NC_089268.1:10276084-10589381 GCF_963930625.1 Muntiacus reevesi
GCCCGCATGTCTACGTGTCTACCAGCTCTGGGCAGCCACTTTGTGCCGGGCTCTGGGCTGCAAAGGTCCTCCAGGCACAGGGCCTGCCCTGTAGGATGCACTGGCAAGCTCCAAGCCCACGTGGGCGTCATACACACTGGGACCTCTCTCTCAGTCCTGCCTTCTGCTAGGAATTTACCTTTCCACCTAGATGTAAATTCCTTGTTATGAGTGCTCAAGAAATGCACGTGCAAAAGATCAAGTGGAAAAGTATAAGATAGCCATGCAAACCGGCAGGGCCCCAAAGGCCCAGGGCTGAAGACAGCTGGGCCAGTAGAGAAGGCTGGGGGGGCAGGGTGACTCCAGCCCGAGGGGACACAGTGGGCCCACTAGGAGAGACTTGGCTGGAGCCAGGAAGACCCAGGTACCAAGGGGCAGTGAAGAGGACACAGTCAGCCCACTTTCCCACCTGTAGGGTCCCCATGATGCACCCCACCAAAGGTTTGTGCAAAGTGTGGATCTCACACCTGCTCTCAGCTTCCTCTTCCCTGCCATTGTGAGACAAAAGGGAAATGTCCACTCCGCGGCTTCGGGCTGTGTGACTTTGTTCTTTCTGGGTTCTGCTTGGTTTCCGGCTGTGCTGGGTCTTTACTGTGGCATACAGGCTCAGTAGTTGTGTGGGCGTAGTCGCCCCAAGGCATGTGGGATCTTGGTTTCCCAACCAGGAATCTAATCTGTGTCCCCTGCACTGGAGGGCAGATTCTTAGCCACTGGACCACCAGGGAAGACCCTGGTTGTGTGACTTTGGACAAGTTACTTAGACTCTCTGAGCATCAGGCTTACCATCAGTAAAATAGGGCAGGACTTTAAAAAAACTCCACCTGATGGAGCTAGCGTGAGGGTCAAATGGTATTTGTGAAAGCCTGGGTCAGCCACCGGGAGCCAAAGCCTCTGGGGAGTGAGTGAGTCCTAGTGGGGGTGGGGCTGCAAAGGCAGAGGGGCAGGGAGCTCATCAGGACCTCAGGTCAGGACCCGGGGCTGTGAGGATGCTCTGGGGGCCAGAGACACCGGGCGACACTCAGCTCTGTCTCCAGGGACAGAGCCCGCTGGGCAGAACCTGCAGCCTCAGCCTAGAGGCTGTGGCCAAGGCAGGACACACGTCCCTCCTTTCCCAGACACTCTCAGCTCATGTCCCCGGCCCATACACATGGTAACACACACCCTCACAACATCACAAACCACACATCACTGCCACCCCACACAAGATCGCAGCAACACAAGCGTACACGGTAAGCACACCGCCTCACACAGCCACACTCACCACACCAACCTCCGCAAGTCACACCCTACACACAGCCGCAGACCCAGACACACGGGTCAGCTGCCCATACCTCCTTGGAGCCACCGGCCAATCCTTAGCACCATCAACACCTCACCTTTGCTACTGGTGCTCGGGGGGCCCGGCTGGGGGATGCTGGCGGGGGCAGGGATGGCCCCTGGGTGGAGAGAGACAGCACCTCTGTCATCCAGCAACTACTCGCCCGGCCGCCTCAGCGCCCCACTCTGAGCAAAATCCACATCTTCCCTCTGCAACCAGGCCGTCCACTCACACCCACCTGCCCCTGGGAGACCTGGGCGGGACCTGCGGGTACAGGGACACCGCCATCAGAGAGCCAGCCTGCTGTGACACGGAGGGCCGAGGCTGGGCGCAGATGGGCCCTCGTCCCACATCCGGCCCCTGCGTGATGAGAGCCAAGTTGCCCAGCCTCTCTGAACCTCCACGTCCGCATCTGTAAAGTGGGACGGCATGCTCGCCACCCTCCAGACGCGGTAGGGGTGTTGTGAGGATTAAAGGGGTCACCTGTGGACAGCCCGGCCCCTGGGGGGATATTTTGGGGACGGGGAAGAGGCACGCTGTGGCGGGGACCAGCCAGGACAGCTGTGGGGCTCAGAGCCCTCGAGCTGAGCGCTGCCGCCCCCTCCCTGGGAGGCCTCTGGGCAGCGAGGGCTGTTCAGAGCTGCATTATTCATGGCGCGCAGCTCTGAGCAGAGGGAAATTTGCTGAGTGATCGACCTAATATCTTAACACAAACCCATTTAGGCAAAACACCTTTGAAGCGAGAAAAGCTGGGAGAAAAAAGAGAGAGGAGAGAAGGAAGCGAAGGTGTTTGGAGGCAGGTGGTGGAGGGAGGGGGCTGTGGGGGAAGGCACAGGGAGGTGTCTGGTTCCAGCCCCGGCCCCGCTCCAGGCCACCCGCCGGAGACCCCTGCCCCATCCCAGCCCCCAAGGGCCTGCCTTCCTCTGTTCTCAGTGGCCATCCCGGGCATTCTTCTTGTTTTATATACAATAATTAAATTTTTTTTAATATTTGTGTATTTGGCGGTGACAAGTCTCAGTTGCAGGATCTAGTTCCCTGACCAGGGATCAAACCCTGGGCCCCCTACTTTGGAAGCATGGAGTCGTAGCCACTGGACCACCAGAGAAGTCCCCCGGCGGGGTATTCCTCAGCTGAGGGAATCCCACCGACTTCTCAGAGTTGGTTCAGAGAGGGAAAGGAGTCTGCCCAAGGCTCCCACAGCAAGTCGGGCTGAGCAGCAGTCAGACCCAGCACTGCTCAGCGCTAGTTCAGAGTCCTCTGCTGAAACACCCCTTTCAGAACAAGACCCCCAGCTCCAGCGACACAGCTGGAGGGCGAGGTCACAGAGCAGCTTTTCAGCCCCTTCCTTGACCTCACAACTCCACATTCCACAGCGAGACCACTTTTTCCAACGCAACTCGAGTGTCCCTACCCTGGAGCCTTGGCTGGTTCCCCTGCAGGAAAAGCCCCTCCTGCTTGCCCACCTGCCCAGCCCTGCCTCGGGGCTCCACTTCTCCACCTCTCCCCCACGAAACACCCCAGATCCTCCTGCAGTGAGGATGTGCTGCCGCCCACCCAGGCTCTCATCACACCCGTCTTCCCTGGAACCTGCCATCCTCTGCTGAGGCTGCTGGGTCAGTAACTCCTGTGCTTTGAGGCATGAGGGCTGGAGCCAGGTTGCCCGAGTTCAGATGCTGCTCTGCCACTTCTCAGCTGTGGGACCCTGGACAAGTTACTCACCTCTCTGGGTTTCATCTCCTCATAGTAAAGCATAAAGAACTGAATTAATACATGTAGCAGTGCCTGGCACACAACTACTCAAAGTTTGCTCTTGTAACACTTGATCGTTTTCTCCATCAGCCCATAAACCCCTTCAAGGGCAGACTGCATTTTTCTCTTTCCTCACTCCCTGATTTCCAGCACAGCAGGTGTTCCGACTCTTGTTTCTGGCAATGTCTGCCTGGCCTCTTCACCCCAGACCCCTTGGGAGGAGGAGCCAGCTCTGGGCTGGTGGTGGAGACACCTGTTGAGAGGCAGGGGCATGGAGAAGATGACCTCTGGCCAGCTCCAGCCCGGCAGCCAGGCCTGCAGTTTGATGGGAGAGGAACAGGAGGCTGCAGACTGGGATGAAATATTTAGGAGCCCACATCCCCAGGAAGTGGAAACTGACAAGCAAAATGAAATGTTGAGATGTAATTACTCAGGCAGGCCAAGCATGTCTCCCTGCCGGCGGCGGGCTCGGGCCTTCCCAAGGTGCCCCAAGCAGGCACTGGGTAATGAAGTCCTCCCGGACCTTCCCACACCAACCCTCACCCCCTCCCCGACAGGAGCCTGACTCAGGCTCTTCAAGCCAACCCTTCTCATGGCAGAACAGCAAGATGTGGAAGGAACAGTGGGCTGAGCCCAGCCTCAGCTCTGGATGTACCCGGGGTGAGGCCCCAGCTTCCTCAGCCAGGAAATGGGGCTGCTGACCCCTCGACTGGGAAGCAGGACAGACAGTGGGTGTGAGTGTGCCCCCGAGACTGGCCATGGGGGAGGGGAGTGGTGAGGACAGAGCAGACACCAGTTGGCCCTGTGGACCATCGGAGGCTTTTCTTAGGCTCTGAGCTGCCTGCGACTGGGGTTAGCAAGAGCTGGTGGACAAAGGTCAGGGGCAGAGGCCCAGATGTGGCCCTGAGCTGGGGAAGTGCTCACCCCACCCCCCCAAAACCTGTCCCAGGCTCTCCCAATGATGCTGGGGAAAAGCTTGGGGCCCCAGAGCCTGAGAGCCTGCTTGGCCAGATCTGGGATGGAAAGGGGCCTCCAAGCCTGGATCCCAGGAGCAGTCCTAAGTGGGTCTCAGGAGGGCATCTGGGGAGGGGCGTGGGGAGGGGTGCTCGGCTGATCCTGCCCTCTCTGTGGAACACCAAAGCTGGGGCAGAGGACCTGACAGCTACTGATTTTTCTCAATAGGCCTTTGGGGCTAGACATTTTTCATAGTAAGAGATGGTCCCATGTTGCAATACAAAAGGACATCCTGGGACTCTGGGCACTAAGTATGAGAGGGAACTTGAGCCACTGTGATATTTACACTGACATTTAAATGCACCCCAGGCACTGTGGCCCAGGTGGGACTGCCTGCAGTTGAGAGGTCCTTTCTAAATCTAAACCAGAGCCCAGAGAGGCTCGTGATCTGCTCAAGACAGTCACAGAGATGCCACCCCGGCCCCTCTCCAGGCTGGCTCCGACCTCCGGGGACAGGTCCAGCCTCACCCGAGGCAGCAGCCAGCTGACTTCTCAGGCTCTGATCCCCTGGGCCCCGTCCCCAACTCCTATGGACACCACCTGACCAGACCAGAGCCCCACACCAGCATGCAAACCTCAGCCTGTCCAGCCCGAGCACCCACCACCCCACCAAAACCCATCCCACTCCAGCATGCCCTTCCCTCCCACCTTCACTCGCTCTCACCTCACCTCCCTCGGGTCCTGAAGCCCCGCGGCCTCATCTTCTGCACTCCCTGCCTCCAGCAGGACCTGCACTTCCCAACACCAGACTGTTCCCTCTGTTCTATGCCCAGTTCCCCTTCCTGGACTCCTTCAAGTCAGCTCCTGTCGGTTCTTGAAGATTCAGCTCAGGTCTCCTCCTCCAGGAAGTCTTCCTAGGTGTCCCCAGGCTTCTTCTCTGCTGGGTGCCCGTAACCATCCCAATAACTCAGGTACTGTACTTAGCACAGGGTAGGGAAATTTTTGGACTAGATGCCTCTAGGGAGTGGCCACTGCCAGGCCCATTTCTGGGCATAGAGCATCCACTGATTCAGCAATGATTCACTAAGGCCCTCCCAGTGCCAGGTGCTGCCCTGGATGCTGTGGGGACAGCCATGAATAGGACAGACCAGAATCCTGCCCTCAGGGAGCTGACTTCTGTCTATGAATTAGACCACAGATGCTGAAGAATGAAAGAAGGAATGAATGAATGCAAATGAGCAAACGGACTAACTAGGAGGTGGCCTATTGCGCAGAAGGCCTCGTACCGCATCTCCAGCTCCTGTTCCTCTGCCCTCCTTTCCCTGTCTCCCCACCCAGTCCCCTGCCCCCTCCTCCCCCCTCACACACATGACCCCACGGCCCACGCATTCTGGCAGCACCCTTCGGTCATGCAATGTCTGCACCTGTTCTCTCATTAGCTCCTCTCAGTCAGCACATGGCTTAGGTGCTGTGACCATTATACAGATCAGGAAACTGATCCCGTAAGCCAGAGCCCAGTCCCGGATGCCACCACCTTCCCTTTCTCCAACCCATCTGCTCCCTCTGCCCTGCCTCTGCGTATGTCTCTCTCTCCCAGAGTCGGGTGTCTGGTGAGTTGCCACCTCTCTCCGAGCCTGCTTCCCTGTCTTAAAACGGGGCAGGCAGAGTGGTTCTGAGAGACGGGAAACAGAGCCTGTTCCCCTCCCCTCCCCCCACCCACAGCCCCTACTGCATCCCCCCCACCCCGCTCTATCCCCTTCCCCCTCCCTCCCTCCTCTCTCCTCTCACGTGTCACTTTGTCCTGCTTTTTCCCCCATCCCAAGGCCTCCCTTGAGCCCCAAGACATCTGCAAAATGGTCGTTAGCTTTCCTTCTGGCTCATTAAAAATGAGAATTTGCATAGAATATCCATATGATCACTCTGTCTATAGCAAAATGAGGCACAGATGTATCGCACCATGCGAGTCAGGGAGAACAAGGAGGATGGTCACAAGGGGCGGGGGTGTGGCCAGCCAGGAAAAGCCCACATGCTCACCCTCGGGGCCTGAGGCCGCAGAGGCAGCCCTGCACCCCTCCAGCCCTTTCTTGGCCTTTCTGATGGTTAATCTACCCATTCTTGTCATACAATAATCAGCACAGTAAGGACTGCAATTACCCCCATTTTACAGATGGAGAAACTGAGAGCCAAAGAATGATAGCTTCTCCAGACACACAGCAAGGCCATGGCAAGCCTGAGGGTCAGCACTGTCTGCTGTGAGGTGGCCCACCCCCCTTATTGTCAGGAATGCAGCCCCCTCCTCACTCTCAGAAGGAAGGCATCATGAAGAACCAAATTTAGTCATGCAGCTCCCCTACCCAGAGCACCCTGCTGCTCCTCTGGGACAGGCCCGTGGCTCTTTAAGACTCTCCTCTTCCCATCCACTCTTCATGGAAGCTCCCCTTCCCCCTTCCCCCAGTTCCCATTCTGCACCCCCCATCCCACCCCATCCCACCCCACCCCCCACCCCATACAACAACAATTTGGCTAGATGCAAAGATTTTTGGAAACAACTGCTTCCAAACCTCATCCCAGCTATATAACTGCATTCAGACCTGCCTGATCACAAAAAGGATTCACAGCAGTGCCCAGAAATAAACATATTTGGCTAAAAGAGAAATTTGTAAGGGACCAGCACTCTACAGATGAGGCCCTGAGCAGCATCCAGGGATTGGCCATTCTTGGGGACCCTAGCCAACCAGGGCTTCCCCCTGGTCTGGTCCTGGCGCTGTCCGTGGTGCTGAATCCAGGGGCACTGGGGCCATTCTCCCCTCCGCCCACACACAAGACGTGTGGGAGCAAGACGTGCGGGCTAGTGCTTCACAACATATCCCAGACCTGTCCCTTCTCACCACTCCCACTCCTTGGTCATCATCACGTCTTACCTGGAGGACAGCAGTAGCCTCCTCACTGGCCTTCTTGCCTCAGGCCCACAGTCTCTTCCCTACAAAATGGCCAGAGGGACCCTAGTAAACCCAAGCCCAGGTACATCTCCTCTCTGTTCACAAACCTCCCACAGCTCCCGTCTCACTCAAATCAAAAGCCGAAATCCTCAGAGAGGCCAGAAGGCCCCCCATGATCTTGCCCTCCTCTTCCACTTCTCTGCCCCCTCAATTGCTCTGTTCTTGCCTCTTGGCTACCCTCCAAGTCCCAGGAAGGCTTTCAGGGCCTTTGCACTTGTCAGTAGCCCTGCCCGGGGCACTCTTCCCACAGATCTCTTCGTGGCTCACTCCCTCACTGTATTTAGGCCTCTGCCCTAAGTTCGCCTCTGTAGAAAAGCCTTCCTTGACCACTCGTATGACAGTCTCCCCTTCCTTCCCCCTCTGTCTACTTATGCAGCTTTCTTCTTCTTTATAGCAATGCTCATCAGTTCTTATCTGAAAGTCTATCATACAGCAAAGTCTTTACTTGTTTACAATAAGTTGCCGCATCCCTCTCCCCAAACGTGAGCTCACAAGATCAATGATCCTCATCTCTTTAGATCACTGCTGTATCCCCCATGTCCTGGCTCAATGCCTGGCATACAGTAGGGGCTCAATAAATATCTTTCCAGCAAATGAATAAATTATTGTATAGAAGTGAGGGGTGAAAGGGCTGAGAAAGTGCCCCCACTGCCCTCCTCACCAGCCATATCCCCACAGAGCAGGCTCTACGATCTGGAGGCCTGGACTTCCTTCTTCTGAGTCCTTGAAAACCCCAGGAGATGGAGGGAAGCCATCACTAAAAAGGTGACCATCAGGGATGCGTTCCTCCCAAGCTCCAGGCCCTGTGATGCCCACTTTTAGACAGAGCCCCTCGCAGGCTCATCCACAGCCACACATGACTAAGTAACTCCCATCATACTCACATTCCACGTCACAGAAGCTGCCCACCCCCCTTCCCTGGTCCTGAGGGAACCTCCGGCCTGTGTGTGTCGAGGGGGCGGGGTCGTCCTCTGAGGTCCGTCCATCTGACTGACCCAGCAGCACTTCCCCAGAGAAGCTGGGTGAGACATCACATATGTCATCGAAAGGAGAGCCCCTCCCTCCTTCCTTCCCTCGGGCTCTGGAATCACACAGACCTGAATGCAAATCTCTGCCTCTGACATGCTGTGAAGGCCAGCCCACAGGCAGCCTGGGCCATGACCACTTCCTCCATAAAATGGGGACAATTCTCAGGGCGTCTGTGTAGGGGCTGGGGCCAGGGCCTGGCAGCTACAGTGGGTGTGGTTAATGAAATGCTCCCTGGAAAATCACATATTAAAACACAAGGAGGTCCAGGAGGCTTCACACAGGCCAGGGTGGGCTGGCCGAGGGGCTGGTGTAGGAGGCAGAGCCTGGGGCTCAGAGGCTCTGGGAAGAGGGCTGGGTGGATGACACAGGGTAACAAGGGGAAGAAATAGCTGCAGACATCCCTCTGTGTGTCCACGACGTGCATGCACCCACTGAAGAAGGTGCACAGCCCCTGCCTGGTCTCATGAAGAACTGGAAAGCTCCGGGAGGAGCAATGACTTGTCCAAGGTCACACAGGAGTAGGGGATGATGCTGAGGCCAGAACCCTCCTGGGACACTCAGCAGCCCCTGAGGAAGGAGCCTCGGGACAGGAGGGAAGGAAGCCACCAGCTCACAGTGTCCCAGGGCTGCAGGGAAATGGGGGCTGGGGTTTGCTTGGATGACACCCCTAAGAAGCCCAGAGTAGGGGGCTAGGAGTACTGGGACCTCAGATAGGGAAACAGGCTCAAACTCAGTAGTCAGCAAGGAGGTCAAGAGGGCTTTCCGGAAGTCAAGGCCCAAACTGGGTGGGGGCAGGGAAAACTCAATGCCTTTGCCACCTGCTCTTTAACAAAGGGGAAGAAGTCAGAAGGGATCCCTAAACATGGGAGCCTGGGAGGACAGAACCCAGCGTGCTCCCAGTGCAGAGGCTCAGAGAAGGGGAGGAGGAAGAAACAAGGGCAGGAAATGAACTCAAAGACAATGGGGTTCAGACCAGGCTGAGAGATTCCTTCGTCAAAAGACTCAGAGGTAACACAACCAGAGAGGCCAAAGGAGCACACTCTATGGGCTCAGGTCTGGGCCCAAGAACACAGGGTTGGAAGCCAGAGGCCAACCCGGTGATACCTGGACCTCCACATGGTGAGGACAGAAAAACCAAGAGAGGTGGGTAAGGCACACGAAGACCCAAATCACAGGGGTCTCCTCTGACACATCACCTTCACATTGGGGATGAAGCCGAGGCTCAGAGACGGAAAGTAACCAGCCCAGGGTTACACAGCCACCCAAAGGCTAGAACTGGAACCTGATCCGCAATCCCCACTCTGATGAGTAACCGTGACAGTGACACCTCCAGCAGCTCAGTGCTGAGTGCAGGGCCCCGACTGTGCTAGCGCTTTACATGGATTAACTCATTTAATGCTCATGGCAAGTCAGAAGGGAAGTGCTATTAATTTTCCCATTGAATGAGGTGGAAACTGAGGCCCAGAGCCCTTAAGTGACTGCTCAAGGTGGCACAGTTCATGGTGGCTCTTGAGGCCCCCACCCTACTGCACCATCTGGGTAAGACGGCACGAAGGCCAAAGCCACGAAGGGGTTGCAACCAGCAAAGGGAAATGTTAGGCCCAGAAGAAATCTTCAAACGTTCCACAAAAAAGGCCAGTGAAAGGAAAAGTTGTTTCCTGTCAATGGACAGGGGGGCCTGGAGTGCTGCAGTCCATGGGGTCGCAAAGATTCGGACACGATTGAGTGACTGAATTGAACTGTCCAAGAGGGAAGGAGTGCAAACTTGGAGTGAAAAGGGCTTGGTGTCTACCATCTCCTTCCTCCTGCCACTCCTGTCAAGCTTAGAGGCAAACTCGGATGGGAGCATGTCCCCGTCATGATAAGTCAGGGCAGACACATCAGAGATGAGTCAGGGAGAGAGGAGAGGTGGCTTGGTGACACCCAACCCACAGGACTCACAAAATCAAGAGGTGCCAGCCTCGCACCAAAGGCCAGAGGGCAGAGAAATTAAAGTGGACAGGCGGAGTCCCCACGGCGGGCCAGGCAGCTCAGGGTTCATCCTCACAGCAGGACAGAGACTGACGTGGCCGTCACAGAGCAGTCACACTGGCGCCAGCACCTTGCCAATCTCCCGGGGTGCCCAAGCCAGGTCCACTTAATTTCCACCCACGGTCTGGTCAGCGGGCGGGGGATGCTGGGCCCCAGCTGCCCGTCCCTGGGCGGCGAGGCTGTGCTCTCCCCCCAGGAAGATGCTACCAGCCATCATATACACCAACCCAAAAAGCCAGTGGCAGGACCCCTCCCTGAATCTGGCTACCCCCAACCTTGGCTGATCTCAACCACATGTCATCTGACTGAGGGTGAGAAGGTCACATGCTCCAGGCTCTGTCTCCGTGCAATTGGCCCCAATCATCCCTGAACCAAAAGACCAAGCCTGAAGCGGTCCCATGATGAGCCTCCACTTACATGAAGGACGCCTGGAGCCAGAGGCCTCGGACTTGGGCACCCAGCCTGCCAGCTGTCAGAGCCAACCCTGCAGGTGAGCTGACACGCCGCTCCTGTTACAGATGAGAGATGGAGGCCCCGGAAGGGCAGCGACCTGCCTGAGAGCACATCTGTTCATCCTACAAACATCTGCTGAGGCCCCGCCATGTGCAAGGGAGGGCAAGGGGCACACAGCCAAGGAGGGAGAGGTCCTACCCTTCCCCGGTCTCAAGGGGCCCAGCCAAGCAGGAGAGGAAGATGGGAAATTCAGCAGGCACTGGGGCAAGGGTGACTGGGGTTCCCAGGAGACCAACCCCAGGGGAAGATGACAGGCGTCCATGGGTCAGCAAGTCTGCAGGGAGCCTTGGCTCAGAGCCGCCGCGATGGGCAGAGAAGACTCCCCAGGGCCCTAAGGAACTTGGACACAGCAGCTGGACACACCAACTCCAAGGGCCAAAAAAACTGTTAAAGGCAAGACTGGCCTGAAAGAAACCGCGCAGCTCCGCCTCACATGGGTCCCCATCCCACGGCCACTAGGACCAGGCCAGGCCCCTCACTGCGGTCCCATCTGCCTGCTGCCTCCTCCAGGCCCCTGCTCATGCTGCTCCCCCACCTGGCACACCCCCTCCTTCCTCCCCACTTATCCAAGTGTGCCCCTCCTCCAGGCCCTGCTGGGCGGGGCCCCCTGCGGCCCTGGAATTTATCTCTTCACCTCCACACAGGCATCATCACATCCCTTCATTCACTTATTCAACCAGACTCTCCCCGGCCCCTCCTGCAGAAGGGCAGGGTGCCAGGTCTGACTGGGCACTACTCTTCCCACGCCCGCTGGGAGCCGGCAGGGCCCACAGCCGCTCTCTTCTCCTCGCATGGGGACTGAGTACCCAGCGGATGTGAAATAGATCCGTGAAGTCCAGGCTCTGGAAGGCTGAGCTTCTTCCCATTCCTGCCTTCTGGGGCAGGCAGCATGCCACGACGAAGCATCGCAAGGCAGGCGCTGCAGTAGGAAGGATTTCTGTCCTTGGTGGGTCAGGACAGGGTTGGGGGAAGCCGGAACTCAGAGGGCAGGAGAGGGTCCCAGGGCAGCCTGACCCCAGAAGCCTCAATCTGCCTTTCTGTGGACTGGGAGAGCAACCTTTCAGGCCTGAATAGGAAGAAGGGCTTACAAAGTGAGTAGTTGGCTGAATTTCGTGATCAATCACCCATCCCACCAGTATTTACTGAGTGAATACTATGTTCCAGGGACTGTGCTAGAGGCTGGGGAGGCATTAGAGAACAAAACAGGCAAAAAAAAAAAAAAAAAGCCCTGCTGTCACATACCATTAAACAAATAAAAGTGTACTTGTCAAGTGCTATAAAGAAAAACAGGGGACTTCCCTGGTGGTCCAGCGGCTGAGAGTCTGGCTTGCAACGCAGGGGACGTGGATTCAATCCCTGGTCAGAGAACCAGGATCCCACATGCTGCAGGGCATCTAAGCCTGTGAGCCAAAACCAGAGTCCATGCTTCGCAACTAAAGATCTCCCATAACACAGTGAAGATCCCGCGTGCCGCGACTAAGACCCAATACAAGCAAATGAAAGAAAAGAAAGAAGACAAAGAAGAAGTCTTTAAAAAAAAAAGAAAAACAGAGCAGGAAAGAGGGAATAGAGAGTTCTGAGGTGGGGACACAGTGGGACACAGAGAGGCCCCTCTGACGCGGGCACAGCTGAGAAGGCAGCCAAATGCCCCGAGGAGAGGCCACCTAGACCGCCGGGGACAGAGCTTTCTGGGCCAAGGGAGCAGCCAGTGCAAAGGCCCTGAGGTCGGCGTGTGCCTGGAGTGTCAGAGGGGCCATGAGGAGGCTGGTATGACTGCAGCAGAGACCGGTAGAGCGGAAGGAGACAAGGTCTGGGGGCCTGGGCAGCAGAAAGGGGAGCAGGCACTTCCAGTGGCCTCCCCTTTGGGGGTTCTGGGTCCTGGGGGTGCCCTGGGGCAAACCTCCTCTCTGCTCTCCCAGAAAAATGAGCAGCACCAGGTCCACCCAGCCCCCAGGCAGCATAGCTCTTTCCAGGTGGCCGAGCTCTTCCCTTACCCCTCAGAGCCTCTGTTTACAGCCCGAGAAGCTAAGTCTAGAGATGTCGCAGAGCCAGAGGGAAGAGGTGCCCCAGCCTTGGGCCAGCCCTGCCAGCCAGCCGTGCAGACAGGGGCCATCTAAATGCAGATCTGACGCCCCGCCCAGGGAGCTGGAGCTGGAGGTCAGAGCAGCGACAACTTGATGCACCCGCGTCTCTGGAATACCAATGGGGGACGTGGGGACATAGCAGGCAGAGGAGGTTTAGAATTTCCCACCGTGCAAGGGACAAGGCATCTTCCTAAGGCCCCCACGCCTCTTCCTGCCACACTCAGGAAGGCCCTCTCCTTCCCACCCTAGGAGCACAGGCCTAGATGTGCCCAGGGAGCTGGAATCACTCGCTGGAGTACCAGACTGGCCAGGAGACCCCACGGAGAGGCCCCTGCTGAGAGCTGACCTGTGTCCTCACTGTCACGTGCACCAGAGACGGGGAGGCCTGTCTGGATTCAAATTCCCCTCCTGCTACCTGCCACCTGTGTAGCCTCAGGAGAGTTACTTAATCTTTCTGAGCCTCAGCATGGCCTCCATATAACAGAGTTGTCCTGAAAGATAGATGAATTCAGTTCAGTTCAGTCACTCAGTCGTGTCCGACTCTTTGTGACCCCATGAACTGCAGCATGCCAGGCCTTCCTGTCCATCACCAACCCCCAGAGTCCACCCAAACTCGTGTCCATTGAGTCGGTGATGCCATCCAGCCATCTCATCCTCTGTCATCCCCTCTTCCTCCTGCCCTCAATCTTTCCCAGCATCAGTGTTTTTTCAAATCACTCAGCTCTTCGCATGAGGTGGCCTAAGTATTGTAGCTTCAGCTTCAACATCAGTCCTTCCAATGAACACCCAGGACTGATCTCCTTTAGGATGGACTGGTTGGATCTCCTTGCAGTCCAAGGGACTCTCAAGAGTTATGAATAACTCCATAAATGAGTTATGAAGCCCATAAAACAGGGTCTGGTTCACAGGGGGGCTTCGTACATGTTACCTACTAATCACCCCTTCACCTGTCAACCACACAGAAGCCCTGGGCTCTGACAACTTCCCTGTAACCTTAGACGGGCTCCTTGACTTTCCTGAGCCTCAGTTGTCGTCATTTGTGAAATGGAGCACCAGCACAAGTAAACAGGCTCACACAGGCCCCTGCAGATACAGAAAAGCTGTGGGGGTATAGAAGTTTACACTCCGGAGCCCAGCCCCTGGGAGCACCCAGGACAGTGGTGGGAGGCACTGATGGCAGGGCCCCCCTGCCAGTCCCTCTAGCCTGCATCCCCCTCCAGGGGTGACTCATGTGGTCTCTGCATACCTCATCCCAGCACTGGTTGTTGCCACTCAACTCACCCTTGGGCAGCCTCCACCTGGCAGAGGGGGGGGGGCCCTGCAGCGAGAAGGCAGCAGCCCTCACACAGAGGGGGTACACATCCACACAGAGGGGGCACGCACCCACACCTCACACAGAGGGAAACCCACACCTCACACAGAGGGACCCCACACCTCACACAAAGGGGGCATGCACACCTCACACAGAGGGAAACCCACACCTCACACAGAGGGAAAGCCACACCTCACACAAAGGGGGCATGCACACCTCACACAGAGGGAAACCCACACCTCACACAGAGGGGCCCCCACACCTCACACAGAGGGGGGATGCACACCTCACACAGAGGGAAACCCACACCTCACACAGAGGGACCCCACACCTCACACAAAGGGGGCATGCACACCTCACACAGAGGGAAACCCACACCTCACACAGAGGGAAAGCCACACCTCACACAAAGGGGGCATGCACACCTCACACAGAGGGAAACCCACACCTCACACAGGGGGAAACCCACACCTCACACAGAGGGAAACCCACACCTCACACAGAGGGAAACCCACACCTCACACGGAGGGAAACCCACACCTCACACAGGGGGAAACTCACACCTCACACAGAGGGACCCCACACCTCACACAGAGGGAAACCCACACCTCACACAGAGGGAAATCCACACCTCACACAGAGGGAAACCCACACCTCACACAGAGGGGCCCCCACAGCTCACACAGGGGGAAACCCACACCTCACACAGGGGGAAACCCACACCTCACACAGAGGGGCCCCCACACCTCACACAGAGGGAAACCCACACCTCACACAGAGGGGTGCCCACACCTCACACAGAGGGAACCCCACACCTCACACAGAGGGGCCCCCACACCTCACACGGAGGGAAACCCACACCTCACACAGAGGGAAACCCACACCTCACACAGAGGGAAACCCACACCTCACACAGAGGGAAATCCACACCTCACACAGAGGGGTGCCCACACCTCACACAGAGGGAACCCCACACCTCACACAGAGGGAAACTCACACCTCACACAGAGGGGTGCCCACACCTCACACAGAGGGAACCCCACACCTCACACAGAGGGAAACTCACACCTCACACAGATGGACACCCACACCTCACACAGATGGACACCCACACCTCACACAGATGGGCACCCACACCTCACACAGATGGGCACCCACACCTCACACAGAGGGAAACCCACACCTCACACAGAGGGAAACCCACACCTCACACAGATGGGCACCCACACCTCACACAGAGGGAAACCCACACCTCACACAGAGGGAAACCCACACCTCACACAGATGGGCACCCACACCTCACACAGATGGGCACCCACACCTCACACAGAGGGAAACCCACACCTCACACAGATGGACACCCACACCTCACACAGAGGGAACCCCACACCTCACACAGAGGGAAACCCACACCTCACACAGATGGGCACCCACACCTCACACAGAGGGAACCCCACACCTCACACAGAGGGAAACTCACACCTCACACAGATGGACACCCACACCTCACACAGATGGACACCCACACCTCACACAGATGGGCACCCACACCTCACACAGATGGGCACCCACACCTCACACAGAGGGAAACCCACACCTCACACAGAGGGAAACCCACACCTCACACAGATGGGCACCCACACCTCACACAGAGGGAAACCCACACCTCACACAGAGGGAAACCCACACCTCACACAGATGGGCACCCACACCTCACACAGATGGAAACCCACACCTCACACAGATGGACACCCACACCTCACACAGATGGACACCCACACCTCACACAGATGGGCACCCACACCTCACACAGAGGGAAACCCACACCTCACACAGAGGGAAACCCACACCTCACACAGATGGGCACCCACACCTCACACAGATGGAAACCCACACCTCACACAGAGGGAAACCCACACCTCACACAGATGGAAACCCACACCTCACACAGAGGGGCCCCCACACCTCACACGGAGGGAAACCCACACCTCACACAGAGGGAAACCCACACCTCACACAGAGGGAAACCCACACCTCACACAGAGGGAAATCCACACCTCACACAGAGGGGTGCCCACACCTCACACAGAGGGAACCCCACACCTCACACAGAGGGAAACTCACACCTCACACAGAGGGGTGCCCACACCTCACACAGAGGGAACCCCACACCTCACACAGAGGGAAACTCACACCTCACACAGATGGACACCCACACCTCACACAGATGGACACCCACACCTCACACAGATGGGCACCCACACCTCACACAGAGGGAAACCCACACCTCACACAGAGGGAAACCCACACCTCACACAGATGGGCACCCACACCTCACACAGATGGAAACCCACACCTCACACAGAGGGAAACCCACACCTCACACAGATGGAAACCCACACCTCACACAGAGGGAAACCCACACCTCACACAGAGGGAAACCCACACCTCACACAGATGGGCACCCACACCTCACACAGAGGGGCACCCACACCTCACACAGAGGGAAACCCACACCTCACACAGAGGGGGCACGCACCCACACCTCACACAGAGGGAAACCCACACCTCACACAGAGGGGAGCCCACACCTCACACAGGCCCTGCTATCAGGGCAGGCCTGCCGGGCACAAGCCCAGAGAATCACCTAGTATGCCCCCCACACACACACACGTCCTGCCCTGGCTGCCTCTGGGGCTTGCTACACTGCCCGCTCACCACCAGACCAGCTGGCCTTCAAGAAGCAGGCTGGCCAGGGCTCCCGTGGTCTCGTCCCTCGTCTTGTCCCTGGACACGTCCTGCAGGGCCCAGCACAGCCCCCTCAGGCCTTCCAACACTCCCAGGCCTCCCCCGGAATGCCTGGCACCAGGGAGGACCTGTAATAATAACAACGCTCCAATGTGAGCTCCTGAGTGCCCACCTCCACCGGCCAGCACGTTTCATTCTGATAACAACCAGTTTTATCCCATTTCGCAGATGAGGAAACCAAAACCAAGAGGGGCTAAGTGCCTTTCTGAGGATCGTGTGACCAGTGAGTGGCCTAGTCGGAGCCCAGGTATGTCTGTTACGCCGCTCTCCTAACCACACGTGGCTAGCGCCATGTGGGGGAGGCGGGTAGCCTGGGGTGGGGGCACCAGATCTGACAGCCTGGCTCCAAGTAGCTCCAGCACCTCGCCGCATGAGCCTAGGCAAGCTCACCCCACGAGCCTCGGTGTCCTCACCTGGAAAAGAGGACAGAACACCAGGCCCAGAAGGTCGTCACCAGGATTCGTGCAACGTGTGAGCCTGCCACAGCGCAGACTTCAGTCTAGGGCCACGGGCTGCTCGGGGTAGAGTCCACACGACACAGTTACTGGGGCGGGAGGGCGCTGTTGATGGGAACCAGGAAGCGCAGCATCGGGGCTCTCTCCAAGGCCTCTGCCAAAGGCCCCATCGGTGCTGGGAGCTCGGGAGCACCCCACCCAGAGGGCAGAGCTGGTTCCAAACCCAGCCCCTCCACATTCTGGCTATGTGGTCTTGGGAGAGCCACCTACCCTCTCTGGCCTCCGTTTCCTCATCTATGAAATGGGCATGATTATGCTCCCTGCAGGACCCAGAGCCCAGCACACGGTCGGCGCCCAGGGCTTGCTGGCCCAGCTCTCACCGGGGCTCTGATGTGCACCTTCAGCCCACCCCACCACCCCACTCCCTGGCACGCCTCTGAGCAACTCAAAGATGATTTATACTTCAGAGAACAAATCAATACAATATACGGCCAGAGACATCTTTAATCTTTCGCAGGGATTAGGCTACAAGGTACAGCGGCCCCTTTCTACTGGCCACTCAATTCTGATTTCAATTTGGGCTGCTGAAGCGCGGCTTTTTCTCGCCTTTTCTTTTCACTCACTAAAGACAGTTCTCCAAATCAAATTTCATTTGGCAGGTAGGGCAGAGAGAGGCACCGGGGCTGCGGGGGTCTGTGGACGCGGGAGGTCCGGCCCGGTGGAAAGCTGGACCTTTGGTGACAGGATGGAGTGCAGGGGGCAGGGGCACTGTGAGGGCCCTGAGCTCTTATTTTTCTAGAAGTCCTTTACAAAAATCTCAGCAGACTTTCTATTTTCTAGAAAAAACTCAATGCTTGATTAGATACCCACAGAAACTTCAGACAAAAGCCTTAGCTTCAGCCAAAACCCAATGCCCAGACCTCACCCCAATCCCAAGCCTTTTCTACAACAGTATGTGTCCCTCCAGGCCAAAGGGCTGTGTGTGTGTGTGTGTGTGTGTGTGTGTGTGACTGTCATACCCCCATCCCCTGCACAGGTCTGGTCCACATGTGTCTCAGTTTATGCAGCTGGGAAACGGGCAGAAGACAGAGTAACAAAAACACAACGCAGATAAAACCTGCAAGTCCTGGAGCCAGCTCGCCTGGGTTCACACCCCTTCTCCACCTCTAACCTGCTCTGTGACCTGTTGCCAGTTATTATGTGGTCTCTCCGCACCTCAGCTTCCTCCCCTGTACAATGGGGGTACCTACTTCACCAGGTAGGGTGGATGACTCAGGACACCAGGTGTAAACAGGGGCTCAGCACACGCCAGGGACATAGGGAGGGTCACGTGAGTCCGGGGTTGTCTTCCCGGTCCCCCTGGACGCCAAGATTCTGGACCTCCATCCTGCCCCCGCCCAGCACCTCTGTCCCCAAATCTGCCCAAGGCTGCAGCTGAAATAGCCCATGGGCTTGTTCGGGAAAGGATTTAAGCCATCAAGGCGGAGAGGAGCCTCTGGGGAGGATGGATGGAGCCAGGGCGGAGAGGAGCCCATCTGAGCAAAGGAACCAAGGACTGGCGGGCCTTCAGAGAGAGGGGCTGGGGGCTGTGGTCTGATGCTGCCCAGCCTGCCTGCAGGTAGGAGTGGGCTCTGACCACTCCGGCTTCCTTCCACGGGGGCCCAGCTGCTGGAGCGGAGGGCGGGGGCGGGGGCCCGGGGCCACAGCCATCCGTCAGCCCTGCCCCACTTCCACCACCCTGCCGCCCTCTCCGCCAGGTTACAACCACCCGTGGCTTCGGCTGTACAATTAAAGGGGCTTATCAGAGATTTATAGCAGGATTATACCCGCAGGGTGTTACCGACGCCCGCCTCTGGACACTCTGTGGTCCTTAGGAGAAGCAATTAGAGTCCCGGGGTTATCCGGGTATAAATATATAGATGCCATCCCCAAGGTCGAGGGCTCCACAGTGAGCTATTTAGAGACAGGGCCTTGGGAGAGGAGGGGGAGGAGCTCCCTCTGCGGGGAGGGGGTCTAGCCGGAGGGGATGGGCTCCCATGCACTAAGGGAGTCGTCCCTCCAGCCCACTGCCCTGAGTCAGCCAACCCAGAGGCCAGTCTGCTGCCCTGGACGCACCCCCCACCACTGTCCCATACAGCTGCCCTCCCCGGCAGGGCCATCGGAAAGGCCGGCTCAGAGGCCCAAGTGTGGGCCTGCTGGAGCTCACCCTGTCTTAGCCTGTCAATACTCGCTGATAACTGAAACCTTTATCACTTTGAGGACTGCAATTTGGGAGTGCAGGGAGCTCTGTGGAGGAAGGGGGGCTGGCGGTAAGTGGGGAGTGTTCGAGGACAGCAAGCCACTGTCCCATCCTCCCCCCAAATGCCACCCACGGGGTGACTACGGCCCCACCCGCACAGCCCCTGCCGCTCACCCGAGCAGATGGCTCAGTTGTAAGGAGCCTGAATTCTCAGTCCTGCAAACAAACCCTTGCTTCCAGGAGGGCCCTGGCTCCTGGGTCCCTGAGACCCCCATGAACAAGGCTCCCTCCATGCCCACCTCCTTCCCCTCCTCTCTGCCCAAGAACAGGGGCCGTTCCATTGGCTCCCATGCCCCAAATACGGACGGTTCCTCCATCTGCCTGGCCGTGTCCACAGAAGCCATTCGCGCCCACCCGCTGCCTCCAGGAGCCACCCAGCCGCCCGCCCACGAGGCCACAGGCTCAGGCCCGTGAGGGGGCCCCGGGGCAGGAGGAGAGCCCACGACAGGACCTGGGAGCGGCCCCCGCGGGGACTCCCCGCCCTGGCCCTGAGCGGGAGCCCACGGGCAGACTCACCGTCCTCTCGGGACTTCTGCATGAAGGCCTCCACGCCGCTCTCGCCGTAGCTGCCCTCCGAGGCCAGCGTGGACACGTAGTTCCACTTGAGGGCGCGCACGATGTCCACCATGGCCTGGGCCTGGTATGTGTCCGAGGGGACCACGCGGGAGAAGAAGTCGTAGCGGCTGTTGTCACTCAGGTCGGGGGCTGTGGAGGCGTAGCTGATCTGGGGGATCTGGGGGGCGAGAGGGGCCGCTGATGGGGGTGGCTGGCACCCCACCCTGCCCAGCCAGGGTCAGCCCCTACACCCCAACCAGCCTCCCGCCCAGGGACCATCCTGGCCCTTCCCGCGGGCACAGCCTCCTCTCAACCCAGGGGGGCCCTCTTGACGTGGGATGAGCAGGTCCCAGCCCCTCCCGACAGAGGAGGAAACCGAGGCTGAGAGCTGGGCCAGCTGTTGGTCAGCCCTGCCCTGGCTCTGCTCAGGGTCCCAATGCCTGACCCCCTCCTCCGCTCAGCTCCCCGGATCCTGTGTCTCCCCAGACCTCCCCACCAACTCCCAGCAGGAGTGAGGCTGGCACCAGGGTAAGAAGGGAGTGACGGGTAAGCATCAAGCCCTCCTCCTCCAGAAAGTCTCCCAGTTCACCTCAACAGAGTCCTGGGGCTGGTGGGCCCTCCGTCACCTACACATACACACCCCAGAGCCATCGTGGATAGCACCCATGCACACATGCAAGCACGCGCGCGCACACACACACACACACACACACACACCCGCAGGCACCTCTGGGGGCCTCAGCTGACATAAAAAGCTGGGACATCCCAGCTGGGGAGCAGCCCCGGATGGGTGAGCGTTGGCCCAGGGATGGAGCGGGGATGAGGGACCCTGAGGGCTTCTCCGGTCCAGCCCCTGCCCACCAGGAGCCTTCCATGTCCTCACAGCTCCCTCTGGGCCCCAGCTCCTTCCTCCTGCCCAGCTCAGAGGGCACAGAGCCCAGTTCCAGCTCCCCCTGCCCCCTCCCCACCCCAGGGTGGACTCCTGGGAGGCCAGAGGGAGTGAGGTCCCTCTCCACAGTCTGGGACCCAGAGCCCCTGGAGGCAGGGCCTGCCCGGGGCCACAGCCACTCCTGCAGACTCCGGACCTCGTGGTCCTCGGCCAGCTCCCCAGTCACAGGGCGCCTTCCTTCCCTACCCCAGGCAAAGGTGGGACACGGAGGCTCGAAGCTGCCCTTCCCCCATGGCGGACATCCAGCATCCACAGGGGCTGCAAGGGGCTGCGTGCACTCTCCCGAGCCCCCGTCCACCTCTGATCGCCGCCCTGTGCCCTCCTCACAGGGTCCTCGCCTGCCCCCAGCTCCCAGGCCCTGCCAGTGGCCCCCGCTGTCCACCCCCTGGCTTGGTCCACACCAACGCCTACACTTCCTGTGTCCCCTCTGCCCTGCTCTCAGCTGGCCACAGTGACAGGGTGAAAGGGTAGGCATACCGCTCTGGGCGAATGTCACATCCAAGACTGATCCCCCGAGGGAATCATTAAGGCTCAATCCTGACTGCAAAAACCTCACGGCCAGAACTTTAGTCCGCATGGCAACGGGGGGTGGGAACATATTCCAGAACAGGAGGACTCGGGGAGCCCCCTGCACATGGGTTTGCCCACCTGGCCTCTGCCTAGGGGTGTCCATCCCCAGGGACAGTGGGGGTCCAGCTTCCATAGCGGGACATCCTCAGACTGCCCTGAAACTCCGCAGGGCAGCGCTGCCTCCCTGGAGAGAGCAGGGGCCGGGGGCATGGTTGGAGGGGACACTCCACCTTACACGCTCTGCATTTTTTCCATGTTGTGGTTGGTCGGTTGCTCAGTCGTGTCCAACTCTTTGTGACCCCCGTGGACCACAGCCCACCAGGCTCCTCTGTCCACAGGACTTTCCAGGCAAGAATATTGAAATGGGTTGCCATCTCCTACTCCAGTTTTCCATATGGAACCATGCAAATACAGCACGTGTTTAGAAAGCAAACCCCACTGGAATGTTCCAGAGCACACGAGTCCCTCTGCCTGCCTGAGTCAGCAGAGTCTGAAAACCAGCCCAGTCCTCGCGGCCCTAGAGAGCACTTAGCATGAACGCAGCACCCCCTACAAGGCGGACTCTGGCTGGATACCTGATGATTAATTCAGAAAGTGTCGTCATTTTTAAGGTCTGAGGATGGTGTTATAGCTGTGGTTGCTTGGTTGGTTTTTAAGAGTCCCGAGCTCTTGGCGCGGTTTCCCGGCCTCAGCACTATTAACGCTTGTGGAGGGAAGCGGGCCGCGATGCCTTGTTGGGGGGCTGTCCCGTGCACGGCAGGCTGTCGAGCAGCACCCCGTCCCCTACCCACTGGCGCCAACAGCTCATCCTCCCCCAGTAACAACCAGAAATGTCTCAAGACATTGCCAAATGTCCCCTGGGGGCAAAACTGTCCCCATTTGAGACCCACTGTTTCAGGGGCATTTACTAGAATACTTAGCGATGACGTGATGGGAAGCCTGGGATTTCCTCCAAAAGAACCGAGGCAGGAACGTGTGGAAGAAGAGATGATACTGGCCCAGAGCTGACGGCCGTGTGGTGACGTGGATGTGACGGAGGCGCACTGCCCTGTCTGTTGTACTTTTGTGTGCGTCTGAAATGGCCACATTTAAAATTTTTGGACAATAAAACAGAACAAAATAAACGTCACCCCCAGGGTCATCACTCTGAAGAGACGCGCCCTGAATCTGGAGCTGACAGCAAAGACGCAGGGCCAGCACAGCAGGTCCCCGAGAGAGGCCGGCGCTTTGTTTGTTCGCCAGCTCACCTCTGCCGGCCCTGATCACACACCCAGAAATGCACTTGTCTCCTAATTAGAAGCAGCTTGTCTCCTGCTTTTGATGTTTTCTCCCAACATGGGGCCTCGGGGCTGGAGTCAACAGCGCCTGGCCCCCAGAGGAGGGCCAGGAGGTCTGGGGGAGGCCCAGTCCTGCTTCCAACCCCCTCCCTTCTGCCCCCAGGCTGGGCACTCGGCCTGGGCCAGGCCAGTGGGTGGGCAGGCGGCTGTCCAGGTGCCAGGACTCGGAGCCTCCCCCAGGGAGGCCCACCCCTGCCCCTGCACACACGCTGCCTCCCATAAAGGGCAGAGGACCAAGTGTGGGGTCCCCGCGGGGTGTGTCAGCCTGCAGGAGGCCTCAGGGTCCAGGGGATAAGCATCCTCTTACCCGTGGTCCCCCCTGCCAGCTCCGCCTGCCGCCCCCGCAGGCTCCCTCCCTCGGCTGCAGACCCTCCTGAGGTTCCCCAGAGGATGGGTCCAAGCAGCAATTTGGGAGCTACAGTGCTCAGATTCAAATCCCTGGTGTGGGAAACCTGGGTGCAGGTAACATCACCTCTCTGGACCTCAGTTTCCTCAGCTGCAAAATGGAAATAATTCCAATCCCTTCCTCCTGAGGCTGTGAGCCGCACCTGCGGGAATTCACAGGAGAAACTCAGGCAGCGCCTGGCGCCTGGCAGGCAGTCAGCACTCGAGGGCAGGGTCGGCACTAATGAGGGCGGCCGTCCATCCCCTTGCCCTTCCTCAGGACAGCGCCCTTTCTGACTGTTTCTCACCCCCGGACTGTCCCCAGGGCCTCCCCCCCACCCCCAGCTCTCTCTCTCTGAGGTCACAGAGTTACCACTGTGCTCAGTGGGGAGACCTCCTGGGACTGGCTGGCCCTCCAAGCCCCCTCCCTCTCGTCCCCACCCCAGCCTGGAGTTGGGTGGCAAAGGCAAGGAGCGCCCCGTGGACAGGGGCCTGTGACAACTTGGCCCAGTGGGCTTCTGGCGCCTCCCCAGCTCTCATCGCCCTGCAGCTGGTGCGTGCAAAGTCGCTTCAGTCACATCCAACTCTCTGCAACCCCGTGGACTGGAGCCCACCAGGCTCCTCTGTCCATGGGGTTCCCCAGGCAGGAACGCTGGAGTGGATTTCCACACCCTTCGCTAGGGGACCTTCCTGACCCAGGGATCACATCTCCTCCAGTCTCCTGCACCGGTAGGCGGCTTCTGTTACCACTAGCACCGCCTGGGAAGCCCTGCCCTGCAGCCCAGCTGAGCACACTCCTCTCCACAACAGCCACGCCCGCCCCACCAGCGGCGCTTCCCTCTCCTGCCTCCCTCCTCGTCTCACCTAACACCCCGTGCACCCACAGTGTACTGAGCCGAGGCACAGGGGACGCCACACCCTCCTGTCTCACCCTCCTGGGGCAAGAGTCAGCAAGAAGCCAGATTTCAGCAGCAGCTGACAACCACGGCTGTCCTACCCTGGGGCCATTTGTCTGCCTGTTTCTCCCTCCTCTCTGCCTGTCTTCCTCTGCCCACAAAGCCCATGACCTCATCTCCCCACATCCATATCTTCCTGGTGCATCAAGGCCCAGCTTGTGTCACCTCCTCCAGGCAGCCCTCCAGGAGCCCTCATCCTCCAAACAGCCTCCTCAGACCTCCCACAGCGCCAAGCCCTGTGGGCACTCGGCCTACTCTGGGGCAGCGAGCACAACCTCCCAGGTGTTAGGATGCCTGCCCAACAATTCAACAAGTATTCTGAGGCTCCCCCCTTGTGCTGAGCAAGATCACTGGGGAGATGTCAAGGGAACTGGGCTCATCCCACCCCCAAACCCAACACTCACTGCATCTGGGGGCTGCCTGCAGGGGGAGGAGGCGGGTGGGACGACCAACAGTGGCACCCTGGCACCCAGGCAAGTCTCACCCTTACGAAAGTACAGAAGGGCCAAAGGACTGAAGGGGGCAGCACTTGAATAAACACTCCCCCTCGCCCTCCCTCTCTCTGGTTTCTGGAGTGACAAGGAGGTCTCTGCCACACGGGGAAGACAAAAGCTGTTTCCGGGCTTGAGCAACAATAAAGATGAATGTCAAGCACGTGCGTGTGTATGTGTGTGCGTGTGTGTGTGTGTGACATGCGAGCGTGTGAGCACGTGCTGGAGCATGTGCCCTGAGCACACAAGCACACCGCACACTCATTGGTTTATTCCTCCTACCAAGTCACTGAGCCCCAACAGCCTGCCGGGCCCAGCTCTGAGAGCAGGGGAACACTGCCCTGGGGCTCCCCGTGTGGATGGGGGCAGATGATGCAAAGGTGAGGCAGAGTGGGTAGATGGAGCCAGGGAGCCAGGAGGAAGAGGAAAACAGGGCACACAGAGGGTGTGAGGGAGAAGGGGCGGGGATGCCCCTCTGGCAGGGCGACGCTGAGTCAGGACCCCAAGGTGGTGAAGGAGGGGCCACGTAAGTGCAGGGGGGCTTTTCAGGCAGAGGGGACATGCGTGTACATGTGTGCACATATGAGGGACCAGGCACAGGCATGCATGTCTGTGTGCTGGATCCTGAATCTCTTCTGAACTTGCCCCAGGCCCAGCCAGCAGCCCCACACACCCACCCGGGCATGGCAACTCCAGCCGGGATGTGAATGGTGCCCAGGTGCCAACAGCTCAGACACGGCCACTGGCTCCCACACCAACACAGCCTGACGACCCTCTGAGAGTGGCAGGTCCCCGCCATAGCCCCCTCCCATCCCGAGGAGGACGAGGGGGTGAACAAGCTGCCCAGCATCTCAGAGCCCAGCCGGGACCCAGACCCCATGCCCTCTGAAGGCCGGGGCCCTGTCAAGGCCAGAGTTTTGTTCAGAGCAGTCAGTGCCCCGCCCTGACCTGGGGAAGCCTGGATGTGTCCGGGGCCATCACCTGGGAACCTAGGGCCACCCGCCAGGAACCCCAGCCCTCTTCCCCTGAGTTATGTGCATCAGTGCTCCTCCTCCTCCCTCTGCCTCCCTAACCCTGGCCTCAGACCTCTCTCTCTGGAGCCAGCCTGCCCAGGGCTGTGCGACCCGACTCTGCCACTTTAGACAAGCAAGCAGCCTCCCCACCCCTAAAAAGTGGCCCAAATAACAACAGAGAGAACCACGCTGGAGAGAACACACAGGACTGAAAACTGCCTGGCACACGGGGCCCTCGGCAAACGCTAGACATTATTAGACAGGGAAGCAAGACTAGGACCATTGTGCCCATCTTTCAGGTGAGGAAACTGAGGCTCAGAGAGGAAAAAGTGCCCAATGAGCAGCAGAGCCATCAGGAGAAATCAGAAACAAGATGCAGACCCAGTTTCTCTTTTTTTTTTTTTTTTTTTTAATTTGGCTGCGCTGGGCCTTCGTCACAGCGTTTGGGATCTCCACACTGCATGTGAACTCTTACTTGCGGCATGTGGAATTGAGTTCCCCAAGGACTGAACCCAAGGATTGAACCCGGGCCTTTGGCATCAATCCCTAAGACTCTTCCACGGTCTTAGCCACTGGACCACCGAGGAAAGCCCCATACCCAACTCCTGGCCTGGGGCCCTGCCCATCCTCCCAGCTGACTCTCCTCTTTCCGTTCCACCCACAAGCCAGGCCAGGCAGCCACCACTGGGGGCTGCGGCCCCCTCTGGTCGCAAGCACAGTCCAGGCCAGGACCCAGGTCGACCCCAGGGCCCCCACCTGCCTGGCCACAGCACCTCTCAGTTGGGATGAGGGAGACCCTGCATGAGGCTGGTCAGGCCCCAGGACCCCCACCTGCCTGGCCACAGCGCCTCTCACTTGGGATGAGGGAGACCCTGCGCGAGGCCGGTCAGGCCCTGGGGCGGCCGCCTGCTCCCTGCCCTTCTGATCTCGGCTACGTGGTGCCTCCACTCCCGGCTCTCAGCATCAGCTGTTTCCTTCACAGATAAAAAGGCAGCCAGGCTTCTGGGTACATGAAAGCTGCCCAGGCAGGAAAGTGTGGTTCAGAGAGCCGGCAAGAGGGAAGGCCAGCTTCCAAAGGCTCAGGGCCCAGCTTCCACCCCAACCTCGCTCACCAGCTGAGCCATGTGCCCTCTCCAAGGCCTTTGCTGCAGAGCCAGCACTGGGAGAAGCAGAGATGCCCTTGTCCACCTCCCTCCCTCCCCGGAGCCTGGGGGCGCAGAGGGCATCTCACTGAGAGCCAGGCACACAGCGGGCGCCCCCCACACCCTTGTGGATCAGCCACCACCTCCTGATGCAGAGGAAGCCAGGGGCAGGGGACGTGGATTTAAATAACCCATCTTCAGAGCACCAGCCGCTGGAGGAGCCAAAAAGGAGCTCCCCAGAGTGAGATGCCTCCAGGCTGAAGCTCCAGGCCGGGTCAGAGGCCACGGGGATTCACCGGGGAAAGAGGGACCGTGTGTCCCGAGGAGAGCGTGGAGGCTGGCAGAGCGAGTCGAGGGTGCGGACGGACCAGGGAGGAGAGACGGGGCACACAGAGGGGGAGGCAGGGGGCGCTGAGGGTGCCTGGAGAGAGCGGTTGGGGGAGGAATTGGGGTCCGGCAGAGGGGCCCCTGCGTTCAGTCCTGACCAGGCCCGTCTCCCAGAGGGGCCCCCAGGTGCAGGAGCAGAGAAGCAGGCCTCCAGAGCCTGGAAGGTGGGGGAGCCCCTGGGGGAGGCTGGGATGGTGTCTGGGTGGCCTGCAGAAGGGCTGGGGTGGGCCCGATGGAAGGACAGTCTGCCCCCTGTGCTGGGCCTTGTCCCGGGTCATAGACTGGGGCCTTCCCCCTAAACAACCACGTTCCGACCCCCACCCCCAATGGGCCAGTTGGGGGCCACTAGCCCCTGCCCCACAGACTGCAGGAATCCAGGCCAGGCCAGCCTGGGCACTCACTTCAGGGCGCCCTCATTAACCAGACCTCACTCCCTGGCAGACACAGCCCGGCCACTGGCTCCGGACCCCCAAGCGTCAGGTCACTGGGGGCCCACCGCCCTGTGCCCCAAGGCGATCCATCAAGCAGCTCACCACCCCGGTGCTCCAGGACTCGGCCTTCTGCCCCCTCTCTGCCCCTGCCCCAGGCCTGGACACAGACCTCTGCCGGGGCCACACAGTCCCCTCAGGCTGGCAGCCTTTCCCTTCCTGGACTGAAAAGTAGACATCAGTCTCCAAGGCAGCAAGTGCTATGCGAAAAGACAGTAAAATCGGGGACTTCCCTGGCAGTCCAGTGGTTAGGGTTCCAGGCTTCCAGTGCAGGGGGCGAGGGTTCAATCCCTGGTCAGAGAACTAAGATCTCACATGCCGCGGCCAAAAAAAAAAAGACGGTAAACTCTGTCCACAACACCATGTGGTCCCTTCACCTGGGCTTCTCCACGGCCACCAGCCTCCCCTTCCCCCAGGGGACCCCAACCCACCCCCAGAAACTGTTGATTTCACTATGAATTCACTTACTCAGTGCTTTTTCGGAGAAGGCAATGGCAACCCACTCCAGTACTCTTGCCTGGAAAATCCCATGGACAGAGGAGACTGGAGGGCTGCAGTCCATGGGGTCGCACAGTCAGACACGACTGAAGCAACTTAGCAGCAGCAGCAGCAGTCCTTTTCATACTGCTCTTGGGGTTCTCAAGGCAAGAATACTGAGGCGGTTTGCCATTCCCTTCTGCAGGGGACCACGATTTGTCAGAACTCTCCACCATGACCTGTCCATCTTGGGTGGCCCTACTTGGCATGGCTCATAGCTTCACTGAGTTAGACAAGGCTGTGGAAAAGACCCTGATGGTGGGGAAGACTGAAAGCAGGAGGAGAAGGAAACGACAGAGAATGAGATGGTTGGAAGGCATTATCAACTCGATGGACATGAGTCTGAGTAAACTCTGGGAGTTGGTGATGGACAGGGAGGCCTGGCGTGCTGCAATCCACGGGATCACAAAAAGTCAGACACGACTGAGAGATGGAACTGACTCAGTGCTTCCCTGAGTACCTACTAAGCGCTCTGCAGAATGTTTGACACTGGGGCGAACCCACAGAGCCCAATCCCTGCCTTCACGGAGCTGACATTCCAGCGGAAGAGATGATGCTCAGTGAACCCACGCGTGACTAACATGGGTGCCGGTCCTTAGAGACACGTGCACTCCCTCCCTCCCTGGCACCTGGCAAATCCAACAATGCGCCCCTCATGCTTGGCCGGAGCCACCTGATGTGTTCTGGCCCCTGAGCTGCGAGCAGGAAATGCCATCAATTCAGGGTTAGGGCTTCTCTTCACCAGTGTGAGACCCTATGGGGTATGTGTCCCCTCTGCTACCATGACTGGTAGCGTTCCCGGCCAGGCTGGTCCCTGAGGAGGTGGTCAGACCACCCAGCCAAGCCACGTGGACATATAACATGGCAAGTATATTCAGTTTATGTATTTAGAGCCACAGAGATGCAGGGGCTGTTTGTCCTTGCAGCGTCTCCTCCTGATGCTGATGGACACAGGGGCACAAGCTCTACCTCCCCGAGAGCAAGGGATGAGTTTTATTTTTCTCCACCTCAAAAGCCTGGAAATGCCAGGTTCACACCCATCACAGGCTGGCTTGGGCTGAACTGAATTAAATTCACATACACACATGCACACATGTAATCATCATCTTCCTGAGGATAAGCATTTATTGAGTGTTTACTGTGTGCCAAGAACTGTGCCAAGTGGTTTTATAGGACTAACACCTTTAACCTTGTGATCACCGTATGAAGTAGACTCTCTTATCCTCCTCATTTCCCCTAAACTTGGGTATAGAAAGGTCAAGGAACTTGCCCCAGGACACACAGCCATGATTTAAAGCCAGAGGGACGAGCTCCAGAGCTCAGTTTACCGTGAGGTGAAACCTCAGCCTCCCCGCTTCACAAGTGGGCCTACACACACATGTGCACACACACAGGATCTCACAGAGACAGCAGCTGCCTCCAGGGACTCGGAGGGTTCCCCACACTGCCGGCGGCCACAGAGGGGACGGCCAGCCCCGCTTCCCCTCTGCTCAGCCACCGCCTCTGCTCCTGACCGTCACAGTGGGCTGAAGCAGTCCATCCATCTCCATTACAAAAGATCGGGCAGGGGTCGGGGCCGGGGGCCCCTGAGGGTTGTGTAAATGGCTTGGCTTCATGCAACAACTAATTTCTAAATGTAATTATTAATTTCATGCTTATCATATGCAAACCTCTGTTTCCCAGATGAGATGAAATTTATTTAATTAGAAATTCCCTCATCAAGCCTTTTGGATTCAAGCTTTTAATTAGGATCACCAACCCCACCCGTGGCTGCCAAAGAGTGGGTTCACGGCCCCTGGCTCCCCCCTCCCCGAGACCCCAGACACAGCCAGCATTTGTAGGTCCCTGCACTGTCACCAGGACCCCACTGACCAGGTCAGGGCCCCTCACCAGACCCCTCACCCACCTCCCACCCCTGCAGCACGGCACCACAGTCACAACGGGTCTCTTTTTCCTGCAGGCGCCATAATAGGGAAATAGCTTGGAAAGAGCTCGTATCATCTTGCAGCCGGAAGGACTGAAATGTTTAGGGTGGCGGAAGACAGAAGACATCACAGCCCTCCGGTCTTCCTGTGAAATTCATGCATCAGCCTTCTTCGGGGAGCCCCTGCAGGGTGCTAATAAAATGCCCTTTACAGCTCAGCCTAGGGCCAGCTGTCAAAATGATCAACAACACTTGGCATTTGAACAAAGCATTTTCAACACATTACCTCTGACTTCATCCCCAGCTCCCATCCTGGCCTCCCACCTCGGCCTCCCTCACACGGCCGCAGCCCAACAGCCTCCTTGCTGTTCCCTTGAACACGCCAGGCACACTCTGCCTCAGAGCCTTTGCACTGGCCGTTCCCACCACCTGATTGCAATCCCCCCAGATAGGCATGTGCCTCACTCGCTCACATCCTTGCCTTCAAGACTACCCAGACATCACCTTCTCAGACCCCCCCATTTAACACCAGTCTGGCTTTCCCCTCCCCTGCACCCTGTCTCCACCCCTCAACCCCCCGCTTGAAAAAGTGAAAGTCACGTTCAACTCTTTGCGACCCCATGGACTACAGGTACCCTGCCAGGCTCGGCTGTCCATGGACTTCTCCAGGCAAGAAAACTGGAGTGGGTTGCCATTTCCTTCTCCAGGGGATCTTCCCAACCCAGGGATGTGAACCAGGTCTCCGGCATTGCGGGAGGATTCTTTACCATCTGAGCCACCAGGGAAGCCCGGCTTGGTTCCCCCAAGACAATGATCACTCTCTAACATGCTCTATACTTACATGCTTATTTCATTTATTTTTAAGTATTTTATTTACACATTTGGCCGCGCGGGTCTTAGTTGCAGCTTGGGGGATCTTCAATCTTCATTGTGGCATGTAGGAACTAGTTCCCTGACCAGGGATCGAACCTAGGTCCCCTGCATGGGAGCATGGAGTCTCAGCCACTGGACCACCAGGGAAGTCCCTTATTTCAGTTATTATCATCTCCCGCTAAAAAGTCAGCTGCATGAATCCAGGGGCCTCTCTTTATTCCCTACTCTGTCCTCGGACGCCTGGCACAGCATTGGGCCCAGTGATCGCAGGGAACACTTCACTGCCTTCGCACCAACCTGAGGACAAGCTCAGCAGACCCCTGAGCACCCTAGATGAGTGAGAAAACCGAGGCTCAGCACCTCGGGGCCTTGCCAAAGTCACAGAGACACAGCCAAGTTCGGACTCTCACGGTCTGGTGCCTCATCTGGGCAACTGAAGGGCATTGCTCTTCAGAAAGGGGCTGCTCCGCAGCAGCGCCCTGCTCACAGATGCTGAAGGCTCCCTCCTCCCACCCCAGGGCTCAGCTCCGGCCTCTCCCGGGGCCTGCTGTGCCCTGTCCTCCTGATTTCACACTGATGTCCAAGAAGGCAATCATGCGGGGAGCCATCCCACACCCGCCTGTCTCCCCTCCCCAGGACCCACCCAGCCTCTTATCAGGAAAGCAAGCGGACACTTGGATTAATTTCCAGGCCTGCTCTGAATTATGTTTTCCAGGAGAGAACCAGACAGATGCAGGCAACAGGCCTTTGAACAAATATTTCCCCAGAAAGCGCTTCATTCAGTCCCTTGTCTCACCCTTTTAAACATTATATGTTTTCTTAGGAGCCCAGGAAAAAGGGGGGCCCCCCTGATAAGGCATGGGGGCTGGAGAAGAATAGAGGGCATGGAGTGGAGAGCCTCGCAAGGCTGACAAAGAAGCGGGTTCTGATGCAGGCTCGGAGGAATTACCGCAGATAAGAGCGCCCAGGGGGCGGGCGGGGGAGCGGGCAGCGCAAGGGCGAGAGCAAACAAGATCCTCAAATCAGCACTTGTCCTATTTCATAAGCGAAATGTAGATCAATAAATTACACTCACTTCTGCAGGTCTTACATGCTGACTCCGTAACCTTGTCAAGAGCCATATGTGGGGGGAGGCGGAGGGACGGAGGAGCCCAGAGGCCGGGGAGGAGGGGTGGGACTGAGTGGGGAGCCCCGTGGGGTCACAGCACCTACACCCCCTTCGCCTAGAAGGGTCCAAGGCCCAGGTTTCCAGAGGCGAGAAGCAGGCCGCCCCACCCTCTACCCACTACCTCGTTGCATGACCACAGGCCAGTCACCGCCCCTGTGAGCCTCAGTCTCCTCATCTGTGAAGTGGGCACAGTGGTGAGAACTTGGCCTCTGTCAACCTCACTGTGGGGCTCACATGAGTGAACAGACATGAAAGCCTGGAAATAGACACAAATATCCAAGCTGCCGGGAGCCACTATTATGCATCTGAGTTAGATGGTGCAGCAGCTGCTGACACACACTCCTGTTGGTTCTCCCCGGCCCTGACTGACACGAGAGGCCACTGCTCAGGGCTGAGGCCTGTGCCCAGGGTCACTGGCCTCATCCCAGCCTGGCCCACCTGACAGCCAAGCGGGGCTCTCTCTGCGCCATGAGGCTGCCTGTGAGCCACGCCCACATGTCTAAGGGCCAGGGGCTCGAGACCAGCCCAAGGTGCTGCTGTACCCCTGGGGGCCAAGCTGAGAGTGAGGCTCAGCAGGGACCCGACACCTGGAACAGGCTTGGCCAGGACCGGGCGTCCTGCAAGCCGGGCGGGGCAGCAGCGGGCGGAGGCTGTGAGTGGAATCCAATTGGGCCCAGGAGCTACTGTTTCAGGAGCACCTATTCCATGCCAAGCACCCCACAGGGACTTTCTCATATAATGTACACACCACAACCCCACGAAGCAGAGGCTATTATTACCTCCATTTTTCAGATGGGACCACTGGGGCCCAAGAAAATATGGAAACAAAACCACACAGCAAGAGGACTTCCCTGGTGGTTCAGTGGTTAAAAATCTGCCTTCTGATGCCAAGGACACGGGGCTCAATCCTTGGTCAGGGAACTAAGATCCCACATGCCAGGGGGCGACTAAGCCCGTGCTCTGCAACGAGAGAAAGCCCGTGAGCTGCAACAAGGAAATCACGTGCTGCAATGAAGACCCAGTGCAGCCAAAAATGAAAGAAAGTCACGCAGCAAGTGGCAAAGCACGATCTGAACTCGAGTCTATCTGACTCTAGCACGTGGGTTCTCTCGCCCCTGGCACGCACTCCGCTTTCGTTGCCAGCCTCCTGCCCTCTGCCCACACCATCCTCACCCCCCTGGGAAGCAGCCAGCACAGGGAGCCAAGAGTCCTCACTCTGGGCCTTTCCTCATCACATCTCTAGATCCCAACACCTCTCATCTCTGAGTCTGTTTCCACATCTGTTCCATGGAGGTTTAGTGACCCCCTGGCCCTGCAAGGTAAGGGTAGAGGCCGGGGCCTCCACAATGTGGGGGTGACATCCAGAAGCCTGGTCCATAGAACCTGCTGAGCCACCCCCCAAGCTGTGGGAGTCGGGGGCAGGACCAGGACAACCTCGTGAACAGGGTGCCTCTGGAGCATCTGGAAGGACACTTCTGGAGGCCAGTGATGGGGGCATGGCCGGGGGGTGGAGGGATTAACCACGGCGTCTGCCCAGTGTCCTACCAAGTCAGGTTAATGTGCTGTGCTGCGTGGAATATAGGACTCTGTATTAATGTAATATGATATAATGAGACAAGTGAACATTATTGAACACAGGAACCAATAAAAGTCACAGCACCATCACTCCAGGTTATTTATGTCACAGCCTGGCCACCGCCAGGCTGGCAGGGAGGAGGTCCCACTGGAGTAAGGGGGCCTGAGTACCGGGCGGAGCGGGGAAGGAGCTGGCCAAGTGTGGCCATTCAGCCAAGACCACAGGCAGGCTAGCGGCAGCCACTCGCAGAGCGTCACCTCCCCCTGCTCCCCGCTGTCTGTGCCCAGCACAGACCCAGCACTGCCTCCCCACCGGCCCTGGGGCAGAGCCAGCTGCTGAGAACCCAGCCTGCAGGGTACCACCTGCCTCCAAGGACCTCCCCCGTTTCTGCTGCCCCCCACCGCCGCTGTCCTCAGGCTCTGGGGGCACCTGGCGCTGACCCATCTCTCACCAGCTCCCTCGGGAAGGAGGCCATGCCACCCCAGAGCCCCTCTTCGGGGACATTTGCTGTGGAAGTCCCATCTCCCCTCCACCTCCACCTCTCCTGGGCCCCGGCAAGGACGGAGGTGATACGGGCCTCTCATCCCTTCGCGCATTCATTCCCTGAGCACTCACTCTGCCCCGTGCCACGGTATACACTGGGGAGGCCACAGTGAGCAAACGCAGACCAATCCCTGTCCTCACGGAACAGAGTCCTGTGGGAGAGATGGTCTCTAACTGGATACACATGGCAACACATCCAGCCTCTGAGATGTGCTGGGAAGAGGTCTGGGGCCCGTGAGAACCTGCAATAAGGCCCTAAGTCTGGTTAGGGAACCCAGGGAGGGCCCCTGAAGAGGAGGCATGAGTTGACACCTGAAGAACAGGTAGGCAATATCCAGAGGAAGGAAGAAAAACAACCCAGATAGAAGATGAGGCAGGTGCCAAGGACCTGTGGCCAGGAGCCCATGGCTGGTTCGAGGACAGGCAAAACCGCAGAGAGGATGGGAGAACACATCATGAGACACAGCTGTGTACCAAAGCCAGATCTGAGGTTAAGACGGGAACCGCCAAGTGCAGAGGGAAGGTTCCTGCCCTCGTCCAGGTAAGAGGAGACAGTGGCCTGGCCTGTGGGTGTGTACGGAGATAGAGAGACGCATGACGCGTCCCCCAAAGCCCTCCAGCTCCAAGTGTTTCCCTCCTGTGACAAACTCTCAGTGAACCCTCCCCTAAACTCTGAGCCTAGCCAAGACCAGAGGGAGAGTCCGGAGCTGGAACCCAGGCAAACAAGTCCTCCAGGGCCAGCTGCCTGCCTGCCCTCGGGGCCAGGCCCATTCCTTCAAGGTACCCAGGCTCTGGGGGTTCTGCAACTGCCCCAGTGGCACAGCAGGGTGAGGAGGGGCCAGGGACTCAGCCCAGGGCAGAGGGGAGAACACAGCATATTGCCTATAGGCAATAGGACTCAGCCCTACTGCCAGCACCCTCTGCTGCTCCGGAAGCTGGCTGGATGGGAGAGCCTGAGTTCTAGCCTGTCACTAACTCACCATGTAATCTCAAGCCAGACCCTCCTCCGTCCTGTGCCCCAGGTTTCTCACCTAATAACCGTGAAATAACAATCACAATAATACCTAATACTGAGTGAGTGTCTCCTGTGCGCCGGGCTCTGGTCTCAGCTCTCATGTTCCTCACCAGACACCTGTCGCCGGGGAACTAGCTTTCAGCCTGTTGTACAGGTGAGGCAGCGGAGGCCCAGAGGACTTGAATCACTTGCCCAAAGACCTGCATCTGAACCATCACCGCCAGGCTCCCCCGGCCACCGCGCTCTGCCACCTCCCCGGGGAAACAAGGAGGGACTGATTCACCTCGGACACCCTCAGCTCCGTTGTGCTGCCTCTGTGATGCTCAGTCCAGAAATTCAGCCTCACCCTGGAAGGACCCAAGGATAACAGGTGTGATTTGGGGGGGATCTCTCCCCAGACTCTCCATCTACTGCAGAAACCTGCAAATGTCTGATTCCACCCAACGATCACATTCCTCCTGTTCCCAGAGTGCCCGGTACTGGGACAGGGTGGGGACAGCACAGTCCTCCCCAGCACTGAGGACCGGCTCTCGGCTGTCCCCCAGCAGCCCCATGGGGCAGGCCCAGGCAGCCAGCAAGGGGCCAGCTCACAGAGGCACTGGCCCCACAACTTCCCTCCTAACCTCTCCTCTATCCCAAGGGGGCCTCTCAGGAGAACCACCCACCATGCTCATCCCAGGTCTGCTCTGGGTTCTGACCTGCGACTGTGCCTTTCAACCTCGCTGCTTTACCCCTGATAACATCCCTTCCAGGTGGACATTACTCTCTGCATGTTATAGGCAAAGACCTGCAGACGGGAAAGAAGTCATTGGCCTCAATTCCTCAGCTACTGATGAAAACCCAGGTCCACCAAGGCCAGAGGCGCGAATCCTTCCATCCTGCTGCCCAGCCTCCCTCCGAGCCCACGGCAAGAGCCACCAGCACTTCTGGGGCCTGTCCAGACCATGAGGAGACAGGCAGGACATGCCCACAGGCGCCCCCTGTCCCAGCCCATGTCCAATCTCCAGCAACTGGTGATCTGAGCTGACACTTCTCTCAGAGGGAAGCCCGGAGTAGATCTCGGTCCCTTCCACCGCGTCCACAACCTGGGCCCCTGCCCCAGAATCTCCATAAAAGCCAGAGAGGCGGCAAAGGTCTGCCTACTTTTTATTAATATTGATTTGCTCATCTATTTATTTGGCTGCGCTGGGTCTTAGTTGGGGGACGCGGGATCTTTGATCCTCACTGCGGCACGTGAACTCTTAGTTGTGGCATGCAGCATCTGGGGCTTCTCTGGTGGCTCAGATGGCAAACAATCCACCTGCAATGCAGGAGACCTGGGTTCGATCCCTGGGGTGGGAAGATCCCCTGGAGCAGGAAATGGCAACACACTCAAAAATTCTTACCTGGAGAATTCCATGGACAGAGAAGCCTGTGGGGCTACAGTTCATGGTGCCACAAACAATCGGACAAGACTGAGCAACTAACACACACAGGATCTAGTTCCCTGACCGAGGATCGCATTGGGAGTGTGGAGTGTTAGCCACTGGGCCACCAGGGAAGTGTCCATGAAGCCAGGCCCCAGCAGGTCCCGCTAGGAGCAGAGCCTGACAAGGGATGTTGCCCCCTGTGCATCCAGGCCTTTCCTAGGGGCCAGCAGGCCACAGGCACCTAATTCCTAGTCCCCCACGCACCTGCCCCATACCTGCGGCCTCCCCGACGTCAGCTCTTACCAACCCCCTCCCCTGACTCGCTTCCCTCGGGCCACACTGACCTCCCGGAACAGTCCCTGAGCCCCAGCGTGGTCTGGCCTCAGGACCTTTGCACCTGGTGTGCCCGCTGTCCTGCTGGCTCCCGCACCTCCCACACACAGGGCGCACCCCTTCACTTGTCCCTGTCTCTGATCAAACATCACCTTCTCAGACAGGCTGTCTCGGAACAGCTCCCCTAAAGCAGCCCCACCCATCCTTGTCCCCTGACCCTCGGCCCTTCTCACCATCTTAACATAACTCCCCTCTCTCGGAGGAGGAGGCGTCTGAAGTGAGCTGCACCTCACAGGCCTGGCAGCCCCAACTGCCTGTGAGTCACAGGGACAGAGGCATCTCGCCCGCTCCTCAGCGCAGGAGTCAGAGGTCAGGCTGGCCCCCTGCCCTGGCCCCAGCTGGAGGGCCATCTGCCTGACTGGCAGCTCTCCTGCATCCGCACCTTCCTCCATCTCAGGCCTGCAGATGAGACGGCTGGTCCTCCAGGGCGCGCTCAGGGAGCCGAGGGTCAGGAGCCAACCCAGGGCAGCCTCTCTCCAGGGGACTCTTGTGGTCCCCAGGCCACAAGAAGGTAGGCAGAGACAGGTCTCCCCACAGTCACCCCCAGGGCGGCGGGGGCCAGGTGGACACTCCAGATGACCCAGCCTCATGCTGCAGAGTATCAGCCAATGGGAGCAGGGCCGGGACAGAGGGAACACACGCAGACACGAGCACACGCGCAGGCCTGCCAGGGATGGGGAGGCTCGGTCAGTCCACCCAAACCGATGGGCCCGCTCACGTGCACGCGCCAAGGGGTCCTAGAAAAGCGCACGCACACACACACACACAGAGGCGCTCACCCCAGTCCACTCCACATACACCCAGGTACACGGCCATGCACACACACAACACACACAGAAGTATCAATACGTCTGTCACACACAGATACACCTAGAGACACATGGCATGCTCTGAGCCAGGCATGCACACTCGGCTACCTGAGGGTCCCTGACACACCCAGCCCCGTGTTTAGGATCACAAGCTGACACGGGCACACCCTGAGTCTCACACACACACACACCCTGGACACACAAGCACACACACGCTGACACTGGCTCATGGTGATAAATGAACCTGAATGTGTGTGCGCACACACACACACACACACACACACACTCCAGTATAATCAGGACTGGCAGGGCAGCATTTACTGTACATTTGGGGAGCACAAAAGAATGTTCACAACGTCCCCCGATACATCACCACCTGCCCAGCCGCCCATCAAGCAGCTGGAACTCTCAACTGCCCACAGTGAGCAGGAAAGCGCGGACCACTGTCGCCTGCTACCGCCCGGCAAGGGGCAGTTTCTCTGCGGGCCGATCCAGCCAATGGGAGATCCAGTCCAGCAGGGCCAGAGCTCACGGTGGGCGAGGGCTAAGGGGCCTAGACAGGGTCGGGGGGTGGAGGGGGGCCAAGGGACTAGGCACCGCGGGGGCACCCAGAGGCTGTATGTCCAACCGCCCTGCTCGCCCACCTGCCCTGCTCCCCTGAATACCGTGGGTGGGGGTGGCGGCTGGACTTGGCAGGTCTGCCCCTCACCCCAGGAGGCCCTGCTGGAGGGGGGTGCCCTGGCTAACCAGCACCCCCTGCCATTCCCTCCGCATCAGCTCTTCCATGAGGCTGCGGGACGTGAAGACCCCCAACAGGAAACGAGGGCCTTGCCCAGAGACCTTGAGATGGAGAAGGCCTCGTCCCTCACCCCAAATTGTACCTAAATAACTGTAGTAGAAAAGGGGGGCAGGGTCCCCCCTGTGAACCAAGCTCCCCTCCAGCCCAGGGAGGAGAGAGCAGTGTCTATAATTTGTTTTAATAATCCTGCTGAACTGGGAGAAAATTAACAAATGAGAAACCAGCTCGAAATTAATCAAACTTCCTGGTCCATCCCCCAGCTTCCATCTTAATGAAGGTTATTTATCCAGCGAGCAATAAAACAGAGAATTAAATTAAACGGGCCCTTTTTTTTAGTCCCCGCGCCCCCGCCCCAGGGAGGCAGCGTCTCCTTGCTCACAGCTCTATCAGCGGCGCCTGGAGGACCTCAGCAGGCCCGCGGCTCCCCACAGCAGTCGAAGGGCTTTCCCCGGAAGCAGCCCCGCGATGAACGCGCCCACAGTCTGGGCCTCACTGCCAGCTCTCTACCAAAAACACGTGCTGGGTACTTAGTCACTCAGTCGTGTCCAACTCTTATGATCCCATGGACTGTAGGCTCCTCTGTCCATGGGGATTCTCCAGGCAAGGATACTGGAGTGGGTTGCCACGCCCTCCTCCAGGGGCCAAAAATCCAAGCAACAGTTAACTCAACCACAGTCCCAGGGAGGGACAGAGCCTGCTCTATGCATCAGAGTGTCTTCATTTGGGGGGGGGGGGGTGGGGCATTGCTCACGCTCCCCATCTTCCACCCCACAGAGAAACTGGGGAGTCCCCAGCCCCCAGCCAGCTCAGGCCTGACTGCAGGGGTCACTCCCCCCCCTCCTGATGCCCACAGCAGGTCTCCTGACCCTCCCAGCTCCCACCTCTTGGTGGGAAGGGGCTGGAGAGCACTCAGGGTACAGGGGAAACTGAGGCAGTATCTCCTACAAGGATGGGACTCAGTCCCCAGCTTGGGACACAGGCATGAGGGGTCACCCCTCACCCTCAGGGCCAGGGTGCGCCCCGCACCCTCCACCTCCTCAGCAGTGGGTACAGCATCCGCTTCCCTAAACACCTCTTCCCTGCAGGCTTTGAACCCACGTATGTTCCAGCCAGGGCTGGAGTCACAGCTTCCTAAATAACTACTCTCAGGGCCCCCCTGGACCATTCCCATTTGCTCTGCCCTCCAGCTCTGAAACCTGTAATAATCACGGCCTGCCTTCCCTCCACAGATTCCACAGACATTCTCCCACTTAAATCTCAGACTAGCTCCGTGAGGGAGACATTTGCCATGATGCTCAAGGCAAGGTGCCCAGGGCTCAGAGAGGGCCCTGGACCAGGCCCATTCAGGCAGGCTGGGGGTCCCAGCTGTGGCGGCTCAGGTTTGGGGACCAAGGGTGTGAGGCAGAGGGAAGCAAGAACAGGGCTCTGTGGAATTGCCAGACCTCCAGGAAGCCCCCTCGGGGGCCTTCTGGAGAGGGAGACTGGGGGCGGATTGTCCCTGGCAGGAGGGGAGAAAGGGAGGGAGGGCTATCGCACACACTCCTCTGTGCCTGCCTCTGACATGGCGACACGTTCAGTCCACACACGGCAGCCTCTGAAACCATAAATCTGATCCCATCACTTTCTGCTTAAGACACTCCCAAGGCCGCTCATGCCCGTGGAGTGGACAGTCACTCTCTGTCCCGGGACCCAGAGCTCCTGTGGGCCCAGCTCAGTAGCACCCTCCCCCTCTCCTAGCAGTCTCCTCATTCCTCAGATGGACCAGGGCTGCTCCAGCCTTGGGGCCTTGATCCCGGCCGTGCCCTTCACCCCACACCAGCCAGGCTCCTGGCTCCCTTCCTCACTTGCCTCAGTCTATATTCAAAGGCCCCTTCCCCGACCACTGTATATAGACGAGCCCTTCACCTCCTCCGTCACTCTCAAAACCTTTGGCCCTCTGCAATTTTCCTCCACGGCACCTGTCGCCACTTGAGTTACAGCTTGTTTACTGTCTTCCTCCCCTGCTAGGAGCTCAGCTCCATGTGGGCAGGGATTGCATGTGTTTTGTTCCCTGCCCTGCTCCTAGCCTAGTCTACCATATGACTCACTGATTGGTAAATGAAGGAATGAATGAGTGAATGAACAACACCACGTTTAAGGCCACCATAACGTCCAGCCTGAAATGTTCCATTGGTCTCCTAACCACTCTCTCAGCCTCAGGTCTTAACCTGCAACCAACCCTCCACTACACATTCAAAGGAATAGTTTAACCCCAAACTGGACCAAGACACCATCCTACTGGATCAAGTCCACACTCTTGGCCTCAGCCCCTAATCCTTCCCAACTCTCTCCAGTGACCCTCTCCCAGGTCACAAGCCCTGCTGCATCCATACCAGACACATCTGAAGTTCCAACCATACCTGTCCTTTCCACTGGAGCACCATCATGGTTCCCTCTCTGCCTGCAGGACACCTCCTCCAGGCAGCCACCTATGCATGCCCTGTCAGAACTGACCTCTGCCTCCTCTGAGCACCCCCACGCCCTCACCTGCACCTCCACCACAGCCCTCCCCCACCTCCAACTTGAGCTGTGACAAATCAGATGCGTGTCCTACCACCCCATCCAGGAAGGACCCAGATTTATTCACTGGCACTCTCTCCCATCCCCACCACCTGCTTCGGTATCTTGCATAAACTTAGAGCTCCATAAATATTTGCTGAATCCAATGGAACCCGTTCAAACACAGCCCAGGGAGAATGCCCATTAAGAGGGGCTTTTCCTCCAGGTTGCTGCCTATTCGGGCTGCTCTGAGGACAAACGGACCTTTAAGTGCCACTTAACTGCAGCACATGGGAGCAGATGGCTCTGCGTTCCACTCACCTCTCCTCAGGAGTTGCCTGGGAGGAAACCGATTCTCAGGGGCTGAGAGGCGACCAGGGCCCTGTTAAAATGGCAACATGCCACCTCTGGCCCGGCCACCAGCCCATAATAGCAGCTCCTGGCCTACCCGGGAGCTTGCATGTTGGGCACACGTGTGGCCACCCCCACGGGTGGGAACAGCAGGCACAACACAGCCACCACTGAATTATTTATTCTGTACATTGTTAGCGCAGCAGAGAGAGCAACCATGTCTCCAGGCTTCAATTAAAATATCAAGGCGCCCGCACCGTCTGCCCAGCCACATGCCCAGCTCCCACCAAAACTGGCAGGCTAACACCTCCTGGGACACCACAGCACACCCAAGGCCAGCTCGACTGCCCTCCTCTGCTCCCCAACAGCCAAGTCCAATTTCAGGACCATGGACAGTGGCCTCCAGGCTCCTCTGGGGATATGCCCCTGAAACACCCAACAGAGCTTTAAGGGCTCTGAAAGAGCACTTAGTAAATCAATGACCTGAAAGAGCCTTTCCAGTTCCCCAAAGCGGCCCTGTGACAAGCCTTGCTGGATTCTCAGCCTAACTCCCATTCTCCATCAGCTCTCAGACCACCCCTACAACACTACAGCACATGCCTGGAAGGTCAAGGCCCTCACCCCTGGCTCCTTGACAACTCTAGGTAGGTCACATCACCTCCCTGGGCTCCAGTTTTTTCCCTTGGAAAATGCGAGTGACAGTGGCCAGCCTGTGGTCTCAGGGATTGTCACACCCAATGGAAAGGGATTTTGATAAGGTACAAACCTTGGCCATGCCAGAAGAGGGCTTTAATTTCATACGGGTGGGTTTCTTTGGCCTTCCCACCCTATCCCAACCTGGAAAGCCCTGATTCTAGGGCACAGACTCAGGATGGAGAAAAAGCTGACAGATCCTTCAGGAGCTGGCTGGGTCACAAGCTAACTAGGTCACCCACGAGATTTAATTCAGCAACCCCCGGACTAGAATATGAGGCCGAGTGAAATCAAAGTGGGCGAGCTGAAAAAGAGCAAGAAATTCCAAACACATGCCGCCAAGAGCTGTGGAATGAGCAGAGGCTTCCGGGACAGACAGTGCTGCGGGCTTCCCCTGCTTTCCGGACAAGCCTCAGTTTCCTCACCTGTAGAACAGGGCCAGGACTACCGACTTTCCAGCCAGCGACTTACATCACATAACCTACGTGAAACTCCAGACATGGGGCCCGGCATGTAAATTCAACTATTCATTTTGTGAAGCACCTATGAGGCTCCAGGCCCTACAGATAGAACAGAGAAGAAGAGGGACACGACTGTGTCTTTAGAGTGGACACCCAAGTGACCAGTGCTGTTATCCATTAGGATGTCAGGAGAGCTGGCATTTGAGATGGGCCTTCGAAGCAAAGGTGGACTTTCCAAAGCAAAATAAAATGTAGCCAGAAGGTATCATCTCTTTGGGGAAGTGTTTGGCAGTTCTTCCTAAATCTAATCATTCATGCAGCCAAAGAGTCAGCAATCATATATACCAACATTTATAAATATAATATAAATGAACACTTACGTCCACTAAAAGATATATACACAAATGTTCAGGAGAGTTTTATTCCTAATAGCCAAACACTGGCTTCAGCCCAGACGTCCAGCAGGAGCAGACTGGGTAAAGGAATGCTGAACTATTGTAAACCATGAAATATTGTTTGCGATAATTCCAACACAGTGGAATAGTACAGAGTAATGAAGAAAAGAAAATCACCAAAATGTCCAACTATGTGGGGGAATCTCACAGATAATGTGTGTGAAAGAGGCCACAAACAAAAGACTGACTGTATGATTCTGGCTGCGTAAAGCTCAAAACCAAGCAAAACTAATCTATGCTGTTAGAAAGCAGGCTATTGATTAGCCTTGGGGAGAGAGGGATATGGACTCAGAGGGGCTCAGATGAATGTTCTAGAGAATTGAAAATGTTCTGAATCTTTCTGTGTCTTGAGGCCATACAGGCATGCATTAGTACATTTATAGAAGTTCATCAAGTAGTGTCCTGAAGTTTGTACTTTACTGTGTATAAGTTATACCTCTTTTTTTTTAATGTAAAGAAAAGATGGACAGAGCATTCTTCAGGGGCTGAGGGAACATCAGAAGCAGAGGCTAGCAGATTGTACATGGTGGGGGAATTGGGGAGGGACCCAGGAGAGTGGACTGGCAGTGGCAGGCGCTGGAGTCAAGGTGGACAAGACAGGCTGCCAAAGCAATGCCACCCTGGGAGCCCCAGGGCTCCTGCCTCCTTCCCCATGCATCCCTCGGGTCCACAGCAAATGGTGCCGGTGAGGTCATCTCCCCTCCCTGCCACACTGGACTGCAATCCCAGAGCTGGATTTCCTGGGCTTTGGGGGTTTTCATCCTGAGCAGGAATCAAGCGAAGCCACAGTCCCCCAGCCTCAGGGCTGCAGTTCAGCTGGACACCTCTCCCCACCCTGAGTCCTGCGCTCACAGTATCCCCGAGGACACCTGGTTCTGCCTCCTACGCCCCACCTGCCACGTCCACCTTTCCACCCACCCCCCAGAGACACTGTCGCTGTCACTCCCAGGACAACCGCTCCAGTTAAGTAGGGCCCTCCCACTCCTGCACCCCGCCACCCAGCACCCCAGCCTTCCCCGCCACGTCTCCTGGTAAAGAGGGTCCCCTGGACATGCACAGACATGGCCGAGGAAGTGGCTCAGACACCTCACACACCCCCAGCCACACAAGCCTACATGACACAAGCCCACTGGCTCCTCCGGGCAGCTCCTGAACTGGGGGCCAGGGTCCAGCTCGGCCCTGACTCCCACAACCTGCTACCCGAGGCTGCATGGATGCCAAGTCAGAACCGGGCACAGGGCTACCTCTGGGGCCACGCTCCTGGCCATGGGCACCGCCAAGTCCAGCCCTCACCCCTCGCTGGCAGGAGTGCAAGAAGTTACACACACACTTGCCCTCTGGCCCAGCATTCATTAGTAGGAATCCCCCTACAGAGATGTGCGAAGCGGCCGATCATGAAGTCCCCCGTCGAGGCTGTTTTATAAAAGTACAAGATCAGAGGCTACCAAGGGTCAGGCCTGAGGAGACGGGAAGCAGGCGGTCCTGGGAGCCACACGCCATGAGCTCACCCAGTGGGGGCTGCAGGTGCATGAAAATGGAGGGGAGAACACGCGCGTGTGCACACACCCCACACGTTGGTGAACAGTGCCTGGAACAGGCTGACACAGCAGGCACGCCCAGGCTGAGAGCTCTCTGAGAGGCACACGGGGAGGGGGGGGGCCCCCAGGAGAGGCCGGGGCTGGGGTCCAGCTTGGGCGCCCAGGGGAGACTGGACGCACTCACACAGTGATGCCTTCGCTGACCAGGAGGTCACCCCGAGAGTGCTCCAGGTGCCCTGAGGCCAGCCAAAGGCTCGTTCAGGAGAGAGAAGCATCTTTACAGGAGAGCCTCGCGGGCCCCCCACACCCCCTCTACCCCCATCCACCCCTCTCACCCCACCTGAGACGCTTGGGAAAGAGGCCAGGACTCAAAGTCAGGGGAGCCCAACTGGGGGCAGGGGTCCCCGGTCTGGTGCTGGGAGGAGAGAGGAGGGGGTCTGGGTCCAGGCCCGGGGGAAGGGGAGGGAAGGCACGGGAGGGGCTCTCCCCCTGTGAGTGTGGTGTGCTCCCCTAATTGACTTTGTGTCTGTGTCACCAGGGTACTTAGGACCATCTTAGAAACCACTTAAGCAATTTAAAATAATCGAAGTACTTAGAAGGCACTTAACATTTCCTCACACTTCGGGCTTCCCATAAACCCCTTCCAGCTGCCACCGGAGGGGCCCCTGCAGGGAAGGCAGGTGCCTGGTCTGCCCCAGCCCCGCGCCCAGGTGGACAGCACAGCCAACCCCACGGGCACGCCAGGCTCCCCCACCCACCTCTCACTCTCACCACCGGGTCTCTGGACACAGATCCCTCTGCCTGGAATGCCCTCCCCTGCCCTCCAGCACGCCGCCAACCTAGCTAATTGTCTCCTGGCTGTGCGTCTCAGCTAGTTGTCCTCCTACAGGAAGCCTTCCCTGGTTTCTCCCCCCCCCCCCAGGCGAATCAAGGGGCCCCTCTCACCCAAGCTGAGGGCACCTAGCCCACCCCCATTAGAGCACTCGCATCTGCCACTGAATCACTGCCCATTTAACTCCCAAGCTCAGGTTCTCTGCCCAGACTTCATGTTTCTGGAGCATGGCACAGTCTGCACAAAGCAGGGGGCCCTGAGGTTTGTTGAGCAAAACAAGGAATCCAACCATGACTTCACAGGTGGTGTCAGAGGGGACACTCCTCCTCTGGATGGAGCTGGAGCCCAGTCAGGCTGTGGCCACCCTGGACACACCACAGGCTACATCCTGGGCCAGCCTGACTGATTCCTCGCCACCACCATCATCCCTGTTTTATACATGAGGGCACCCCAGCTCAGAGAGATCCAGCAACTGGCCCAAAGTTGCACAATGAGAACACAGCAGACCCAGGAGGGGCAGCTCTAAATGTAGGTCCAGGAAGCCCCCAGGGATCTGGTAAAATAAGACTCCACACCCTGAGTGTCTCCTAACAGGGCTGGCTCAGGCCCAGGCAGCCCGGGAACACCTGTGTTAACAAGGCCCTGGGGATCCCAGCGGTGAGGCTGGTTAGGAAACCAGTGTCCTGGCACAGAATGTGGGGAGCAACGTGGCAGCCTTGGGAAGAGTAAAAGAGGCATATTGCCCAGGAGTCTGTACTTCCGCTCCTGGGTGAGACCCACGAGAAACGATCCAGGAGCACAAGGAGACACTGGCAAAGAGAGCCACACAGAGAGCATCAGTCACATCAGGGAACTTGCCCAGGTGACCACACGGAACAGACAGTGGGCACTGTCCCAGTGGAGAGCTATGCGGCAAAGGCGAACAAAGCAAACCTTAGAGGGATTCCCGGTGATCCAGTGGTTAGGAATCTGTCTTCCAACACCGGGGACGCAGGTTCGATCCCTAGTCAGAGAACTAAGGTCCCACATGTCATGGGGCGACTGAGCCTGCGTGCTCTAGAGCCCTTGAACCACAACGAGAGAGTCCTGTGTGCCTCAACAAAAGACCCTGCCTGACACAGCCAAATAAATAAACATTTTTAAAAACAGGCAAACCATGGAGCAGTGTGACATTACTCGCCCATAGAACACACACAGTATGGTCCTGTATCCATCATCCTTACCGCATGCAAAACAGAACCAAGTATCGTTTATGGAGAGATATACGTATATGTGGGCTTCCCTGGTAGCTCAGCTGGTAAAGAATCCACCTGCAATGCAGGAGACCCCGGTTCAATTCCTGGGTTGGGAAGATCCACTGGAGAAGGGTTAGGCTACCCACTCCAGTATTCTTAGGCCACCCTGGTGGCTCAGATGGTAAAGAATCTGCCTGCAATGAGGGAGACCTGAGTTCAATCCCTGGGTTGGGAAGATCCCCTGGAGAAGGGAAAGGCTACCCACTGCAGTATTCTTGCCTGGAGAATCCCCACGGACAAAGGAGCCTGGTGGGCTACAGTCCATGGGTCGCAGAGTCGGACACAACTGAGTGACTAAGCACACATATATATATATATATTTTTCAACTGCACAGAAATTAAAGGAATTAAAAACAACTCATCCAGGAGAAGGTTGGGGGCTATCTCTGAGGAGAAAGAAGAGGAGTGGGAGGAGGCATAAGCCGGGGCCTCTGATTATATTTGCAATGTTTTCTTTCTTAAAAGGAAAAGTTTTGACACAATTAGAGTAAAATATCAATATTTGACCAAGCCAGGGGCAGTTCATTATTTTATTCTCTATAATTTCCCATATGCTTGAAAGAGTACATTATTAAAATATATGATGCCTGTTGAGAGAGGGAAATCCCTTCCTGCCAGACCCACATGAAGGATGCCATTCATCTTTAATGAAATAAACGGGGCTCTTTGTGCGAGCTGGGGGCACCCCACTTCCCGGCACCCCACTTTCCGCTGGTCTCCTCTCTGAAGTGAGCTAACCCCGAAAGCCACATCCCTCAGTGCCCCACCACCCAGGCCTAAACCTCAAATCTCCCACCTTGAATTCACTCCTAAGGGTTAAGCATTGCTGTCTTCCTGCCCCTCTGAAGGGGGGCCACCCTGGAGGCGAGAGGAGGGGGCGGAGGACGGGAAGGGGAGAGGAGGGGGTATGGAGAGGAGGCGGAGGGGAGAGGAGGGGGGAGAGGAGGGGGGAGGGGAGAGGAGGGGAGGGGAGGGGAGGGGGGAGGGGTAGGAGGGGAGGGGAGAGGAGGGAGGGAGGGGTAGGAGGGGAGGGGAGAGGAGGGAGGGAGGGGGAGGAGCAGGGAGAGCCGCGGGCCTCCCCTCACGCATGCGCACAGGGTACCCCCCACCAACGCTACGGTCCCTTCAGCACTTCTGGGTACAAGGCCCGGTGCTGGCCGCTCTACAGCCATCCAAGTCATCGCACAGACCGGAAGCTAGGCTCGGAGAGGTTATGTGCCCTGCCAAAGGTCACCGAGCAGTCTGTGGCAGAACCGGGATATCCCCCTTCAGAAGCAGACCCACACGCCTGTGCCTGACCTGGCCCCGCCTCCCCACAGCCCTGGGGAGGACGCAGAGGCAGCCCCAGTCGCCCGCAGGCCGGCAAAGTGGAGCGCTGACCGTGGCCAGGCCTACTTCCAAGGGACCTTCTGGAGCTCTGTCGGGGGTGCCCTGCATCAGAGGAGGGGAGCCTGCGTGGGTCGGGCGTGAGGTGGCTGGGCGTCCAGGGTGGGCGCTAGGCTGGGGGGCGCGCGGCCAGGAGCAGGTGGGCTTGGCGGCCGCTTCCAGCTCCTGCCTGAAGCACAGGGCCCGGAATGAGGCCGCTCCAGGTCACCTGGTGAGAGAGCCAGCGAGAGTCCAGAAGGGACCCGGAGGGAGAGGAGAGGGACATGGAGGAAAACAGAACGACAGACACAGGATGAGGCAGAGAGCCGCACACAGGGACAGAAAGAGGGCCTCAGACTAAGGGCGTCCCTGCTCCCTCGCCCAGCGACCGAAGGCGGAGCCTGCATCTCCTCATCCCAGGGCCTCAGAGCCAGAGGCAAGCGTAAAGGTCAATGGGAATATAAAGTAGAATTTGCCTTCTTTTCATTTTCTCAGTCATAAAAATGCTAGTTTAATAAATTGGGGGCGGGGGACTGAGAAGCACACAGTCCATTCCAGGATGGGCAGCGGGAAGTGTGGTGGATTTACCCCCTCAGCCCTGTGAGCCCCGCCCCTGCCCCTGGGGCGGGGTCAGTTCCCCAACATCTGGTCCCAAGGCTGGCAGGCTCCCTGATTTGTCTGTCTGTCTTCAGCCAGGCGGGAGAAGGCAATGGCACCCCACTCCAGTACTCTTGCCTGGAAAATCCCATGGACAGAGGAGCCTGGCGGGCTGCAGTCCATGGGGTGGTGAAGAGCGGGACACGACTGAGCAACTTCACTTTCAATTTTCACTTCCATGCATTGGAGAAGGAAATGGCAACCCACTCCAGTGTTCTTGCTTGGAAAATCCCAGGGACGGGGGAGCCTGGTGGGCTGCCGTCTATGGGGTCGCACAGAGTCAGACAGGACTGAAGCGACTTAGCAGCAGCAGCAGCTTCAGGCCAGGCACTGGGGATGAGGGGATGACCAAGAGAGAACCACCCTAATCTTGCCCTCGACATGCTGGTGAACTTTGGGGAGACCCACAAGTGCCACAGGAGAGACCCCCCCATGTACCCCAGGATTTCAGCCCCTGGGGGGTCAGGAAAGTCTTTGGATGTTGAGTCAGGGCTTGGAGGAGTCCGACTCTGCCCATCAGATCTCAAGAAGGGCATTCGAGGAGGAGGGCCTGGTCTAGGCATAGTCACGGAGGTGGGCTTTGGAAAGCCTGGCCCACAATCCAGGAAGGCCCAGGGTGGAGCCTGGACCCCAGGGAGTGAGCTGAGTGCTCCTGCAGGGAAGGCTCCAGGTTAAGGACCAGGGTCAGAGCCCACGTAATCCCACGGCCTCGGCTCACAGAGGGCAGCCAACGACCCAAGGCTGCACAGTGAGTCAGCAGCAGAGCAGGCCCAGAGTGAGCCAGGCCCAGGACGCAGGCCCCTGAGCTGTGGAAGGCTTCTGGTAAGGGGACCCTCCCCCGAGGGAGGAGCCAGAGACACCCTACCATCCCCCTCGCCTAACAGTGTGAGAGTTGGGAGAACCCCAGGACCATCTCGCGGGGAGACCTGGGTGCACTCACCAGTCATGCCTCAGCCAAAAGCCAGTGGCCTGCCCCTCCGCCCCACAGAGCCCGCACCCCGCCCTGGCTCAGCCCACACACCCCCCAAAGGCTCCTTGGATGCTGACAGCAGAAGAGAACAAAACTATTGACCCTACTGTGCTCCCACCGTGCTTTCAGCTGCCCATTCTTATCACTCAACATCTGCACCCTGAAAGGTAGTGACTCTACCAATTTTACAGATGGATGGTGAGGTCCAGAGAGGCTGAGTGATCCAGGGGCCAGGATCTGAGGGACCTACTGTGTGGCTGCCTCTAAGGCCGTTGCTGTGGGCTGCCCCTCATGACCAGGGACTCAGCTAGTATCCAGTCTCCATGCCAGGTACCACCCTGAGCACTTTCTGTGTATTCCTCACGTAACCCTCACAAGGTCCTGTGAGGTGGGGGCAACAAGGGTCTCCACCTTGTAGACAAGGAAACTGAGGCACACAGAGGTGCCTCTCACATGATGAATGGCAGAGCAGGAGTATGAACCAGGCGATCTGGCCCAGGGCACAGGCTCTAGCCACCGCCTGCTACTTCCCCTGGGAGTCCCCACCCGCCTCCCTCTAGTCACCAGCACTGTTGTCCTCAGGCCAGCAGGGGGTGGGTGGGGAGAGCCGGGAAACGCAGGGGGAGGAGTTGGAAAAGGTACCAGGGGCTTGACAGTGGGTGGCAGCAAGGGACAGCCCCGGGGAAGCACACACCTCCCACACGGAGGGCCCCGTCCTTACATCTCCCCATCGCCTCCGCAGCTTCACAAGGACTGGTCAGGAACCACCTTCCTGTCTTACAGGTGAGGGAACTGAACTCCTGGGAGAACCAGTGACTTGCCAAGGTCACCAAAGTCCTGGTGTCCCCCCCCCACACACAATACCCTTTGTAAACAGAAGGAACAGGAGGTGGGTTTTGAGCCCCCTTGGTCCTCCCCTCCCTGCCCCCTGGCTCGCCGGGTCCTCCTGCTTGAGCTCCTGGGTCAACAACAAAGCACAGTCTTGCCCCAGGGCCTTTGCACTTGCTGTTCCCTGCACCACTCTTTCTCCAGATAGCCATAGGACAACCCTCTCCACTCAAGTTTATGCACAAATGTCCCCTCTTCAAAAAGTCCACTCCTCATGTACACACTGCTATATTTAAAATGGACAACCAACAAGGACCTACTGTATAGCACATGGAACTCTGCTTCATGATATGTGGCAGCTTGGATGGGAGGGGGGTTTGGGGAGAATGGCTGAGTCCCTTTGCTGTTCATCTGAAACAATCACAACATTGTTAATCAGCTATACCCCAATACAAAATAAACAGTTTAAAGAAATAAAAAGTTCACCTCCAGCCATCCTCTCTCAATGGGCACTCCCACCGGCCATGGCTCTCCAGCCACTTCCTGACTTTGTCCTGCAGGGAACTGCTCCCCTCTGACAATTACACATTTGCGTGTTTCACCTGTTCACTGCCTGCCTTCCCTTCAAACATGGAAACCCTCAAGGGCCAGGCCCCCATCTGCTTCGTTTCCTGGTGGATAAAGTTGCTTAGCGTGGCAGTTCTCCACCTGAGTTGCACATGAGTATCAGCTGGGGAGCCCAGGCCCCATCTCATATCAATTAAACCTGAATTCCTGCGATGAGACTCAGATACCCGGGTATTTTACACTCCCCAGCTGATTCCAAAGTGCAGCCAGATGGAGACCACCGTGCCAGCAGAGCGAGGCCTGGAGGAGATGTTTCAGTACAGATTCAGTGAGTGAATCAATGAACGAGTGAGTGAATGCATGGATTCTTTTTTAAATATGTATTATTTATTTATTTAGCCACGCAGGTCTGAGCTGCAGCACTCAGGATTGTCACTCTTCATTGTGACATGCAGGATCTTTTTTTTCACTTGTGGCATGAGGAATCTTTAGTTGCAGCATGTGGGATCTAGTTCCCTGCCCAGGGATCAAACCCGGGCCCCCTGCCTTGGGAGAAAGGAGTCTTAGACACTGGACCACCAGGGGAGTCCCCAGTGAGTGGATTCTTACACATGGGTCAACCAAGGTCCAGATCAGGGACAGGGAGCCAGAAACCAGTAGTCATAAACTTGAGTTTCCCCAGGTTCAGCCCCTCCACAGTGTCACTCACCTCCTTCCAGCGCATCTCCAGGAAGTCGACCCAGATGCCCTGAAAATCCTCCACCCCTCTTTCTATTCCTCATAGTTTGCTGGCCCAGCAACCAGGGCTGAAACTGTCCTACTTCCACCCCCAAACTTCCCATATTCAGACAGGTCTTGCAACCCAAGGGTGCACCGGGGAGGAAGTGGGCTCTAGAGGGTGCAGGGTGGGCGGGAGTGCTCCCTGGAGAAGGCAGACAGAACAGGATTCCCGGACACTGAGGAGGGCTCAGCGCGTCTGTCCAGCAGCCTGCCGAGCCTGCCAGCAGGTCTGCAGATGCAGAGCGGGCCCCAGGGCTCCTCACCAGCTGGAGGCCCAGGAGTCCAGTACTCCCAGGTGACTATGACGAGCCGCCAGGCTTGAGAGCTACTGGGGCAATGCACCCTGTACCCTGGTGCCTCACCCGCGGAGAGGATCAGCACCGCCCCCTGGGGCCATGTTTCCCTCTCCTCACCCAGCTGCCCACTCTGTTCAGGCCTGACCCTGGGTCCTAAGGGCCCCTCCCCAGACTCCCACCACAAAGGGACACCTAGGGTTTGGGGGAAGGAGAGTCTGTAACAGCAGAGGGGGGCTTGTCCTCCCCCCGGGGGAACAGCCCCTGCGGGTCACCCTTCCCACACCTCCTCTACACCTCCTCCCCCTTCACCCCCAGTGTCTGGTAACACCAACACCCCCTAAGCACCGGCTAAAGGCTTTGCTACATCATCCCTGCTGCCAGGTGAGGGCCGCATACTTCTCTACAGACGCACAAACTGAGGCTCAGCAAGGCCTGCACACTGAGGATGGGCCAGGTCCCACCAAGCCTACGTCATGGCCAAGAGAAAGGAGGGCAGAGTGGTAGAAAGGTAAAAGTGGTGAAAAGTGGTAACAAGAAGCAGCCGCTGGGACTCCTCCCCCAGCTTCCCCACTGACCAGCCGGGTGACCTCCGGGAAGCCGCTTAGCTTCTCCGCCTCAGTCCTGCATCTGTGAGATGAGGATAACGCCACACACCTACTCTGGGTAGGTGCTGTGAGGTCTGGGGCAGACCCTGACGCAGGAAGTGTGCCGTGTGGATGCTGGGATTACTGTACCCCAACAGCCTCTTCAGGAGAACCCCTCATTCACTCCTCACACATTTGTGGAGACAGACTTCTTGAGACAAATCTCTAATAACAGCCAACAGTAGGACATGGGGGTACCTTTTAACAGGGAACAGAACCTTAAGTGAAAGGGATTCCATAGAGGAGCTGGAGGTATCTGGAGGGTGGAAAAGGCCCGGATCCTGGAAAAGACTGAAAGCAGGACGAGGACAGAGGATGGGATGGTTGGGTGGCATCACCGACTCGATGGACATGAGTCTGAGTAAACTCCAGGAGATGGTGATGGACAGGGAGGCCTGGCGTGCTGCAATCCACGGGGTTGCAGAGTTGGACACGACTGAGCGACTGAACAGTAACAACATCGAAACACAACCAGGCGTCCTGTGCAGGGTCCCTGGGGGCTCAGCGGTTAAAGAATCCACCTGCAGTGCAGGAGACCTGCGTTCGATCCCTGGGTCAAAAAGATCCCCTGGAGAAGGAAATGGCAACCCACTCCAGTGTTCTTGCCTGGAGACTCCCATGGACAGAGGAACCTGGTCGCTACAGTCCATAGGGTCGCAGAGTCTGACATGACTTAGTGACTAAACAACAACACGTCTAGGTGGCCCAGAGGTCACCACAGTGTGGGCACGGGTAGGCAATGGTGGGCAGTGACTGGACCCCACGGCAAGGCGAGCTCAGCTACACTCACCCCCACAGCCAGAGGCTCACGCAGGCTCTGCAGAGCGGGCCACCCCGCTGTCATCGCAGAGTCTGGGGAGACCTGGGGGCTGCACATGACCTGCTCTCCATGAGTCCATGCAGCTAAGATTTCCCAAGGGCACCCATGGGCCCGGCCTCCACTGGGGTCCTGTAGGTGCTGCTCACAAGCCAGCAGGGCTCAGCTGAAGGCGTCTGTCCCCTCAGTTCCAAGGGTGTAGCTCAAGAGCAGTCCTAGACAGTACGTACATGAACCGGCACGGCTGTGCGTCCCTAAGAGCTTACAGATGCTGAAATTTGAATTTTGCATAATTTTCTTGTGTCATGACTTGTTGCTCTTTTTTTTTTCCAGCCATTTGAAACACAGAAACCATTCTCAGCTCATGGGTTATACAAAAACAGGCGGCAGGCCAGAGGAGAAGCCAAGAGAAACAGGAAAACAAAGAAACAGGAACAAGACTACAAACTGTGGTGAGGGTCATGAAGGGGAAGACGTGAAGATAAGATAGAATAACTGGGGGAGTGGAGGGTGTTCCTCTAAAGACAGTCCACTGAAACTCCAGGTTGAATAAGAAGGATCCAGCCTCAGAGCAGGAGGAGGACATTCCAATGTCCCGCTGTAGAGGGGGAAGCAGGGGCGAAGGCCCTGTGGTGGGAAAACAGCATAGTGTTTTCAAGGAACATAAAGAAATCAGTAGGACTGTTGCAGAGTGCACCCAGGAGAGGCTGAAAGATGTGGGCAGGGCACCAGGGCCTCTCAGACTGGCCAGCAGCGTGGAAGTCTGCATTTTAATCGAAGAGCAACACAAAGCCAACAAAAAGTGTAAGTGAGGGGTGAGCTGGTTGGATTTGACCTTGAGGAAGATCATTCTGGCCACTGAGCAAAGGTTTGGCTGTGGAAAGACCTGTTTGGAAGCAGGGAGAGGAGAGCGAGGCTTCAGCAGGGTCCAGGTGACACCGCCCAGGCCACGGTGACGGGGAGTCCCCAGCACACGTTCACAAGGAGAGCCCGCAGGGTGTGTGACCACACACGGAGGGAGGTCAAAACGCCACCGAGGTTTCTGCCTGGGCTCTGGAAAGACGAAGCTGTCTTCGCGGCAGACGGGCAGGCCGCAGAAGAGGGGGCGGACCCTCTCCAAAGTTACTCCTGCTTGTGCAGTGAAAACATTTTGAAGACACAAAAGCCACGTCCTCAACAGAGCATCGGTATCAGCTGAGCCACAGCATCTCCCCTTAGCTGGCCTGGTCAGCCAAGTACCAGGCAGGCCGCTTTCTCTAACACACTGTCATTTCGTATCTCAGTTGTGTCTGACTCTTTCACGACCCCATGCACTGTAGCCCACCAGGCTCCTCGGTCCATGGGATTTTCCAGGCAAGAATACTGGAGTGGGTTGCCATTTCCTCCTCCAAGGGATCTTCCCAACTCAAGGGTTGAACCCACATCTCCTGCATCAGCGAACGGATTCTTCACCACTGCGCCACCTGGGAAGCCTAAGCACCCCAAACCCTCACAGCACTTCCATCCCCAGGAGGGACAGGCCCTCGCAGGCCAGGCTGGCATGGCACAAAGAGGGCCAACGTCTCTCCTAGGAAGCGGGGCACCTGCCCCCACCTGCTGGCTGGCATCCCCTCCACCCTCTCTCCTGCTGGCCCCTTCCTGCCCTCCCTCCACTCCAGCCCATCCCCAGTGCTCAGGCCCCCTGTGGTGACAGCAGAAAACCTTCATTATCTGCAAGTTAAGCTGGCCACTCAGTCTCCACACTGCACAAGGCCCAGCAGATGGTGGGGCCTCTCCAGGATCAGCCTCAAAGGTCACCGTCTGTCCCTGCCCACCGGGTCCAGCCTCTTCCACATCAACGGAGTCCCTCATGCTGACTTCAAGTCCGGCTACAAGCTGTGCAGTGACATTTCCTGCGGGCTGACTGTGTGCCAGGCACCAACCAGACAAGTCTGTTCTGGACATTAACCCTTAATTCCCACACCTGGCTGAGGAGACCACTATCACCCCCATTTTACAAAGGAGGAAATTGAGGCACAAACAGGCTATGCGATTTGCCAAGGTGGCAAAAGTTGTCTGGCCCCAGTGTCCAAATCCTTTTTTTTTTTTTTAATTTATTTACTTATTTGGTGCTGCTGGGTCTTAGTTGCAGCACTCAGTATCTAGTGCCACAACCAGGGATCGAACCTGGGCTCCCGCGTGAGGGGTGCAGAGTCTCAGCCACTGGACCACCGGGAAAGTCCCTCCAGTGTCCAATTTCTTAATCATGATGCTAGCTCATATTTCCATCTTCAAGCCTCAGGTTTTTCTTTTCCCCTCCACTTCAAAAATGAGGGACTCGATGCAATTATTTCTGGATCCTTCTGAGCTCTTATAGTTCAAGGATTTGAAAAATGCTTTCTTCCAGGGCACTTCCTATGTTCTTTCTCCCCCCAGAAATATTGCTTTCAGGAAAAGATTGGATTGGCTCATTCATACTATGGTGTAAATGACTGATATGGTGATTAGATGTGGTGGGCATGGTGAGGTAACTCTGGTGGCACAGAGATTCAAACCCAGACCTGACTGCTTTCAGAACCTGGGCTGTCCCCACAACACGATACCACACAAGCCACTTCCTCTGGGTTAGGCTCTCCTCCAAAATGTATTCCTCACCTCCATCAATATTCCCTGTCTAGGAGAATGGAGCCAAAATGAAGATGAAGGAGGGGGTGCGAATAGGAGGGTAAAGGATACAAGCTGTCAGACCCACGATTCCCCAAAGTCAGGGCTTCTGATCTCGAATGCAGGCCTAGGTTCGAGGCCCACGTCCAGCCCTGTGGCTCTGCACAGACAATCTGGGACCTGCCCCCAGCCCCGCCCTATCATTCAATCAGGGCTCTGTGTCCACTGCTGTTGGACGGAAGTTGCCCCTCCCAGCTCTGGCAGGTGTGAGTTTTGTTCATACCCTCGCCTCGATGGAACTCTGCTAGCATTCTCCCAGCAGGAAGTCACCCTCTCTGAGCTGTGCGCCAGAAATCTACCTCGTGGAGGAAGGAGAGGGCTGTAACCACAGCCTCTGGGGGAGTTCCCAGCAGGCCCCACTAGCAGCCTTGGCACGGAGGTGCCCTCTGAAACGGACACCTGACACCGCAGCTTCCCCAGCCCCAGAGGCCCCTCCCTCACCCTCTCCTGCTCGAGGCTCTGCTCCTGACCTCCCTCCCCAAAGTTCAATTTTTTTGCCTCTGTAAATGGCTTTTCAGTTTCTCGCCCAGTCTCTCATTTCTATCAGTTTAATTATTGAGGAGCCCTCTTGTCGCCAGCCTGGAACATTAATGCTGTTAAAAGGGACCCAGGAACTTAGGACCACAGCCAGCTGTCTCCTTCTGACTCTCTCCACGTCCCCCCCACCACTCCCCCACTTTCCTTTCCCTAGAGCCCCCTTCTGTTCCCCCCCTTCTTTCTCCCATCTCCAAGCCTCTCCTTCCCAGTCACACCTCATTCTCTGCGAGCCTGGGGGTCTCCTGACTCCCACCCCCACCCACTCCTCTCCCTGGGATCTCAGGAGGTGCAGACAAAACGAAGGCCACAGTCACACTCGTGTGTGACCAGATGGGCTGGGGAAAAGGAACATCCGAGGCCCTCCGGCAGGTAAGACCCTTTGGCCCCAGCCCTCTTCACCCGAGACCTTTCCATCTTGGGAGGGGTCAGCTCAGAAGTCTCAGCCCACTCCCGCAGGGGACCTTCCAGAACCCGCTTCAAGGCCTGATGCTGACAGCAGCCCTTCTTAGACCCTTTGTTCAGTGACACCTCTCAGCCCCTTTGATCTCTCCCACCTCCCTATAAAGAGGGTACTAGCTCTGCCCGGGAGATGGTGGGGAGGGACCCTCACCTATGTCCTACCTCCAAGGGCCTGATCACATTGGTTTAACATTTTTACAACACACTTTTTAATATTTATTTTTATCTGTTGTATTTCATCTGGCTGTGCCAGGTTTGGGTTATGGCACATGGAATCTTCCATTGTCTTTGCAGCATGTGGAATCTTTAGTTTCAACTTGCAAACTCTTAGTTGTAGCATATGGGATCTAGTTCCCTAGCCAGGGATGGAACCGGGGCCTCCTGCGTAGGGAGCTCGGAGTCTTAGCCACTGGACCACCAGGGAAGTCCTTATAAAACACATTCTAAAATACCCAGAGTCACCAAGGTGTTTAGTAAAAAGCCCAGAAGAGGACACTGCAGCAGCCCACCTGTGGCCTGGCCTTCTCATAGGCCGGGGGTTGTACCTGCTCAGATAGGGGGGCCTCTTGCTCCGTGACACCTGCTGGCCCAGGTCACCTCCCCTCCCAACACCACCGGGGCAGGCAGGCTGAAATGATGACTCAGCTGGCCCAAACCTCAGTAGGCCCAGGGCTGGGACCCCTGAGCCCTGCTGCCCATCCCCCTGGGTCTGTCCTCCACACTACAGAATTGGCGGAGGGGCTGGACCAGGTTTCCAGTCCCCACCCCACCCCACCAATGAATGACCACGGGCAACACTGCTCCCCAGGGGTTGTTCAAACTGTCCACTGCCAAGGCAAAGTTTCCTTCAAGTCTCCTACTGCATCATGATTTTGCATCCTTCATGATGTATTTGTTTTTTAAATTAAAATAGTGTCTTCATCCAGATCATTAAGCAAACCCAGCACGCCAAGGAAGAAGGCCCAAAGTCAAGGACTGCACAGCACCCGTGGCCCAGACCAGACCGTGGCAAAGTTCCAACCCTGCCCCGCTAGACAGGACAGCCAATACAGGGACACTCACACCATTCATCCCTACTTCTACCCCAGGCTTCCCAGAAATGCCCCCAAATACTAATGCATCATGGGACTGGGAAAATGGATTCCAGAAAAGGCCCAGGAGAGAGGGCTCCAGCCTCAGCACTTCCCGACCTGCATGAGGCCAAGCAGCCTTTCTGTGCACTCCCCAACTCTGGAGACTTTGAGGAGACAAGGAGCCAACTCCAGAGGCCAAGAATCTAACATGAGAGTGAAGGAGGGATGCAGAGGCGCCCTTTACGCCTCCCTTCCTCCTCCCTCACCCTATTCTCTTTCTCTCTCTCTCTCTCTCTTTCTCTCTCTCTCTCTCTCTCTCTCTCTCACACACACACACACACACACACACACAGCAAACGAGGAGGCTCCCGGAGAGGAGCGGGCATATAATTATTGGTAAAATGCTTGTAATGTTTTTCTCTCTACCCGGTAGCTTTCAGTTGTTTTAGCAGCTTAGCGAAGCACTTGGCTCCAATTGAATTGCAAATCAGCAGCTCTTGCCCCAGGAAGAGAGGAAGGGGGCGGCAGAGAGGGGGCAGGGAGGGACTCCAGAAGGGAGAAAGGTGTGCGAGGAAGAGGGGCAGAAGGAAGGAAAGAGCTGGGGAAGCTCCGCTGGGGACCAGGGCACCAGAGACGGGACCACCCGCTTCTCCAGGCCTTTCCCATCTGCAGATCCAGTCGCTGTGGGCTGAGAGCTAATGCCTCATGCAAAAAACCAGGACACATTTTCTAACTATAATCCTGAGGTGGAGCGGGAGGGCCACACGGGGCTTTCTCAACTACCCAGAAGAAAAAAACAGATCTTTCTTGGGAATTGCAATTATTGGAAAACAATGTCAAAACAAAAGCCTTGCTTTTTCTCCCTGGCAATATCCAACATTCACACTTCCAGTCTGTGTCTATCTTTTAACCTGTGTACCTTTCTATCTACCTATATTTCTGTCCATCCATCTGTCTGGGGTTTTTTTATATCTCTGTCCTCCCCTCTCTTCCTCCCTCCTGTTGTTCACCAGCACTTCCTTTCCCTCCTGGTTCAGAATTCCCCGCAGAGGAGCAGAGTTGATCAAAAGGCTGCCTGCAGCAGGTGCTCTTTCAGCACCACGGTCAGCACCACGGAGCCGGGACCTTCTCTCTGACCACAGGCAGATCAGCCCCAAATTCTCACACACCACTGTGGGTATTGGGGAGGGGGGGACACACTCTCTCCCTGGGATTCAGGAGGAGAAGAGGAGAAAGGAGCTGGGCAGGCACTAACCTTGAAGAGGCGAAGGATGTTGGCCACCATGATGGAGACGGAACTCCCGGAAGCACCAATGACGCCCACCACGCGCTCCGGTTTGGTGATGATGGGCGGGCCGCCACTGCCACAGCGGACCTCCGTGCCGTCCTTCTCGATGAGCGCCTGCACAAAGGTCAGCGACTGCTCCAGGGCATGGGTGTCCCTGGAGCAGGTGTCCAGAATGCGGGCGCCCAGCGTGATGTTGGGCAGCAGGTCCGGGTCATTGTTGATGCGATCCAGAGCAAACAGCATGGCCTCCAGCCGGTGGATGCCCTTCTCCTTCTTGAGTTCTCCGCAGGCCTTGCCCTCCGAGCCCCGGCCGTGCACTGGGAACAGGCCTCCCAGAGTGATGTCCCCGTCTATGCGGATGGAATTCATGTGGGGGTGGCCTTTGGGCTTCCCCAGGGAGGAAGGCACCCAGGGCCCGGAAAGGCTGAGGAGCAGGCAAAGGGGCAGCTGGGCCCACCACCAGCCCCAGCCCCTCTTCCCAGGCATCTCGGAAATCCCTAGAGACCCATGAATGGCAGGCCTCGCTCCTAGCCTTGGCGGGCCCCAGGCCCCACGGCCTGGACGAGCATGGGCACAGCGGCTCCCCAGTCTCTCCAGAGCAGCGTCAGCAGCAGGGTGGCTGAGGGCGGCTGATGCACGGAACCATGCTGGTGCTCCTCGGCCCCGGCGCCAGGCTGCACTCAGACAGCAGGGAGGAGCTGGGGCGCAGCAGAGCTCTGGTCTTGGTCCCCACGTCCCACAGGCCTGTTCTCGGTGGATGACCGTGAAAGGTGGAGAGTGCTCCTAGCTTGGGCAGGTCTTGGCATCAAGGAGAAAACAGCTCCAGGGCTCTCCTCTTACCAGCCTGAGAAAGAGAGAGAGGGAATCAGAGAAGCCCGATGAGACATTAGCTGTTCGTATCTCTCATCAGGAGCCTGGGAGCAGGAGATGCTGGAGGCTGCGGTCAGAGATGCCACAGACCTCCTGAACTTGGCTTCCTCTCCCCTGCTGCTCGACTTTGGTGCAAATGAGAGAATTGAAGGCAGAAACTGGGTCACGTCTCAAGGTTCCTGGTGCCCACTGCCATCAGACCAGAGGCCTCAGAGAACACACTCCCCAGGGAACCCCCGGAGGCTTAGGAAGAAGAGGGGTCTCCTCTCAACAGGCACCCACGAGAAGGAACATGCACGCAAAAACCGGCCCTGCTGGACACAACCCATTTCAGAGATGGGGACACCGAGGCCCAGAGCAGGAGAGCACCTGGCCCAAGTCACACAGGGGGTGAACAGCAGAACGCCGCCTGGAACCCAATGCCCAGCCCTCAGTTCTGGAACCAGACACACAGGCTCCTTGAGGACTCGGAGGTGAGGAAAGAAAACAGGGCCTCAGGAGACGTCAAGCTGGGAGCCACTCGATCTGAAGGCCAAGAGAAGCTGGACCCTCCCACCTGCATTTCCACCCCAGCCGCCCTGCTACCCAGCCAGAGCGTCAACCCAGCAGGGGTTCCTTTTCCCTTGCTGGGCCCCCCTGCCCCGCCCCAGGGGTCTTTATCTTTCCTTTTCTCTTTGCTCCTTCTCTCTTCGCCACTTCCTCCCTCTGAGAGCGGGCTCAGGTTCTGGCCTGGGCTACTGCACATTATTATGATGACCGTCATTATTATTGTTGTTGTGATTAAATATTTATCTGTGAGGGGAGAGGAGAGAACACCCGCTCTTCCTCATTCTCATTGCTAATCTGGGCTAATTTCCCCAGGGCTTCCTTCCCGGGGCCCAGCCTTCCCTCGGTGCCAGCAGCTTCCCTCCCCTCGACTTGGGAGGCCCCGGGAGAAAGGCTGAAAGTGGAGTCAGGGCGGGGTGGGGGGACCTCAAGGCCCCTTCCCCGTGCGTCTGTCAAATGAAGACCAGTAGCCTCTCTCCTGATGTGCCTCAGTCTCCCCAACTGTGTGAAAGAGCCTGTGTTTGGGTTGGGAGTCTTCTCTGGAGACCTGGTCCCTCCACAAAGACCAAGTGGGGGGCTCAGAGCCATCATCCCCCCCAGAGGCTTCCAGGGCTCTGGAAGGGGCAGGGGAGCATGGGGGGCCTGCGCCCCAGGATCCAGCCTTGGCTCCTGGGCTTCTCCAGTGAGCGCCTTCTGGACGCTCACCTCACATTTCGCCCCTCATCCAAATGCTGCCCCCTCCCTTAGGTCTCAGAGGCCAAGAGGAGGGCTCATAATTCTCCTCAGCAGCCTTCTGCAGGTGAAGCAGTCTCCCAGAAGGACCAGGTGACTCCACACTCAAGGCGGGTGAGGACTCAGATCCAGCACTGGTCACGCCAATAGCGCCTGGGGAGGCCGGCACAAAGCCAGGACCCAGTGACTAGGGCTGGGGGTCAGCACTCTGGGGAGGGCTGAAGATCTGTCAAAATACAGGCGAGGGGCAGCTACCCCTGTGCGGACTCCTCAAGAGCAGTCACTCCGTGTGAGTTATCTGAGGTCTCTCCCAGGAGCGAGGGGTGGTGTGGGGTGCTGGCTGCCAAGGCCGGTTCTAGGCAATTCAGACGAGAAAGAGCAGAAGTCCCGGACCACCTGCAGTCCTACTGCTGCCGTGCTGGAGGCCATGCTTGTCCCTCAGGGAGTCCTCAGTTTCAACATCTGTAAAATGGACGGGCTGCAGTAGAATGCAGTCCGGAGGCCATCCTGGCCCTGTGGGGGCATTTCAGTGATCACGATGGAGGGAGGGAGTCACCTACTGGCCTGCATCCAGGCAGGAATGGGGCGGGACAGCCCACGATGAAACACGGTCTTGTCCAAATGCCAACAGTGCCCCACGGAGAAATGCAAAGGACCACACAGCGTGGTGCACCAGGCAAGCACTCTGCCTGCATCGTCTCAGGTAACACACCCCTATGAGCAGGTGGGATTGTCAGCCCCGTTGCACCGGTGATGAAGCTGAGGCATCAAGCCGCACAAGGTGAGACAGCCCAGGAACACAGAGCTTGTGTAGACCCCACCCCTGACCACCCCACCACGCTGGCCCGCCAGACGTCTCTCAGGCCCTGCCCAGTTCTGGCATTCTGGGAGGTCAGGGGTGGTTTGTTTCTTTTTTTAATTTCAATAGAGGGACTTGGGGCATAGGGACAGGCAGTGAGCGAGGCTGCAGCAGGGCAGATTCAGGCTGCAAGACCCAGCGCACAACAGCTTCTGCCGGTCGGGCCTTCTCAGGCTTCCAGATCCTTCATGAGGGATCAACACTGGCTTCTTCTTGAAACCCGAGCACCTCTGGGCTGAGCGGAGCCCAAACATAAGCAAATAGACACACACACACACACACCACAGGCAGGAGGAAGCAGGCACACGCGGAAAGGAGTCCTCAGTGAGGAGAAAGGCAAGGACTTTCCAGATGAGAATCGAGGCCCCAGGCCCAGCCCCCAGCCGGTCAGAAGCCCCAGGCCGCTCTCCACCCACTGGGTCACCGGCCGCCTGCAGCGGGCCCTCTGCAACCATGGGTCCCACCAGGCCTGCCTTTTCTGAGCTTCTCCAAGACCCGGGCAAACCACCGCCTCTGTCAGCCTCCCCTCCTTCCTTTGATCCTGCATAACAGGCACCAGGGAAAAGTAAAAATACCTGTGAGTGAAAGGAGCCAGCAGAACAGAGGCCGGGGGTGGGTGGGGGCAGGGAGCCAGGCTGATCCGCCCTGCCCCAGGGCTGGGGACCTCCTTCTGTGGGGAGGGGGTAGCCCTCAGACCACTCCCCATCACCACCACCAGGTCCAAAACAGCCAGGGAAGCTCAACTCTGGGGCAGCTGGAAGGGTCCCTCCCCAGGTGAAATCACAGGACGGCGGCAGGTGGGTTTCCCCTGGGTGCGCAGTCTCACTCCCCCTCCCCACTCCCCAGCCGCTGGAGCACCTCCTCCTGTGGCACCTGCTAGATTCTGCAGGGAGGGACGAGGGCATAGGGTAGAGCAATAGTTCACTGGCCAGTGGGCATTTTCCAGAACATTCTCTTCAGTGAAAGGGGTGGGAGGGGGGTGCTCGGCAGACGGTTAGTCTGCCCCAGTCCGGCCCAGCCACCCCACCACCTGAGCGTCTCTCAGACATCTGAGGAACTGGCCACCCCTGCCTCTTCCAGGCCTCAGCAAGCAGGACTCCAGGCTTTTCTCCTGCCTAACCTCGGGGCTTCATCTCCAGCCAGGGCCTGGGCCAGAAAGAACCACAAACCACAAACCAACAACCAGAAGAGCTGCTGCGATTTACTAAACTCCAATTTGGTTCTCACCGAGCTGCTTTTGCTTCTCCCGAAGCAAAAAAAGAAAGAGACTTCTCCAAAACATGAAATAAAGGACAGCGGCACAGGGAGGGACCCCGCACTCGGCTCCCAGGGGTGGGAAGCATCTTCTTCCCTCCCCGCTCCTCCCCAACACGCTCAGGCTTCCAGCTCCTCTGCAGGCCAGCAGACCAGTCCCCAGCATTGAGCGGGTAGAGCCAGGAGAGCCAGGCCCAGAGAGGGTCCCGCAGGCTCCCCTGGGTCCCCTGCGCCCCCTCCCCACCTTCCTGAGCCTCCAGACCTGTAGTGGCCCCTCCCTCTCCGCTTGCCCCATTCCCTCCAGCACCTGCCTCGGCTGGATTCACCGTGACCTCTGCAGTGCCTGGCCCAGCCCAGGTGCTTAGAGAACTCAGGAGTGTGAATGGATACGTGGGATCCAGATTGAACATCCTGAGCTGTTTAGATGCCTTGTTGCCCACATCTCACGTTTCCATGGAAGGAGGGGCTAGGGCTCCACTCCCCACATGGAACCATGAGAGAGAACCTGAGGCCTCCCCCTCCTTCCCCACCACCCGCAGCCCCACCTCCACGGGAGTCCGGGCCCAAAACACTGCACTGCAGGCCACCTCTGAGGCCCTCCTCTCCCCTGTCCCCCTGGGGAGCTGCAATGGCTGGGCAGAGGTGAGGTTTGCCAGACAGTCTCCTCTCAAATGGACAAGGCCTAGACCCAGGGAGCAGGTCATCAGAAGTCCGTTCCACCCCAGGGGCACCAGCAACAAACCTCCACCTGTCTGAGTCCCTGGGAGAGGGGATGCTCCGTTAGCTTCCTCAGACCCCAGCAGCACAACCCTCTCCCCGCCTGGACCACATCTGGGGGGGCGACATCATCCTCACCTTGATGTCTCTGCACCCCAGCCTGCACCATGCCTGGTGTCCCCCACCCGGGTGTGGGGACATGAACAGACGATCCTTGGGCCCTTCCCACCCTCCTCTCCCAGCTAATCTATTTCTAGATGAACAGAAAGGGCAGCCCTGCTCGCAGGCACTGTCCCAGCCTGAGCCATGTTCTAAGAGCAAGGAGGCCACAGTGGGGGCGGGGGCCCTTTTCCTCCACGATTAATGCTGTAAAGCTTCTCTGTACGTGGTTTTCTAGCACTGATGAGCCTGGGAGCACGTCTGGGGCCACATGGGCAGCACCACCCTCATCTCTGCATCCCCAGGACCTGGCTCAAGGCTCAGAACACAGGCAATTCTCCATCAACAATCAAAGGCAGGTCTCTGCCCCGAGCCAGCATAGCGCCACCCTCACCAGCGGGAACCCAGGGCAGGGGGCGGGGGTCGGCAGCAGCATTCCAGGTCCACAGAGTGGCACTCAGACCTTGCATTGAATTCTTACAACTCACTTATATGATCGGGCGTGAAACATAATCCCTGGCCCTTCAGTTACGCAACGTGCCATCCAAGTGTGTACCAAGTGTGTACTGAGATCCCGCCGTGTGCCAGACTCTGCTCTGGGCACTGGGGAAGTGCTGGGGGCGAAAACAGATACAGATACCTGCCCTGTGAAGCCCACACAACAGATACATCTCCACACAGATGGGGATCCAGGGCTTATGAAGACACACAAAGCAGGTAAGAAGAAAGGGGATGGCGGGGCGGGGGCTTTGTGAAGGAAAGGATGGTCAGGGAAGGCTTCCCAGAGGAGGTGGCATTAGAGCAGAGATTAAAAGCAGGAAGGGCCTGAATCAGTATCTGGGAGAAAAGTATCCCAGGTAGACTACAGCAAGTGCAAAGGCCCTGAGGTGGGCACACAATTAGCAATCATTGTTCAAGGAACAGCAAGGAGGTCAGTACGACTGGAGGGCAGTAGGAAGATGGAGAAGCAGGAGAGGAGGTCATCGGCGGGGTTGGGGGGGGGGGGCGCTCCAAGCACAAAATCAAGCAAGGCCTGGTGGGCCGCGGTATGGATGCAGAAAGCAAGGCCCACTCCGAGCACAGCAGGCAGGGACTTGGGACAAGAGAAACCAGAGGCTCCATGCCAGCCGCCTCCACGCCAGCCGCCTCCACGCCAGGTCACAGCAGTTCGCATCAGTTGGAGGGCTAAGCAAACATATCTCACTGGCACTGGGGGCCACCAGTTCAGCCCAGAAAATGCCCAGCCTTTTTTAGAAAATCTCTTTGGCCAAGCTGCGCAGCATGTGGGATCTTAGTTTCCTGACCAGGAATCAAACCTGCATCTCCTGCTTTAAAAATGTGCAGTCTTAACCACTGGACCACCAGGGAAGGCCCCAGAAAATGCCCAGCCTTGACCGTCCCCCTCTCCCAGGGCAGAGGGGCTAGCCACCAGCTCCTGCTGGCTCGGTGTCTCCTACTGCAGCGGCCCCCACCTCCATGCAAGCCCTCAGATCTCTCCTTCCCACCTCAACCCACCCCACCTCCTCTTGCCAGGACCACCCAGCTTTCTAGCCCAGCGCCCAAAGGGGCAAGTGTCTTTGTTTGCAGCTGTTGCTATTGAGGGTTTCCCACTAATGCTGTCTCTTCCTCCTTCCGGTCCCCACTCCCGAACCCCGGCACTGCCCTGGAAAGCTGGGGCCCACGAGCTTGGCAAGTCGACGTCCAACTCCTCCTGCCTTGCACAGCCACGAGCAGAACCACAGTTGTGGGGGAGACTCCCCACGCTAAGCCACCCTGAGGTCGGCACAAAGAAGGGGCCGTGACATCTAAGCAGTGATCACCCACCAGAAACTTCAGAATCCAGGTCAAGTCCCCAGTCTTTATTTCTATATCCAAATCTAAAAATAACCCTATAGCAATACAGTGTGTTTACTAGAAGTCACGGCCCAGCCAGGACACAGGTCCACAGGCTGGTTTCTGTCTCCCTGAGGGACAGGGTGGAGGCTGGGGGACGGGGCAGGACCCAAACCTCCTGATCCCCACGTGGGTGGCCCAGCCTGGGACGAGCAGCCAGCTGAGTTCTCTGGGGGCGTCATCAGAGCCCCCAGGTGGCCGGGGCTTTCTCCAGGAGAAGAGGGAGGCTCAGAGGGACACCGCAGCCTGCCTGTCAGCCAGGCTCGGGCCCAGAATGGCCCAACTGTCATCAGAGGCTGGCATTTCCCAATTACCACAGATAATATCTGCCTTAATTGAATGGGGTCCAGATAATGTCATTATGCACCACATTCCCCAATTTATTTAAATACGTGTGTACACATATATTTATGCCTCGCTGCTGCCATGAGATTGCTCAATGGTGAGGCTGATAATAAAACATTTCGACGGGAGTCATCAGCTTTAATTTAAGGGGTGATTTTCACTATCCTGGTGGCGCTCGTTCTTTCCCAAGGAGCCAAAAGAAACTCGGACAGGCCTGCGGGCTGGAGGCTGGGGGGGGCGGGCTGCGTCCTTCCCTGAACAAGTCCCTAAGTTCCTAAGCCTCCCTTTCAGGAGCCAGGCGCAGGCAGCAAGAGAGGGGTGGGCGCAAGGCAGAAGCCCAGAGCCTGACTCCAGGCCTGGTGGGGAGAAGGAAGTGCGCTGGGAAGGCAGAGCTGCAGCCTGGGGCTGGGCAGAGGACGGAGGGAAGCCAGAAACTGCACAACAGGGAAGGAACCAGAGTGCCCAGGAGCCAAGGCCCTCTACACGCTGGCAAGGGCCAAAGGCAGTGAGATCTCGAAATTAATTTTTGATAGTTCCCTGCTAACTAGGGCAGAGTGGACCGAGACACAAGCCCTCCCTGCTCTTTCCAGGAGCCAGCACCAGGCTGGGGGGGTTGGCAGGGCAGTGGCAGGAGGTACCGGAAGCTGGTGCCCTCTGCTTGGGCCCGCTGCCCACCAGGGGAAGCCCCCCGGCCTCCTCCCTCAGGTCAGCCTGGGCCGTCGGCAGCCCCGTCAGCCCCAGCAAGCCGGGCCAGCGCCCAGATGCCAGTGCCCCCACGCCTCCTCCGGGTGGCACAGGCAGCCGCACTCTGCAGGAGTGAGATAACCTTCCAGCCGGCGGCCGGCGGGCCCAGCTGCCCAGGCTGCCAGCGGGGCCTGCCCACTGGAAAATGGGGTGCTAGGCTGAGCAGAGGAGGACAGCCGGGGTGGGCAGATGTCTTGGGGTGGGTGGTAATTAGGGGCTGCTGGCTCCATGCTGATCTGGGGGAGAGGATATGTCTAGGATCTGTAATTATAAAACTCAGAAGCCTTTATAAAGGCTGGTCCTGGTCCCCTCATCTCGTGCCAGCTGTCCCCCTGCAGCGGGGCGGGTTTGGGTGTGTCTGAGTGCCCCGGAAGCTGGGCAGAGGACCCCTCAGGAAGCAGGTGGGGGCTGCCCCCTGACCCTCCCGGCCAGCACACTGCTCTCTCACGGGCTTGCTTGCCAAGGCTCCCTCACCGACCTCAGCTGCCTGCCTGCTGCTGTGCCAGGCGCTCCCTCCTGGAGACACCCAGCCTCCAGAGGAGGAAGCCACACAGAGGAAGGAGAGAGGAGGAGGCAGGTGGGAGGCGAGGCCAAGCGGCTAGCGCAACCCCCGGCAGGCACCCTCCTCCCCGTCAGCCAACTCAGGCCCTATTTCATGGAGTGTACCGCATGCCCCCCCAACATCCCATTCACCGCTCTCCCAGAAATCCACCACCAGTAGAGCACTCCGTTGGGTTAAGCACTGCCTTCCTCCTCTCCGACTCGTGAAACCAAACGCACCTGGGAGGGGAGCCCTAGAAGTGGCTCAGGCCTCAGAAGAGAACTTTTTGATATTTCTGTCCCTGACAGGGGTGAAGATGTTGACAGCTAGGGGGAGACTGAGGGCTGGAATAACAGAAGTTGGGGGGGATGAAGACCGTGGTCACCAAATTCACAGAGGCTCAGAGGCACCATCATCAAAGGTTCCACCCACCCCAAGGACGGAGAAGTGGTCCTCCAAGGGCCCACGGGAGGGGCAGGGACTCTGATCCCTACTCCCCACTGTAGCCTTCTTGCCACTAGCCCCAGGGCCTGCCCAGGAGAGGACATAAGCCCCCTGTCCTGACCGGTGGGTGACCACACCCAGGGGCCTCCAGACTGTTCTGTGGGACTTCTCTGCAACATCAGGAGAGGCCCTAGAAAAGCTCCTGCAAGTCCTCACCTTCTCATGGAACTTCTCCCACCACCTCAGGCCCTGAGGCTTTGAAGAGCAGAGGGGCCCACCCAGAGCATGAGGCCCAGGACCCCAAGTGGAGCCAGGGAGAAAGTGGGGACCAGGGCGTCTCCTGGGGAAGGGGACGTGGGGACTAGAACATTCTTCACTTCCACCATGAGCTGGCCCAGCGAAGGGAGACTGTGGGAATGGGGGGCCCCATATGGAGACCCTTACAGAGCTGCCCCCCACCCCTGCCCCCCCCCACCGGAAGCCCTCCGCCTCCACCCTCACCCCAGAATAGAGTGGGGAGGAATATGAGGATCACAGACACACACGATCGTCCCTCCACCATCATCGGGCTTTCTGCCACACTGACAGAGGAGCAGACAGACTCACCAAGGCTCCAACAGACACGTGGCTCGGGGCACCCCATTAGGGAGCCCGGCGCAGTCCCGCAGAGCAGCCTTCTCCCGCACCAGGGCGAGGAGGGTGAGCAGAGCGGGGAAAGAAACAAGGAGCCTCCTCCAACAAGGGCCGAAAGTCTGAAGGCGGGGGTGTCACTCGAGGCCTGGGGGAGGGGCGCTCCCAGGTTGGGCCTCAAGACTCCCTGCGCCGCCACTGCCGCCCCATTTCAGCACAAACAGCCTCAGACCGCCCCGGTGCGGGGGCGCCTCGCGCAGTCGGGCCTCCACCTCCAGCCCCGCCCCCGCGCGGGGAGGGGACGCCTCCAGCTCCAGGGCGACGGGGAAGCCCGACCCCGGAGGGGACCCCCCAACACACACACACACTCGGCCCGACCCCGGAGGGGACCCCCCCCAACACACACACACACACACACTCGGCTCGACCCCGTAGGGGACCCCCAACACACACACACACACACTCGGCTCGACCCCGTAGGGGACCCCCAACACACACGCACACACACACTCTCGGCTCGACCCCGTAGGGGACCCCCCAACACACACACACACACACTCGGCTCGACCCCGGAGGGGACCCCTCCCCCCAAACACATACACACACAACTCGGCCGGCTGCCCGCCGGGCGGTCGCGTAGAAGCAAAGGTTCATCAGGGTCCGAGAGAGGATCGGTCCCGAGTGTCTGAGAACACCTGACCCTGAAGTCCCGGGGCCCTGGGGAGACCCCAGACCCTGGGGTGCCGTCCCATCCCGCCTCCGCCGAGCGCCAGCGGGCGCCGTGGGCCGGCTGGAGACCAAGGCGACGCTGGGGCGCCACGGGAGCGGGACGCGGGGCCGGCCCGCGGGATGGAACTCGCACGGCTGGCGCTGCCTTCCCGCCCGGAGACCGCGGGGACCGGGGCACAGAACGGCCCGCGCCCCCGCCGGCCCTGCCTCTCCGCAGAGGGGGTGCACTGACGCCACGGTCCCCACCTGAGCGCGGGCACGACCCCCAGCCGGGGAACCCGGCACAACCCCAGGCACGGGGACACTTTCCCCCGGGCCCGCAGAAGAGCCGCTGCCCCACTCCCAGTCCCAGCCCCGAAGGGAGACCCTCTACCCCGGGTCCCGCGTCCTCCAGCCCCGAGAGCTCCGGTCCACCGACCCTCCTCTGGGCAGCGCCGAGCGCGGGAGCCAGCCAGAGGCCACCTCCCGGAGCCCCGGAGTCCCCGCCGCAGCTCGCGCCCCCGAGGCCGGAGGGCGCCGTCCCCTCAGTCCGTTCCCCGCGGGCCACAACTCACCGCGCGCCGGCGAGCGCTCGGGGGCGCAGGGAGGCGGCGGCCGGAGGCTGGCGGCTCGCGGTGGCCGGAGCCCGGGCCGCGGCGGGCGGTTCTGACGCTGCGGACCGAGCCCGGCGAGGAGCCGCCCGGAGTCCGGGACGCAGCGGGGAGGAGCTGGCGGTCGCCCGGCCCGGGCTGCCTCCGAGCGCGCTGCGGGCGGCTGCTGCTCCGGCGAGAGCGAGCCGCCGAGCTAGCGAGTGGCGGGCGGCTCGGCTCCGTCCGCCGCGGAGCCCGGCGTCCGAGCGCGAGGGAGAGAGGGAGCGGCTCCGCGAGCGGCGTCCGGCCGAGGGCTCCGCGCTGGGAAGGCGGTGGAGCGGGAGCCGAGCCGCGAGCGCCGCCGGCCGAGATGCGGGCGCCCGGAGGCGCCGCGGCAGCCGCACGGCCGCAGGAGAAAAAGGAGAGCGAGCGAGAGAGCGCGCTGGAGAGCGAGCGAGCGAGAGAGGGAACGGGAGACCGGAGAGCAGTGAAGACGCGAGAGGGGCGGGCTCCGGGAGCACGAGGGCCGAGGGGGCCGCGGCGGCTCAGCCCCGCGCCCACGGCCGCGGCCGCGCTCGGGAAGGCGCGGGCCCGACCCGCCAAGTTTGTGCGGCAGTGGGGGCCGAGCGCGCGGCTTCCGCCAGCCTTTTAAAGAGGGAGCTGCCTGGGGTCCACCCCCGACCCCGCACCTCTCCGCCGCAAGGCTGGGGCTCACCCCGCGCCCCGCCGCCCCTCCGCACCCGCCCCGCCTTCTGCTCCCTCTCCCACCGCGCCCCACCGGCGCCCTCTCCTGGAAGCCCCCTTCTTCCGCCACCCCCGGGGGCGGATGTCTGCACCTCGACCCGGAGGACCTAGCAGGGACCCCTCCTGACCCCAAAGGTCGAGGGTCAAGGAACAGGCCTCCTGACGCACTCCCTGAGAAGTACAACAAACGCAGTGATGCCACAGGGTCACACTGCTCCTCACTCCCGCCTTCTCGGAGCATCACTGAGACCCCCACCTTGGGCCAGCTTCTCAGGCATCTGCACCACACACGTGGCGTGTGCCCCCAAGTGGCATGTTCATTCCTACACCCCACTGCTCCTGGTTGGTGCAAATGATAGAGGACAGGAGGGGGCGGGGATTCCATTTGACCCTGCTCACACAGACTTCAGGGGCTCCTTCCTACTGAGGCCGGCCCCACCCCAGATCTCCACCAGCCTAGGAGAACCCCCACCCCGTGGCCCACAGCCCAGCGGTCTCTGTCCAGCTCTGGGCCGGAAAGTGTAACAGGTGGCCCAGCCAGCAGGCAGGAGCGAGCCTGGGGAAGAAACTCTCAAGCAGGGAGAAGCTGGAGCCTTAGTCCTCCTCCCCCTGGGTTGGGGTGGGGGGATGCTGTGAAAAATTCCCTAGAAGGCTGGCCTTAGAGACAGGCAGAGGAGGAAGAACGGGAGGGAGCCTTGCAGCCTCTTAGGATTGCAAGAGCATCTCGTCCCAGACTGCAGAAGCGTCTTCAATTAGAGCTGTGACGTGTGTGACTGTCCTTGTCCCAGGGAGGGTGCTAAGCACAGTGCCATTGAGCTGGGGGGGGGGGGGGGGAATGCAGAGGGGGGAGCGACTGACCAGCCTCCTCCTCCCCCATATCAGTCGTCCTGGCTGACCTGCAGAGTGCCACTGGGCTCCAGTGTGCCCAGGCCTGGGGGACTCAGTGTCCCCACAGTCCCACCCCTCATTTCCACAGATGATTTCTTCTTCTAGATCAGGGGACTGTCTGGGAGGGCCTGGGAATAGCAGGGCCTGGTCCTGCCCTTTCTCCCTCCCTGCTCCCCATCCAATACCCCTGTGTCTCCCCAAAGACCCACTCAGGCACCCCCTCCTCCAGAATTCCAGACACCGCTCACCCAGCCAGAACCACATCTTGTTCACCATGGTTCATCCAGGGCCTGGCACTGTGCCTGGCCCATAGCGAAAGCTCAATGAATGTCTGGTGAATGAATACATGTTGGCAAAGCATGAACTGTCTTTGTAAAGCTCGCATGTGATAGCCCCAAATACATGTCTCATTACCCAGTCAAACTAAAGTCTCCGGTGGAAGGGCCGAGATCATGGACTCATTCATGCCTTTTTTTTTAAATGCAATCAGCACTGACCAAGCTCCCGCCCCATTCCCAGTCCCAGAAACACACAGAGAACAGCGCCGCAACCTGCCCTTGAAGCCTGCACCCGTGGCCACGTGCGCCTCGGCCCGACGCATTTCAGAGAGGCATGAATGAGCTAAGGCCACCACAGGTTGTGCTGTCCGGCAGCTCTGCCCAGCCAAGTGTACACTGCTCTGGGCTTGGAGGAAAACTCAAATCACCGCAGGAGAGGCCATAGCCGTGGGAACAGCCTGCATGGATTCCAACTGAGCCCCAGACGTAGCTGGGTCCTCCTGCCCAGGGCCCCTCAGTTTCCTACCCGTACAACAAGGACCACGATGCTGACCTCACTACGGGACTGCTGGGATGCTATGCACCCGGAGAGGGGTGCTGGGAGGTTCAAGCTCAACCTGCTTTGGGTTTGACACATGACACATCCTGTCTTGAGCCTAAGTCTGCTGAATAGAAGGGAGTCTTTTTTCTGATTCCTTTCAGGGTCCACAAAGGCCAGTGCCCAGGCCCAACTGGCAAGGCTGTCATGAAGAAGAAATAAAACAATGGATGCAGGGCACCCAGTCCCGTATTTAGGTGCCCAGAAATGGAAGCCACTGCCATTGTTAACATAGAATATAGTCCTCAATGTCCTTTTGTTGAATGAATGAATGAATGAATGAAACTGAACATAAATGGACCGTGGTTTATTGAGAAGCAAAGGAACTCAGTCGCTCTCCCCACCCCCTGGCCCTCAGCGTTGCCTGCACTCTGGTCATAATTATCCCACCCCCAACCCCCCACCAGCTGTGTCGCAGAAGGCTGGGCAGGCTATATTTTTCAGGGGTTAAAAAAAGAAACACTGTTGGCTGGCAGATGGCTGAGTTTGTGGACTCGTCCAGTTTGAAGTTTCCCAGCCTGAGGCCTAGCGCTTCTGGGCAGCCATCCTGGCCCATCCCAGGCTTCTGGGTCTCCAGTTCCACTGTGTGTGGCCAGCCACCCAGCCCTCACCTGGGACCCCCAGCCTGGTCCAGCGGGGACACCTCCTTCATGCTGACTCATGGCTGACTTAGCATAGCAACAGATACACAGACACACACACACACATAGACACCCCCCTGCCACAGACAAAGTGACACATTCAGATACACATTCGCAGACACACACACACACAGACCCTCAGACACACGTGCAGAAACCCTCATGCATACCTCTAGGAATGTCATTTGGGGTCTCCTTTCCTGGAGAAAACGGAACTACAGAGCCCGGAGAAGGGTGAGTACAAGTGACCTCAAGGAATTGCGTAGCAAGTCCCCGGCCTGGGCCAGCCACGAGGGCCTGGATTCCAAACTACTCTTCAGCGAGTCGTCCCACTGCTCAGAGCTGTGGTCTGACTGGGAGGGGGGCACAGGCTAAAAGCGGGAGGCCAGGTTCTCGGTGCTAAGGCTCTGTGGCCTGGGGGAGCTCCCCAGCCTCTCTGAGCATTGGTTTTCCCATCAGTGACATGACGCGCTGGGCCACGGTCTCTCTAAGATGCTGAGATTTGGTGTTGGGTCTTATTCTGAAACCTTTAAAGGAAGCTACCTGATTGACACTGGTGGGGTCCTTGGCCGGAGGGGGGACATTCTAATCCACCAGTCCTGCATACACAGACCTCCCTAGGGAAGAGGAGACACCATCTTAGCACTGAAGGACAGGCAGATTGGAGGGGAGAGAAAGGGGCAGGTAGTCCTAGAGGAAAGACTCACACAAAGTTCTGCACGGTGTGACCTGGAAGTTCTTCCCGAGGTCTGACCTCACTCCCTCCTGCTGCAGCAGACTCGTTCTTCCTGCTCTCACTCTGACCTCCCTGGCAAGGAAAAACACCTTAACAGCCTTTTCCCACCCACTGGGTTGGGAACTCAAACTCACCAAGCTGCCCTAGGACCTCTCCATTTCAGAAGAATCTTGGGACTTCCCCTGGTGATCCGTGGTTAAGACTCTGCCTGCCAATGCAGGGAGTGCACATTTGATCCCTGATCAGGCAGCTAAGATCCCACATGCTGTATAGTATGTCCCCCCCCAAAAAAAAACTTTTTAAGATGACAATTGTCTTGGAAAATCCTGAAGTTTAGAACTTGTTGAAATAGATCAAAGTGAGCTTGAGGGTGCAGGGGCCTGTGGAGAGACTGGCAGGCCTGGAACACCTGAGAAATGATGGCCACGTGGAGTGGGCTGAGCCACCGCCTCACCCACCGTGTCTGATGGGTTTTAATTTTGGTTTCCCCTCAACCAGGCCATGAGATAGAGGTGTCTCTGCTGGGGGGGTTGTTTAAACAATCACTATGCCCTGGCAGGTCATTTGCGGGATGAAGAGCTGACTATAAGAGAAGGCCCAGCCCCAGGCTCTGCAGAGAGTCCTCAGTCATCCTGCAGGTCAGCGGGGCTGAGGAGAGCTGGGACCAGACGTGAGGCCCTGGGTCAAGCATCTTGGGGTAAGTCATCCCTGCTGTGCCTCCCAGGCCAGCCCAGCTCTCCCCCTCTGCCCAACAGAGATACTGAGTCTCAAGGTCTCGGGGTACCTGGAAATTCCCCCAGGCCAGGCTCCAGGACAGCCCAGGGAGTGACCACACCCCAACCCTTGAGGCTGGGATGGCTCCAACCTCAGGAATCTTCCCACACCCCCTGGGACTTTCTCATTCCACAACTCCAAAATCCTACAGGCTCTGTAAAGCAGTTTGTCCATAAATTTTCGGCATACTCATTTGGCTGCAAAACCTGATGTGAAATCGAGTCATTGTCCCTGTCTTGCTCCCTCGGTGGCAGAAGTCTCTTTTACCTCGGGAACCAGGGCCAACATATTTGTTTTGGGGGTCCCACCCCAGGCCCCCTGGGGATGTTACACACTACATCATATTTGTGCCGTATTATCTCTCTCAATTCCAAAACCACCCGGCCCCCCGGGGCCTATGCACCTGGAATCATCCCATTTGGACCAAAGAGTCCCCAAGGTCCACAGCATAGCTCTGTCTACACCCTCCTACCCACCACGCCCGCCCACAACATATGGGAAGAGGAAAGAGACCAAAGGGAGCAGAGAGCCGGTTCTGAACACAGCTCTACTAAACCCCAGAGCTGGGGACCTGACCTGGCAGGAGCCGGACCAGGTGGGTAAGGATTGAGGGGACAGTCAGCCCCAGATTGCTGGAGAGAGGAGACATGGATGAGGAAGAGCAGGGGGCGCTCGGCGGCCTCCCCAACATCTTCAGTGCCCAGGAAGGGAGGCCTGGGGGTCAGGGCCCCCAGAAGAAGCATCTCTTAGACCCTGAAAGAGGAATAGGCTTTGGAAGGGCTGAGCGCCCAGGTTGTGGAGGAGTGGGGTACACAGCCTGACTGGGCACCTGACCCTCCACGGGCTGAGCCTGCGCCAAGCATGCAGTGGGGGCCCAGTAAATGTTCACTTGTTAAACAAATGATTGATCCCTGCCCCAGAGAGAAGGATGCTTCCTGATCCTAGATTTTTTTAATCTTTTTTCTTGGCCGTGACGGGTCTTAGATGCAGCATGCAGGATCTTCAGTCTTAGCTGTGGCATTCGAGATCTAGCTCCCTGACCAGGGACCAAACCCCCTGCTTAGGGAGCGTGGAGTCTTAGCCACTGGACCACCGGGGAAGTTCCCTCCTCCTTGATTTTCAGTCTCTCCTCCTCCTCCCTCTGCCTCCTTTTTCTTAAGACTGGATTTTCCGGCCTCTTTGCCACGCTGCAATTTAAAACTACTTATCATCCCTCTCGCTCCACGCTCCTCCGGGGGCTGTCAGCTGTGAGCCCAGTGTCATTAGGATGAATGTCACAGCCAGGATGTCAAAATACAATTAATGTTGAAAAGCCCCTCCCGCCCCGCCCTGGGCCTCGTGGCTGGCCTACTCCTCCGCTGATGGCAGGGGCTCTGGGCGTCAGGAGAGCAGCCAGGGGCCAGGGCAGGAGGGGCTGCCACCCAGCAGGCCTGGCAGGAGGCAGGGGAGAGAAGGGGGCGGAGGGGGGGCAGCCTGGAAGGGGGACGCCTCTCCTCCTGGCTGCACCCCCTCCCCGCCCTGCCTTCTTCACATCCTCCCAATCCCTTCCCTCTCACCCACCGCACCGCCTTGATCATCACACACGCACAGAGCAGCCCCGCCTCAAACACTGTCCCCAGCATCTGTGCTAGAAGGCATGTGTCCGTGACGCGCCCCTCCTTTGAGCCTCCACTCCCTCCTCCAGCAGATATGGACCACGATGCTGCGGCCACTCAGGGATCTTCTGGGACAAAAGGAAAGGATGGGGCTGAGAAGAGCTTTTCAGGTCTAAGGGACCCCTATGATCAAAGCTTCAGCTTGTCCTCCAAACAGGCCCTTGGGCTGGGGCAAAGGCCACACAGCCCAGCTGGCTGACTGACAGCAGGGCTGGGAACCCCTGACAGGCCCCTCCATCAACTCCACACAGCCCCCAGCCTCGGCCCTCCTCAGGGACTGCCTGGGCAGTGGGGAAGGAAACCCAGCGTTTGCTCCCAAAGGTGGAGTCAGACAGCGGGCAGGACAGAAAGCCAGAAAGGACTCCCAGGCCCTCTTGTTAGTGGCGCCTCAAGGAGGGTGGATCCCCAAGCCCCTGCTGTCTCCGAGGCTTTCATCCTCACAGCCAGGTGCCCGCAGCACCCCCCACGCAGAGCCAGGGCAGCGGGGCTGACCCGGAAAATACCGCATGGCTGGGGGGTCATGGTCAGGTCACTGCCCTGCCCATCCCCACACCCTCACTTGTCCAGGAAAGCTGAGTCAAACACTCGGGGGCTCTGCTCCCTCTAAGGCAGCAGCAGTTAGCTGACCACCCCTCGCCTCCCTCCACCTCAGCCTGCTCTTGCCTTCTGTACCCACGAAGACCAACCATCACCTAGCCCCCCATGGGGGACAAAGCGGTGCCAAGAAAGAAAAGCCCTCATTCACCCACCATCTCCTGCCCTCATGGGCTGCATTTTAATAGCATTTGATTGGATCGGATGTGCTTTTAATTCCCTCCTGGGACATCAGAAGGAGGAGGGGAGAAAGACTCTCTAATTCATCCAACTGAAATATTAATAGAACTCCAACCCACTGGAGTGGGGTCTGAGGCCCCCACAACGGGAGACATGTGGGACCAGCAGGAGGAAGGTGGGTGGGGGGCAGGTGGAGGATGGGCCCCACCCAGCCCAGAGGACCCGGGCCTCCCGCCCACTCCACCTGCCCCTCACCCGCCTGCCTCCCAGACCTGGGACCCCCCCACCGCCCTCCCCACCTCTGAGACCTGTACCAGCCCCTGAGGGTGCAAATGAGGAACTGAAGCCCAGAAAGAGAGTCACAGTCCAGGGTTGCACCAAAACGTCACTTTAGAGCTCAGCCTAACCCCTGCCCTTGGCCCCCGTTCTGCACGGCCTGGCTCCGAGCCCACAGCCACTCAGCCCACGGCTTCTCTGGCCCCAGTGCATGGTGGTCACAGGAGGAGCGGGGCTCCTGAAGCACTGGTTCCACCCCACCCCGCATCCCCAACCTGCTGGCAGAGCCTGAATTGCCTTCCCAGGGGCAAAGACTTTGCCCACAACTGCAGAGGCCACGGCTGATGGCAGACAGACCCCTCCAAGAGCAGGAGGTGAGTCGGAGGAGAGCAGAGCAGGAGAAACCTCCAGACGCAGAGTGGAAGCTGGGAGCAGGAAAGGCCCCCTGTGTTCCCAGGAGGCCGGTGTCGGGGTGTTCAGGACCACGAGCTGACCAGGGCTGACCTGACCTGTGCGTGCGTGCGTGCATGCGTGCATGCTAAGTCCCTTCAGTTGTGTCCAACTCTTTTGGACCCTATGACCATAGCCTGCCAGTCTCCTCCATCCATGGGATTCTCCAGGCAAGAATACTGGAGTGGGTTGCCGTGTCCTCCTCCAGGGGATCTCCCCGACCCGGGAATCAAACCTGCGTTTCTTGCATCTCCCGCGTTGGCAGTAGAGTCACCACTGACGCCACCTGGGAAGCCCAGCCCCAGCCCGTATACTTGGTAAACATGCTCTGTGGTTAAAGTCCAGTTCTTTCTCCACTTGAACCTAATATACCTGCGTTCATCCCTAACTGAACACTCACCACCAGAGGGGCCACTGTCATCCCCTTGACCTCTGCAGCCTCATTTTCTCACTGATCAGGAGGAGACCTCCCCCACGAGGGTGACCCACGAGGGTGGTCCCAGCGGATGGTCAGGTGAGATCGTGTATGCAGCTCCTGGCTCTCTCCAGCCAGAGACCCTGCGTCCTCCAAGGTCCCTCCCAGCTCTGTGGCTGAATCACCTGCTCTTCTCACCCAGAAATCCCCTCCCTGACCTTCAAGGCCCAGCTTAACTGTCACCCCGGGGCCAGAATTCCAGGACACCCAATTCCCCAGACTGGGGCGGGGGTGGGGGCGGGGGGGGTCTGTTACCCAGCTCCCATTTCTTCAGTCTATGGTGTTGAAGAAGACTCTTGAGAGTCCCTTGGACTGCAAGGAGATCAAACCAGTCAACCCTGAAGGAAATCTCCTCTGAATAGTCATTGGAAGGAATTATGCTGAAACTGAAGCTCCAATACTTTGGCCACCTAATGCGAAGAGCCGACTCGTTGGGAAAGACCCTGATGCTGGGAAAGATAGAAGACAGGAGGAGAAGGGGACGACAGAGGATGGGATGGTTGGATGGGCATGAGTTTGAGCAAACTCCCGGAGATAATGAAAGACAGAGAAGCCCGGCCTGCTGCAGTGCATGGGGTCGGGCCGAGTCGGGCACGACTGGCCGACTGAACAACAAGCTGGTTTAGAGCCTGCGGGTAGACAGCTAGAGGGACACACAGACTAAGACTAGTTAGATGGATTGACGGTCCTGACCTCCCCCGGCCCCTCCTCCCAAAGTTCGGTCCTCGGGAAGCACGTGGGAAATGTGAGACCACAAAAATAAAAGAATGCGGAGAATGGAGATGGTGGCCCGGTTTCTGTCCCCAGCAACCCCGCCCCGACCTCCTCAGGATGAGGAACTCCGTCGGCCACGACCCACCCCCGAAATGCAGGGACGCCCTCGGGCCGCAAAGTGTCCTGAGGGGCCTCCTCCCTGAGAGGCCGGGCGCCGGACCCCTCCCGAACCAGCGCGCGCGGAGCCTCCGCCGCCACGCGGCTCCCTTCGCGGACCAGCAGCGCCGCCGGGTGGCCGAGCGTCCGCACTGCGCGCCGGCCTGGCCCGGGTGGGTCCGCGCGTCTGAGCCAAACCTGGGCGCGGGTCTACGCTGCCCCAGGACTCAGAGCCTTCCGCGCTCCGACGCCTGGAGAAACACTCGGGTCTCGAGGGCTGTTTTTCACTGGAGCAGATCCTGGGAGGAGGCAGCGGGGGCGGAGGGGGATGGGGTCTATTTCGGGGATCCCTCCTGGCTGGGCCACCGCCTCCTCGGATTTGGATTCCTGCGGCGGCGGGGCTCACCTGCGCTGAAGGCAGACAGGAGTCGGGGAGGCACTTCCCCCAAGTGCAGAGGCACAGGAGGTGAGGGCTGTCCTAGATTCCCTGGCTCAAGGAAGGCAGAGTGAGGGGGGTGGACTGCAGTGAGGAGAGCCTGCAGCTGAAGCCGCCGCCTCCAGCCTTCCCAACCAACTCTGGCCTCTCTCGCCAAGTCAAAATTTCTGTGCTCCCACTGTGAGCCTGGCCCTGGTCGCCAACTTCAAGGCGCTTTAGAGTCACCTGGGGAGCTTTCAAAACTCCCGATGTGCGATGTGCGTCCGCACCTCAAACCAGTCGAACTAGAACCTGTGGGGCCAGCAGGTGCTCTCACCCCGGGATGCACCTTGCAGCTGCGTCAGATCCCCCGGGGCCGGCATGACAGGCGCAGGGTCGGTGGGCTCTGTGCCGGGGTCGCCCTGTCAGCCCCATCACAGCCCTGAGAGGTCCAGAGACGGCCTGCTCATCACAGAGACTCCTGCAGCTAAACAAGCATCCAGCCCCCTAGACAAGCCTGTGCAAACTGAGGCTTCCTCAACTGAAAGTCAGCCCCAGCTGGGCCAGCGTGTTTCCAGAGAGCTCAGCCGCGCTCTCCCACGGTCTGGGAACTGAGGAGACAGGGCAGAGATGGGACGAGCGGGGAAACCCGGGAAAGAGCTTTTTCCAAACTGGAAAGTGCAGTGGGGGGCGGGGGGGGGGGGTGGCGGCAGTGCCCACTGGGACCCCACCGAGCCTCAGTGTTGGCAGCCACAGCCAGACTTTTTTTCTTAATTGAAGTACAGTTGATTTACAATGCTGTGTTAATTATCGCTGTACAATGAAGTGATTCAGTTACACACACACGCACATAAATATACATTCTTTTTATATATACATTCTTTTCCATTATGGTTTATCACAGGATACTGAATGCAGTTCCTTGTGCTATACAGTAGGACTTGCTGTTTATCCATTCTGTATGTAAAGCTTACATCTGCTAACCCCCCCACCCCCCACCCCCCACCCCAGCCCTCCCCCTTGGAAACCACCAGCCTGTTCTCTATGTCCCTGATTCTGGGTCTGTCTTGTAGACGAGTTCATCTGTGTCATATTTTAGTTTCCACATATAAGTGGTATCACATGGTATTTGTTTTTCTCTTTCTGACATACTTAGTATGACCATCTCTAGTTGCATCCATGTTGCTGCAAATGGCATTATCTCCTTCCTTTTATGGCTGAATAGTATTCCACTGCATGTATGCGCCACATCCGCTGCATCCACTCCTGTCGGTGGCCATTTCGGTTGGCTCCATGTTTTGTCTAGAATGAGTAGTGCTGGTATAAACATAGGGGTGCATGTATCTTTTTGAATTACAGTTTTGTCTGGATATATGCCCAGGAGTGGGATTGCTGGATCATATGATAACTCTATTTTTAGTTTTCTGAGGAATCTTGAGACTATTTTCCACAGTGGCTTCACCAACTTACCTTCCCACCGACATCCTAGCTACACTCTTTCAGACGAAAGGAGGGAGAAGGCTCCTGGGACCTTTGCTCTATTCTAGACCCTTTGAAGGAGCTCAGTGAGGAAATAGAAGCACTAACAGCTGTAAATTAGCATTTTGGTCCCATTTTACAGATGAGAGGACTGAGTTCAAAAGGGTGATATGCTTTGTCCAAGGGCACTGGACAAATGAATCTGCAAGTCCTGTCTGTTCCACCTCCACAATGGATCCTAAATCTACAACAACATGGGTGAAATGCACAGATGTCATACTGAGCAAACGAAACCAGACCAAATATACATATTGGGTGACTCTGTGATTCCATTCACGCAAAATATAACAACAGGTCACAGTAACCTGTACTGAGAGAAGTCAATATTGGCTGCCCTTGAGGGGGCAGTGACCTAAAGGAGTGTGAGAAGCCTCTCGGGTTTGTATGTTCCCCCTTTTATCTGGATGCTAATAACATGGCTGTGTTCATTCTGTGAGAGTCAGTTTTTCTGCAGCAAAAATTTCAATAAATACACAGAATTCTGAATGGGTTGAAATGAGGGCTCCAAAGCTCCTTCACCTGTCTCTCCAGATCACGTCTACTTCTCTCTGCCACCCAGCTCGTCCAGAAGGCAGGAAACATGATGGGAACCTTTGGGTGGAAGCAACAAGATGACTCTGGCCAACTTAAGCAAAAAAGTTTTTTTAAGTAACAGGAACTGAATTGACAACTCATGTATAACTTCCCAGTGGTCTCTGCCAGGTCGTCAAGAGGACCCAGGCTGGGTTCCAGGTTCCCTTAAGATAACGGCAGCTGCCAAAATCCAAATCTCTCCACACATCCTCCCAAAGCCATTCAGGAGGACAGGGAGAGTAAATAACACTACCATGCCCCCTGCCCCCACCCGCACCATCAGCATGATCAAGACACCCTTCTTTTTTTTCTAGGTTTACCAAATTTTTTCACAGTTGACCGTTTCAGGACAGTTTTTCTGAGTACTTGATTGGCCCTTTCATGTTCCAACTGCTTTTCCTGCAAAGTTTCTTCTGTGGGGAGTCACACTTTTGTGTGATCACAGTTCTTTTCTATTGTTTTGTTTTTTTGGTATTTGGGCACTCCAATTAAGGGTATGTTGGGTCATCATTGCTTATCTTTTTAAAAAATATTTGTTTATGTGGCTGTGTTGGGTCTAAGTGGCAGCACGTGAGGCCTTTGCTCTTCATTGCAGTGCTCAAGACCTTTAGTTGCCACACATGGGATCTGGCTCTCTGACCAGGGATTGAACCCAGGCCTCCCTGCATTGGGAGTGCAGAGTCTTAGCCCCTGGACCACCAGGGAAGTCCCTCTTTGCTTATCTTTAGCCATGTCTTTCTCTATGACACATTTTTACTTTGAGATTGATTTTCTGTTCTCTTGGATTTTTTTCATTCCTTCTATGACATGAATACCTCTCATGATATTTTCAGTTCAGTACATTGCAATTTAATCTTAGCTTGTTAGATGATGTTGACTTTTTCTTCTATTTCTTTCTTGATTTTTGCTAACTCTCATTTCCCGTTTCTCATTTTTAGGTCCATTTCTGTATGATATCTTAAAATTTCTGATTTACAGTGGTTTTTTTCATATCTACAAAGGCTTGTTTAAGAATATTTAGTGCAGTTTGAAAAAAAAAAAAGAATATTTAGTGCAGTTTGGAGTGTTGTGTTCAACTTTTCCTCTGCCTGGTAGTGTTCTTATGGAGGAGAATCTTCAGCAGCTGAAATGTTTTTATTCTCATCTTCCATCTTTTTTTCTTTGACTGTATATTGTCTGATTTTTTTCATTCATTTTGAACTATCTTCTGTTTCCCTTGACCAGCAATAATAGGCATTTGTGGATAGGATGAGAGGTTTGGGTGACTTTTATTAGAGTTCTTAGTGCTAGAGCACCCTGTTCTATTGGTAGAGCGGTGAAGCTTTTAATAAATCAATGAATGACATGTTTTCTGGGGAGAGAGTTTATATGTCTTTTGATTTAATGATATGTGGCCCAAATGCACTGCAGAAAGTATACAATGCCATCTCAGTAGTATTCTTGCCAAAATGTTGAATCAAATCATGCAGACATCACCAGGCAAATATGAATTGTAGGATATTCTGCAAGACAACTGGACTGCTTTAAAGATGGCAATGTCCTGAAAGAAAACATACAGGGGGATTGTTCTAGGATACTAAAGAATCATGACAATTAAATGCAGTGTATAAAATGGATTGAATCCTGAATTTGTTTAAACAGGTATCAAGGACATCACTGGGACAAGTTTAAGTGTTGACTGTGTTTTAGATAATATTATTGATTCTGTGTCAATCCTAAAGGAAATCAGTCCTGAATATTCATTGGAAGGACTGATGCTGAACCTAAAGCTCCAATACTTTGGCCACCTGATGCAAAGAACTGACTCATTGGAAAAGACCCTGATGCTGGGAAAGATTGAAGGCTGGAGGAGAAGGGGACGACAGAGGATGAGATGGTTGGATGGCATCACCAACTCAATGGACATGAGTTTGAGCAAACTCCAGGAGTTGGTGATGGACAGGGAAGCCTGGCGTGCTGCAGCCCATGGCATCACAAAGAGCTGGACACAACTAAGCGACTGAACGACATTGTGTCAGCATTGAATTTATGGGGTTGTGTGTTAGCTTTTTCTGTTTGTTCATTTTTTAACTAATTAATTTATTTATTTGGCTATGCCAGGTCTTAGTCGGGGCATGCAGACTTCTCTCTAGTTGTGACACATGGACTTTAGAGCATTTTGGCTCAGTAATTGTGGCGCTCAGACTTAGTTGCCCTGTGGCATGTGGGATCTTAGTCCCCTCACCAAGATTCAAACCTGCATCCCCAGTGCTGGAAGGGAAATTCTTAACCACTGGACCACCAGGGAGACCTAGAGGAAAAGAACCAGGGCAGTCGCTTGTGTGCTTGTGTGTTAGTTTTTAAAATATTTCCCCAAACTCCTAGACACTCTTCCAATCAAGAAATGGGGCTTCGCAATTCCCTGGCTGTCCAGTGGTTAGGGGTCCACACTTCCACTGCAGGGGGCACAGGTTCCATCCCTTGTCAGAGAACTAAGATCCCACAGGCTGCACAATGCAGACAAAAAGAAAAGAAAAAAAAAGTTTGAGGATGTATGTGATCAAAGTGGCAAAATATGTGAACCTAAGTGAAGGGAATAATTTCATTGCACTATTCTTCCAACTTTGCAACTTCCTAAAATTTCCAGTGTGCACATGGTGGGGTGGGGGCGTTGGAGAACAGAAAGAGAGGGAGAATTTACTGGAAATGCCCAGCTTATAGAACTGGGAAAAAACACAGTTGACTCACTAGGTCGCAAAATGTCAGACGCGACTGAGCAACTAACACTAAATACTAACCAAGTCTCAGGGAGGACAAGAGTGAAAGCGGAGCTTCAGCGATCCTCGTCTTCCAGGACTTGCGGTGGAAACCAAGCCCCAACCGTCTCACCTCCCTGTGAATTTCTGCACAAGGTCCAAACCCCAGGAGAGAATCCCACTGGTCCAGCCCAGTTGATGGGCCCACCCCTTCGTCTGTGCACCCTATCAGACCACAGGGAGGAGGGCGCTTCCCGAAAGAAAATCAGGAGGCTATCATTTAGGGATGAGGGGGGAAAAGCACAAATGTTCTATCCCCAGGGCCTCCAGAGTCTGAATTTGAAATCATGCTGCTTTCCACATGAGAAAAGGATTGACTGCTACTCCTTGGATCCCAGTTTCAAAAAATCCACAGGGAAGGGATTAATTCTCTTTTCCTCGATCCAGCTGGCTCTGGCCAGGGTTGTGGTAATACAATTGGCCCCATCCCAATCACATGATTCCTCCTCATCCCATCAGCCACGGCCAAGGATCTGAGGCCACACAAGAATATGGTTGCTCTATACATTATGGGGGACTTCCTAGAGAAGGGGGTTCCGAGTAGACCTTGACCACTGCACAGGGTGAACTCAGAATACTCTGGGGACCTAGAGGAAAAGAACCAGGCTTGAAGTAAGTCAGGGAAGTTGGGAGCTGGAGGTAGTGGGGAGTTGCCCAGACAGACAGCAAGGAAGGCGCCTTCCAGATCTCAGAGAAGCCTACTGTGGTGGGCACTTTGGGGCTCTCACCTTACCCCTGCCCCACACAGCACTGGGTGCACACCCAGCCTGATGTTTTCCACCCCCCAGGATCTTGCGCAAGAAAAAAAGAGAGATGACAATGTGCCTGGATGGAAAATCACAAACTGGGGGACTTGCCTGGCAGTTCAGTGGTTAAAACCCCATGTTTCCAGTGCAGTGGGTACAGGTTCACCCCCTCGTTGGGGAGCTAGGATCCCACAGGCTGTGTGCCATGGCAAAAAAAAAAAAGAAACTTTTTTTTTTAAGCAAATCACAAACTGCCCCTGGCCTGGGTGAGAAGGAAAACCCCCCAGCCATAGACAGATGAAGAAAATGACGCTTTCTGCAGCCTGGCGGGGTCCCCCCTGCCGCTCACCACAGGGCGCCTTTGTGCCCGCTGAAGGGGGCTCTGTTCCTTCCAGCCCAGGTCCTCACCTTTGCAGAGCAAAGAGGGCAGAGCCAAACTGAGCACCTGGGAGGAGGGGCTCAGGAGGGCTCAAGACCAGGATGGCTGGCAGGTGGTGGGCAGAGGGGCGGGTCTCGGTGAGACGGGATCCCGGACTCCTCCACAAAGCTGGCTTTGGCCCGGTCACTTGACCTCTGTGAAAAGTGGCCATTGGGCAGCAATGAAAATCTCTCACTTGGCTGCCAAGGATGGAGTGAGAGGCTGAGGATAAACCATGCCCATCAGTGGGGCGGGCAGCGTCTGGCCCGCGGGGCAGGAAGTGACCTGAGAGGGAAGCCGTGGGCATGAGACATGGGACCGGGAGCGCCAGGCCTGCGCAGAGCCCCCTCCCTCCAGCCACAGCGCAGTGAGTGTTGGCAGCCACGAGACCCTCAGGTCAGCTTTGGGGGCTGGGTGTCCCCGCCGGCGCAGAGGTACACAGGCATCTCCAGGGACGGAAGCTGTCCCCTCCGCCCCGTGAGGGTGTCTCAGGACAGCGCTCCAGGCAGTCCTGTCCTCCGCCGGCCCCCACGCGGGGCCCTGGGGGGTCTGGGGTCAGCTTCTCCCCCTGGGGGCGCGGCCCCTCTCCTGGCCTTCGTTTCCAGCTCGGCCGCTGGCCGATGTTGGCCAGCAGAGGGCGCGCCGACACCCCTTTTGTGCATTTCTCCTTCGCACCCGCTCCTCCTTCCTAAGTGCGCTGGGGCCCCGGGCTGGCGTGAAGGGAGCGGGAATAACCACCGGCCATTGACCGAGCACCTGCTGCGGCCCGGCCCTGGGCAGGGCCCTTCACACCAGTCCCGGACCCTCACGACGACCCTTCCAGGTAGATAGCATCATCCCCTTTACAGGGAAGGGAGCTGGGGCTCCAAAAGGTTGTGTTTGGAAGCATTTTCCACCAGGTGGACACACCTGGGCCCATCATTCACTCAGCAAACTGGAGGCTTAAACTAAAGGCCTTCCTTACAAATTCACTGGTAAGGGAACTGCACCAACCAAAGGGCTGGAAACGAGGAAACCAGGTCTGGGACCCCCTTCGCTCTAGCCCGCTGTCAGCTGGTCCCAGGCACAGGCACGGTCCTGGTCCTTCCAGCTTTGCCCCTTGGGGCGCCAGGGCCCAAGGCGGCCCGCCTACCGCTGCCCGCTGACCAAGCCCACAGCCAGGCCTGGGCTCAGGGACCCCAGGAGCCCCGCCTTGTCCCTCAGCCCCAGCCGGGGTCTCAGCCTGTGCCCAGCGTCCAGGGGCTTCACTCCTCTGGGCCTCCAGGGCCCTCTGCCGTCAGCTGATCCTGGCCTGAGCCTGCTCCCTAGAGAGCAAGGGTTCAGTCTACCGGCCCCTGGGATGGGGCTTCCTGGGTGGGATTGACAACCCGGAAGAGCCCCCTCCCCTGGAAACCAGCTGTGGGCACACCGTGCCCAGCAAGAGCAGGGCCATTCACTCCAGGGGCGCCTCGTGCTGCCCCCCAGCGAGGGCCCCCCGCCCCGAGCAGGCCACTGGGGCACAGAGTGGGTGCCTGCCCGGAGGCTGCACTGGTCCCCAGACCCCAGGACGGCTCAGTTCAGGAGGGCTCTATCACAAGTCGCTCTGTTTCTCTCCCCCAAATCCAGCTTTTGTCCTCTCCTGCCCATTCCTTCCCACCATCTCAGCTTTCTGGAGATGTTCATGTACAAACAGGCCCAGAGCCAACTGAAACTCACCTCACTGTGGTCACTCCGCATTAGGGTCGTGTCCCTGCCAAGCAGGAGGAAGGCAGAGATGAGGAGCTGCCCACATCACCTCCCTGGGGCATCAGCATCTCCCTGCTGTGAATGACATCTCATGCAGTAGGCAGTGGGCCAGCAGGGTCCCCTGCCTATCAGCGCCCTGTGAGATTCTACCCATCCCACCACCCCTCAGCGCCCTCCTTAGGGTCCACCCCACCTTTGCTGTTGATGAGGGTCCCTTGCCCAGTAGCCAGCCCTTCCCCCAGGGACCCCTAGTTCAGTTCAGTTCAGTCGTGTCTGACTCTTTGCGACCCCATGGACCACAGCACTCCAGGCCTCCCTGTCCATCATCAACTCCTGGAGCTTGCTCAAATTCATGTCCATTGAGTCAGTGATGCCATCGAACCATCTCACCCTCTGTCATCCCCTTCTCCCCCCATCTTCAATCTTTCCCAGCATCAGGGTCTTTTCCAATGAGTCAGTTCTTCGCATCAAGTGGCCAAAGTACTGAAGCTTCAGGTTCAGCATCAGTCCTTCCAATGAATATTCAGGACTGATTTCCTTTAGGAGTGACTGGCTGGACCTCCTTGCAATCCAGGGGACTCTCAAGAGTCTTCTCCAAAACCACAGTTCAAAAGCATCAGTTCTTCAGCGTTCAGCTTTCTTTATGGTCCAATTCTCACATCCATACATGACTACTGGAAAAACCACAGCTTTGATTAGACGAACTTTTGTTGGCAAAGTAATGTCTCTACTTTTGAATATGCTGTCTAGGTTGGTCATAACTTTTCTTCCAAGGAGCAAGCATCTTTTAATTTAATGGCTGCAGTCACCGTATGCAGTGATTTTGGAGCCCCCCAAAATAAAGCCTCTCACTGTCTCCATCGTTTCCCCGTCTATTTGCCATTAACCCTCAAGTTAGGCCCTCTGCTGCTCCCGCCCTGCCTGCCTCCTCTCCTCTCTCCATTGCTTCGGTGGTCATTGGGGAGATCAGCCTAGCCAGGGGATGAGGTTCCAGGTCCCCTTTCCACATGCACCCCCACCCTCACATTTGGTCTTTACTGCCAAGCACGATGGCTTAAGTAGGAAGGAAATGATTAGAAAATATAAATGGTCTTCTGCTTCAAGAATTAAGGCATCATGGCTGAGGAGAACAGCCAAACTCGGAAAAACATATTTACTTGTGATGTGGCTGATCTGATGAAAGATACGGGACATATTCAAGGAAAGCCGATCCTGGAAGAGGGGCCAGGACCTGGCAGGGCTGGGGCAATAGGCAGCTGACAGATTCCCCTCCACTACTGGGAAACTGAGGGCTTCCTATGGTGCTCTGGAAGAGCCCGCCTGCCAGTGCAGGGGACACAAGAGATGAGGGTTCGGTCCCTGGGTCGGGAAGATCCCCCAGAGGAGGGCATGGCAACCCACACCAGTTATTCTTGCCTAGAGAACCCCATGGACAGAGGAGCATGGTGGGCTGCAGTCCATAGGGTCACAAAGAGTCGGACACAACTGAGCAACTTAGCACGCACATGTGCACTGGGAAACTGAAGCTCAAGCCAGTCCCAGTGGAGAAGGGGCAGCCTTGGGGCCCCTCATTCAAGGTGAGATGAAGTTACTTCAGCTCAGTGGTGCTTCTGATACGAGCACAAGTGGAAAAGCAAAGGCTGCCTGTAGTACTGCTTCCCCAAGACCCCCCCAAGGCCCTCAAGACTCCTACCGATTTTAAACAGTGAACACGCAGAGGTGACCAGCACATGGGAGGCAGCTCCTGTGTCTGTGAGGCAGCAGAAAAAATGAACTGCAGGTTTAAATCCCTAAGGACAGAGATTGGAGGGTTTCAGATACAAAATATGTTTTGTATATATTTTTATATATTTATGAAATACTTGAATAAAAGGTGTAGTCATAAAGAAACCACTCAACAAAAGGCTATTAAGAATGAACAGATAGATTTTAAAATAGAATTCAAGAGAATTCCCTGACCATCCAGTGGCTAGGACTCTGCACTTTCACTGCAGAGGACACAGTTTCGATCCCTGGTCAGGGAACTAAGTTCCCAGCATCCACACAGCCAAAAATAGATAAAATAGGATTCAAGAAATAAAAAAATGTAACAGGTGAAATTAAAAATCTTATGAAGGCACATTAGACACAGTAGAAGAGAAAATTAGTGAGCTCAAGCTATATTCAAATTACCTGGCAAATAGTACTGACGGGGAAATTAAGAGTTTGAAAAAGATATAGGTAGAATTAAAAAAGAAGCAAGGATGTAATTAGCATAAAAGGATAGTTCCTGAGGCATGACTGAAAAAGGAACAGTTCGGGGGTCTAGCGTCTGTTTTATAATAACTCTGTCCATTTTTTTTTTTTTAATTTTTGACCACAGAGTGTGGCATGCAAGATCTTAGTTCCCAGACCAGAGATCACACCCTCTGCCTTGAAAGTTCAGAGTCTTAACCATTGGATCTCCAGGGAAGTCCTCATTCCATTTATTTGTGTCTTACACACTTTTCTATACATGTGTTATAGTTTATAATTATTTACAAGTTGCAAATAAAACAAAGCTGGGGAGCATACCACTATCAGTCCTGCGCTAGAAAACGGACTTGAGGAGGAGGGCAAATGATCACAGAAGAGGAGCCTTAGACGGCTGAAGAAATAGTGAGCAAGTTAAACGGTGAAGATGTGAGGAGACGCAAACAAACCCTATCATAGAAAATATGGATTTTTTTTTTTAGCCACAATTTTCAAACTATTTTTTAATGCTGTAGCAGCCACAAGACATGTCAAAGGGCCACTACAGATGGTATTAGTAAGCACCCTGGGAAAGGTTGTGAAGAGTCCCAGGTTTTGCCCTACTTGAAAGTTAACAAGCTACCTGGTCACCATTTCTCAGGTTTCGGCAGCAGAGATGAGAGCTTCTGTCAGAGAGAATTTAGTACTCGGAGCTCTGTGAGCTGCATGAGTTTGCAATTTTCCTCTTGTTCAACAGGTCCCAGGGGGCCATGTGCAGGGGCCTAGGTGGGTGCTGAACACACAGCCTGTAATGACGTCTCCTGCAGTGTCCCTCGCTAGGATACTCATAATTCTACAATTCAACTAGAGAAATCCAAGCAGGGTCAAAACCCCCCTGGGCTTCTCAGAGGTCTCTCACAACAATTTTAAGAGGTCTAATTTGGGGACCAGGCCTCACCTGCTGACCTGGCTTGCCTAGACCTGCTGTGGCCTCATTACTGAACTTTGTGCCTGTGATGTAGTTTCCTCACTGACCCCGGTCTCATTACTGGGCCTCCCTACTGCAACCTCAGTATTGCAGCCTTAACAAAGCCCTGGAGCTGCCCAGACACCTGTGGCAGACATCACTAATCCATCCCAGCACTGGTCCTCAATCCGCGTCCAGGATCAGACGGCTGAAAGGCTGGGACAGTGTTGGCAGTCAGTGCAAGCAACAATCAGGAAGAAAAAGATAAACTGACCTTTTAAAGAAGAGCAGCCACCCATGGCCAAGAGAAGCCGTTTAGTCTCACAAGTAGGGAAATGCAAATTCAAACAAGAATGGAAAACCATTTCACACTCAACAGATTGGCAAGAAGTAATATGCCTCAACGGAGCACTTGAAGAAACTTGAGTTGTATGTATGGTTTGTTTGTGGGACTGTGAATTGGTGCTACCACTTTGGAGAAAGATTTGACAGTACTTAGTAAAGTTTAAGATGTGTAAACATTATGACCCAGAATTTCCACTCTTGCCTGACAACTGCCAACAAACTCTTCTGTGCATGCCCAAGGAGACATGTTCAAGAAAGTTCTGTGTGCCTATGGATCATAATCATGAAATATTCTTAGCAGGAGGGGAGATAAATTGTGGTTGGCATCAGATAAAAGACATGCAGAGAAAAAAAAAAAAAAAGACAGGCAGAGGTTACAATGAGTGGATTAGATCTGCATGGATCAGCCCTTAAAGACCTCAAAAGCACAATGTTGAGATAAAGCAATTTGCAAAATGATATTTAATGTTATGATACCATTTATGTAGAATTTTAGAACACAAAACAATACCACTTATTATTTATGGATAGATAGCTATTTGATAAAAACTTGTGTTCAGGAGTGAAAAAAGACTTCAGGGAAGGGAGAAAGAGGGAGGCCAAGGGTGAAAAAAAATTATATATATTCTGAAACAAATAAAATATTTCAAACAAAATAAACTTGTTGGAGGGTTATAGGTAATTGTTACATCATTTTCTGCATTTTTCTGTGTGCTTCAAATGCTTTTAAATGTGCGTGTGTTATGTATGTGTTAGTCATTCAGTCGTGTCCGACACTTTGGAACCCCACGGACTGTAGTCCACCAGGCTCCTCTGTCCAAGGGGGTTCTCCAGGCAAGAAGACTGGAGTGGGTTGCCATGCCCTTCTCCAGGGGATCTTCCTGACCCAGGAATTGAACCTGGGTCTCCTGTATTGCAGGCAGACTCTTTACTGACTGAGCCACCAGGGATAAGTATGATTAAAGCAAAACAAAAAGAGTGCTATGATAGTGTAGTGATGCCAGAGAGGGGGGCTGAATGGCATTGAGAGGTGACTGTTTGCATCCCTGCCCCGACTTCTATCTCCCTGATACCCCGCCCCCGCCCTCCGCAGCAAGTGCCCCCGAGGCCTCAGCTGTCCCTCCCCCCACCCCCACCTGACCATAAGCCTTGTTGGCACCGCCTGGATCCCTGGAGGTCACCTGCTCCTGGTTTCCTGCTGAAAGACCTACTTCCTTGCCACCCCCGCCCCTCCCCTGCCCTCCACATACTCTTATTGGATTCACATCCCATTGATCCGAGTATGTAGTATTCAAATCCAGAAGACCTGTGTTCCAGCGATAGTTCTGCCACCTCTTGGCTGTGTGACCCCCCAGCACAGGCCTAGACGGTCCTCTCCCTCCAATAGGGACCAGCGCGGCCTCGGACACTGCTGGTGAGGGTCCTGGGGCCTCCTGGGGAATCCCGAGGGGCCCAGAGTCCCCCTTGCTGCTGTCTGCTGCCCTTGGTTGCCTGGCCTGGAGGGATCTCAGGGCAATGGACAGACAGCCCACGGCTCACAGGTGAGCTGCCCGGAAGCCGGAGGCCCCAGGGTGAGCCGGGCTGGCCCGAGAAGCTCCTCTGAGACGGGCACTCAGGTTCCAGGTCGCCCCGTATCGTCAGCTGGTGCCATCCGTCCTCAATAATCAGGAGAGAGGGGATGATGCTATCGGCACTTCTGACCACGGGTGAACATCTGGAACGGCCGCAGGACTCGGGCGCCGTAAAAAAAGCCGTGGTGTGGAAATTCGAGGGGTTTTCTCTTCCTGAGCTTCGGGAAGGGTCCTCAGCCTCATCCCGACCTCCCTGGACGGGTCCCTCTCGGCACGTCCTTCCCCGCCTTTACCGCTGCCCTAGGCTGCAAGGTGCCTCAAGCCTTGGTTTTCCCTCCAAAGACAGGAAAAGGGGCGGGAGGTTAGTCGCACCATCACAGCCCAGGGGTCCAAACTGGCCCAGCCCCAAGCCCCCGCGCCTTCGCCCGCCGCCCCTTTCGGAGCAGGCGCGGCAAGGCCAGGCACAGCCACTTGGCGGCGCCGGGATATCGCCCGAGACGCCCAGACCCAGACCACCCGGGCCCCCGATCCGTCCTCCTCTCTCGAGCCGCCCGCGGCCGAAGGCCCGTCCCCGCTCAGGACCCTGCCCGCGCGGGGCCCTCGTTCACAGGGGAACAGGCTGTGGGCGGCTGCCCGGGAAGCGATCAGCGCAGCGGTGCGACCGCCGGGACATCCTTCTGGAAGGAGCCTCGGGAGCGCTTGCATCCAGCGCGACCTGGAGGCTGGACCGCGGTAGCATCATCGGGGTCCTGGAGGTGCCCTGTCGGATGTGCAGCGCCCCCGCCCTGCAAGGCCCCCCGCAGTGAACCGTGCTCCTCCTGGATTGTAAGAGGGAGCGGCGGGGAAGAGAAGCAGCTTGCCGGGCCCCAGCCCGGGTCACTATCTCACACCCCCATAAGGATGCTCTCGTCACCAGGCGTTCTCCACCGCTTGGAGAGGTTCCGTGCCTTGCAGGCTGCACGGCTCTTGGTGGCGGGAGCTTGCCTGCCCTGGAATTCATGTCTGCCACCCCCACCCCCAGGCCTCCCCTCCACACCTGGGCGCTTCAACCCCATGCAAGTGTACAGGTGCTGACCAGTCTGCATCAGCCCAGGAGCCTGACACGTGCCTAACGCGAAGCCCAGATCCCCCCAGCCTAAGGAAACTGGGGCCCAAGGACAGGCTCCCGACCCTCACCCAGTCCCACCCTGAACTGGAGTCATCTCCCCAACACCCCACAGGGGGAGCAGTTTGGAGTTCTGGAAAGATCTGAGAGGCTTTGGAACCGCCCAGGCTGAATTAAAGCTCATCTGAGGGCTTCGCTGTTGGTCCAGTGGTTAAGGGGACTTGGGTTTCTATCTCTGATTTGGGAACTGAAATTCCAAAAGGGATATCCTCAGTAACATGCCATGCCCTGGGACAGACCAAAAAAAATTAAAAAGCTGTCTGCACTGACTGGTTCTGTGATCTGTCTTGGGCAAGTCATCGAGACTTTCTGGGTTTCACTTTCCTCATTTGTAAAATGAATGTGCTCATACTCACCCTGGAGAAACCATGTACGTGAAAGAAAATTCCTGGTGGGTAATGGATGCTCAGTAAACTCTGGCTATTGAATATTTACCGGCCCCCGTTTTGTGCCAGGTCCTCTATTGGGGTTCAAGGGACACCAGAGATGAACGAGATGGGACTGCTGATCTTCAGGAATGATCTTTGGGAAAGATAAAAATTCATGCTTCAAAATTCAGGCAGCATTTTGCCGATTTAAATGTGGAGGCATTCCAAAGTTCCTTACATTTCAGACTATAAACATGCTGCAGACAACAGTGATGACGGCTCCCCTTTAGTGAGTGCATACTGTGTGCCAAGTTCTTCACCTGCACTTATTCAACAGATAAGTACTGTGGACCTAGTAGGTGCCAGGTACTCTGCTGGGAGCTGGGGCACAAAGCGTGAGCAGAGCAGCGACCACCACACAGAGCAGACACGTTACTGGGGGAAAGACGACAAAGAAGTCACGACACAGAGACACCCGTCACCAAGGTAAGAGCCTCATGGGACATATACAGAGTTGGTAGCAAGGAGGGTGTGCTGAGGGTGGGGCGGTAGGAGCATGTGCCCTGATGTAGGCAAGAGGGGGCATCCTCAGTAACAAACTGTAAAACAATCAGAAACCACTAAAAGTCTGTCTGCTTTTTATTATCACTGTGTACCAGCCATTCTAAGTTACGCCCTCCCCCAAAATTCTTCTTGTGGTTTAATACCTCAACCATTGCTTCAGTTGCTGTTGACTTTTTATAATATATATGTAAGTTTCAAATTAGCACATTTTTATAACTTATCCTTTCAGGAGCATTGTATTCCATTTGGAAGTTACTTGGGAGAATTCCCAGTTGTTCAGCACCACGCCCAACACATGGGCAACCAGCTAACCGCAGTCATGTGGGCTCAGAATGGTTCGTGTTCACTTCAGAGGAAAGTTGTGTCTAGAATACCTGTTGTACTGTCCTTCATTTAAACTGTGGGTTTGAAATAAACATTGGTAGCCTAGTTCTATGTGATCATTTGGACTTTTTATTTATCGAAAAATTTTCAACTGAGAAGATATTTGAAAGCTGCTAAAATCAGTCCTGAAGAAACACATGTCAACTGGACTGTGGTTCCCATTTATTGTGACATGGATTTTTTCAAAATTTCTGCCAAACTTATCCTTATGGTTAAGGCTTTCCCTAACTATTTGTGCATCTGTTTCTTCATTCGAGAAAAATATTTTCCAAATAAAAATTAATGAAAATATTCATTGGTCAGTTATGATCAAAGATAAATTAACAAATCTTCCTAAGATATTTCTCGAACATGAATATGCATGATAATTTTTACAAAGTCATTGGCAGACGTGCAGAAGGGTGGAAAACAGAAAGTATAACATTATTCATTACTGCCATTGATAACAGGCATGCATTTTTCTCTTTTGTCAAAAAAAGTATGTAATGTAATTTAAAAGTATTAATCTTTGACTCTTTTATTTCTTTTTTGTGTTAATCATTTAAATAAATATACTTTTCAACATTTGTCATGTTAAAGTACCATAAGGCTGTGAATTACACAAAATATTTTAGATTATTTCCTTAAATGTGCCAAAAACAGCTGCATTTTTGAAGAATGTCTTACAAATATTCAGTACCAAAACAATCATCAAGTCAAACTAAGATATATTTCTAATTGCAAAGTTTGCCTCTCCAGCAAAGAAAATGATATTAAACTCTAAGAAAGTACCATTTCCTGAGTTGTTAAACAGCATTAAAATTATCACAAATAGCAATTTCCAGTTACTTTAAGATTGCCAGAAATACTCTTCATCAAATGTTTAAAATTGTTACACAATAAGGCATATTTGAAATAAAAAAGCAAAGAAAAATGCATTCACATTTAAAGATATACCTTTATTTAGTAAGTCATATTTATACATTTTTTACATATATTATATCCTTAACTTACATACAGAGAATCCTAGAGGAAAAACAATAAGGGAAATTATAAACATCAACTCAACAAATAACCCTCAAAGCTCTACAAAGTCATAATTTTAAGGGGAATATCCAAAATTCTAGTAGTCTACTGTCTGAATATATTTTTGTTATCTAAAGGTAAAAATGCATATACATTTTTAGGAATAATTTATACTTCTTTCTCAGGAGTCTTATGATGGCGCATATATGTGAATGAATGAATACATCCTTAATCAACCAGTTTCTCTCTCTCCAGTGTGCAGGCAATCACTCGTGAAAAGTATGGTGTAGATAACAGAATGATACTGGACCTGATTGGCTCTGGAAGTGATCATGGCGTCAGATGGAGAGGATTTGGTAGTTGCTAGGGAAGATGGAAATGTTTATTTGATCGGATCTGGGTTAATGGTGGTCTGAGCTTCTAGAATGGTTCTGTCTTGGCCACATTTGGGGGGCATTTCTCAAATTTTTTCTGCAGTGAATCCATGAACTGCACTCAGTGCTTCAGCTGTTCCCTGGCTCAGGCGCATTCGTTCAGCAGCACCTGCTGCTCTTGCAGGGTCTCCTGAGGAGGTGGGGTGAGCAGCTGTGGCCCATGTGGGGACAAGGACACTAGTGGCAGAGGTCCTGGGGAACAGTCAGCAGCAGGAGCTCTCCCGGAAGCCACTATTCTGGCACCAAGACCTGGCGCCACCCATTTCTTTTTTACCATAGTATTTGTTTTACTTTATTTTTTACCCTAATGATTATATATATGAAATTCAATTTAAAAATTTCACTGTATATTTTATTGGTTACTATTACTATGGTGACTCACGATTATTATTGAAAGCAATGTGTAGAGGAGGAGTATTTTTTTTTTTTTTAAGAATAACTGTTTTCATTGGGTATTAAATACTCTAGGTAGGAAGGCAGGAAAAAGGTGCTCCAAGCAGAGGAGAGCACATGCAAAGGCCATGAGTCAGGGCTGAGCTTGGGATGTAAGAGTAACTCAACAGTAATATTGTGGCTCCAGTGGAATGAGCACAGATAAGGACCACAAGCTGAGACTCCAGAGGCAGCAGGAGTCATGTGATTGGGTGTGAGAAAATGCAGAAGTAGTAGCAAACTAGATCACAGCTTATTTCTGTTTCCCATAAGAAAAGAAGCCCAAAGGCAAGCAGACGTGTGCATCAGTGTCAGTGACCAGGCCCATTCTGTCTCATTGCTCTGCTGAAGTTTGCAGGGGCTTCCTCCTCATGGCCCGAGATGGCTGCCTCCCTAGATGGCTGCCTGAGTGTCAGCCATCATGTCTGCATTCTTGTCAGCAGAAATGAGGAAAGGCAAGGAAAGCTCCACCCCGCCTCCACATAAAAACACAACGCAACACCTGTCTGCATCCAACTGACCAGGATTTAAGTACCCAGCTACAAACAGCGAGTTGTCTTTCTAAAGAAGAAAATAATGGATATTGGGGTAGGGGCAAGAACCTCTGCCCCACTAGAAAAGAATTTTGGTCTTTATCCTAAAAGCAATGGTGAGCCACTGAAGTTTTTAAGAACAAGAATGGTGTGAATATACCTCCATTTCAAGATGTAAGAAATGGCTAGAGTGAGCTGAGGTGTCTTGAGGGCAGCAGGAGGAGGCTCCAGCAATGATCCAGGCATGGTTATGCAGGTGGAATGTGTGCAGAAGAAATAGAAGAAGGTCGCAAAGAAGCGAAGAGTGCTGGCTGGCGGGAAGGACAGTTACTGAGATTGGCCAGAATGTAAGAGAAGCAAGTCTGTGGGTGACGTCATGAGTTCAGTTTTGGATTGTGATGTTGGAGGTGCCTGCAAGGCACTCAAATGGGGGTGTTGGCAGGCAGCTGGCTATACAAATCCAAAGCACTTGTATATCCCTGGAGGTCCAATGGTTAAGAACCTGCCTTCCAATGCAGGGGACACGGATTCAATCCCTGGCTTAGGAACTGAGATCCCATATGCCGCAGGGCAACTAAGCCTGGGCACTGCAATGAGACAGCAGCCAAATAAATAAATTTTTTTTTTTTTTTAAAGAAAGAAATCACAAAGGGCAGTCCTAAATGTAGACAGGAGTAAGAGTGTCTTGGCAAGGAGTCACTATTTAATGCCATGGGCCAGGGGGACACACGCATGCACAAATGAGAAAGCCGAGCCTGGGAACTCAGCCGTGATGGGCTAGGAAGAGGAGAAGGTGGAGAAGGAGACAGAAACACTAGAGACAAACAGCAGGAGGGAGAGGATTATGGAAGCCAGGGGAACTGAGTGATTGAGAAGAAAGAGAAGGCCCCCAGCCTAACTTGATCATACAGATGAAGGAGCAGAAAAAGGATGGGAACACCTTAAGTCACTGACACCTCCCTTACAGGAGCTCAATTCCTCGTTTGTAAAATAGGACCAAGACATCACTTACTATGCTAGTATTATCACTTCTCCAGCACTTTCCTCCCAACTCCCTAAAAGAACTTCAGTTTATTGGAGTCACTACGGCAAAGTCTGCCAACTGCCCAGTATCTATTCTCCCTTCTTCCACTGCTGCTGCTGCTGCTGCTAAGTCACTTCAGTCGTGTCCGACTCTGTGCAACTCCATAGACAGCAGCCCACCAGGCTCCCCCATCCCTGGGATTCTCCACGCAAGAACACTGGAGTGAGTTGACATTTCCTTCTCCAATGCATGAAAGTGAAAAGTGAAAGTGAAGCCGCTCAGTTGTGTCCGACTCTTTGCAACCCCATGGACTGTAGCCCACTAGACTCCTCCATCTATGGGATTTTCCAGGCAAGAGTACTGGAGTGGGGTGCCATTGCCTTCTCCCCTTCTTCCACAGAAATGGAAATTTCAGCTGAGCACTTGACTGGTTAAAGTGCTACATTTCCCAGCCTCCTTTGCAGCAAGGTGTGGTCGTGTTACTGAACATGACTGAGAGGAACCCTGAGCTTAGGGAACCTGAATCTTTTCAAACAGTAACTAAGCAAATCTGCCCTTTGATCTGGATGAAGCACTGTTTTTAAAAGGCTGTTCACAACAGACTTTGAGAGTTGTGAAGAAACACGAGCAGCCCGTGAACTGTCTCCCAATGTTGCACTAATATTGGATTTTGAATGAGCAATGGTGTAATTATGGCCACTGAGATACAAAGATGAATTGTTGGCAGCTTCCAGCAGAGGTCTCTTCTTTGACTATACCTTTGTCACGTCTAGACGTGATACTTGGTGATAGGCAGCCATCTTGTGACAATAAGGAAAAACATGGCCAACCCTTTGGCAACGGCAGAGAGATGAAGGTTGAAACCAAGCTCTGTGGTGGGTGACACTGCTGAGCCACTCACTTAGCCAGTACTGGAACCACTTCACCTTTGGTCACCTTGTTACCGACAGCAGAACTGTCCTCCCTGTTGAAGCCATTTGAAGGAGGTGTCAGGTTGAGGCATCCTGAACCTTGCTCCAGCACAGTACACCTCTCCCTCTTAGAAATGTGAGATCCTCCTGTGCAAAAACACAGGTGGAAAGTGCTTCCCCATGAGAGACAGACTGGCCAGATCCAGCGGATGGGGTGAAATAGCTCAGTTAGAAGTTTTCTGTATCTAAAACCATGGAGAACAGTGGATGGGGTGAAATAGCTGTTAGGAGTTTTCTGTACGTAAAACCATGGAGAACAGTACCTTGCCCGCCTACCAGCAGAGGACTGGGCCAGGTGGCTCCCTGGGGTCCCTTCCAGCCCTGAGCTCTACCACTGTGTGATGCCATCTCACTCCGCCCCGGCACAGCTGCTCCTACACTCCGTGCGAAAAGGCTCGAGGGAGGGACCCTCGCATGGGGAGAGGGAGGGAGGCAGGGGCCACCTCCCCTGCAGGCTCCCCTGGGAGCTTATTCTACCTCACATTCCTCACCAAGGGAAGCCCAGCAAGGACCTGAGCATGGCCTCAAAGGGGCAAGTTTTGACGAAGGTGGCTGTACAACCTTGGGCGATGGGGTTACTCAGAGGGAGTCCAGACCACCAGGGGGTGACTTGGGCATTAGGGGGGGCCATGAGGAGGAACAAATTGGGGTGACACATTCGGTGGTTTCACCATGTAGCTCAAGGCTGTGGGTGACAGATGGTCTGTCAGATTGGTTCATCAGGACTAATGGGCCACTCTGTTGCCCGCCCACGGAACACGCAGGGTGCAGATTTCAGTGGGAGCTCCTGGAGACACTGCCTTTCAAGTCAAACATGATTCTAATGGAAAACTCTCAGGTACCTTGAACAAACTGATAGAAGATGTTTGGGGGAAAGGCAGGAATTTTATCAGCTTTCAAATCCTCAGATGGCACTCCTTCCAGTTAACTCTAAAAGCAACTCTTAGCACCTAGAGTGCGCAGATGATAAAGCCACAGCCGCCACCCACCGGGGCCTGACCTCCTGGAGAGGGCAGCCCTCTGAGCTCAGAGTATCCTCCCCACTGCCCACCCCTTGTCACCCCTGCTCCCATCAGTCAGCCCCCTGGATGCCCCCACCTCAGCTGAGTTGGCCACTCCTCTCACGGAACTGTTGCATTTCGGATCTTCCTCCACCCAGGCTGTGCCCAGCACCATGTCAGGCACAGGCATCAAGGCAGGGGGGGTGCCCTGCACAGCACCCGGGAGGGCGAGGCCCATTTGGGAGCTTCCGACAGGATAGACTTGAGGAAGGAAGAAACAGGGAGATGAACAGAAGGAAAGCGCTGGGCATGGCGGTGACATGTGGAGGCACGGGGTGTCAGGGGCGAAGGAAGACAGAAACCAGACCCTGGGCGCGGGGCTGAAACTCAGCTGGCAAGGCTTGATGGAGGAGGCACTGGGTGGCTTTGGTGCTGTGGCATGGGCGAGCCCTGGGAGAATTCTGAGCAGGAAAATTAGCCATCATAAAGCTTTAATTGAGCAATTATGATGTGCCGGGCCCTAGCTCCAGTCCTCATGACAACCCTCTATAGGATATTAGCATCCCATCTGAGGGCTGAGGACTCTAGGCACCACAACTACCAGATGGTAAAGCTGGGACTTAAATCGCAGTTTTTCTGGCCCCAGACCCTCCAGGAGCTAGGGTGTGATGAGCTCTTGCTATGGCCATGAGCCTCGAGACAGCATGTGTCTTATGCATACCCACTGCCTTCGTTGGAACTTACCAGAGACCACCACTGTGCCACACTGCCTCTCTCCTCCACCCCCAACAGTGAGGTCATCTTTGTTCAGGTAGTATTTCCCACAAAGGGAGGGCACCGGGCAGACCCTCAGCATGGACCAGCCACCTTGGAAATGGCTCCGCCAGCCTCATCAAGCCTTCAGGGGACTGCAGCCCTGGTCAATGACTTAACCGCAATCTCAGATGAGACAGATCCCAAGCTAGAACCACCCAGCTCCCAAACCCCCGTCTCCCTCTTGCTAAGCTGTGGAGTGATTTTTTCTCATCCATACATAACTAGTTCACACTCCACTCAGGGCCCTCCCAGCCGTGTGACCTGGGCGTCTTCATCTCTCTGACTCTAAGGCTCCTGCAGGTCATACTTCTCTGCTCGACTCCAGATCAGCGCAGTCCGAAGCCTCCTTTAAATGCCCCCTCTCTCAGGCATGGGAACTTGGCATATCCTAGTTATTGCTGTTCAGTTGCCAAGTCATGTCCAACTCTTTGTGACCCCGTAGACTGCAGCATGCCAGGCTTCCCTGTCCCTCGCCATCCCAAAATTTGCCACATGAACTTGGGCATGTCCTAGATGAATATCTTAAAAAAAAATTTTTTTTAATTTAAAAAAATTTTTGGCTGCGCTGGGTCTTCACTGCGTGGGCTTTCTCTGGATGGCTTTCTCTGAATGGCTTTCTCTAGTTGCAGTGAGTGAGGCTACACTTTGTTGCGGTGCACAGGCTTCTCTTGCTGCTGAGCATAGGCTCCAGGGCGTTCAGGCTAGCTTCAGTAGTTGTGGCACAGGCTTAGTGGCTCCAAAGCATGTGGGATCTTCTATGACCAGGGTCCAGCCCAGGTCCCCTGCATTGGCAGGCAGATTCTTATCCATTGAACCATCAGGGAAGTCTGACAAATGTCTCTCAAATCCACTTCCCACCATGGTTCAGGTCCTCATTGTCTCTCCCTTCAATAACTAGAAATTCTCCTCACTGGTTCTCCTGTCTTGTGCATATAAGGCTGCAAATAACAAAATCCCAATACCAATGGATGGGGGATAAGTTAGGCGCACAGGTGAAATAGGTGAAGGGGATTAAAAGGTACAAATTTCCAGCTATAAAATAAATCATTGAGATGTAATGTACAACATAGGGAATACAGTCAGTAATGCTGTAGTAACTCTGTATGATGACAAATGGTAACTAGACTTAAAATGGTGATTATAATGTATGAAAATATCAAATCACTATGTTGTGCGCCTGAAACTAACATAATATTGTTTGTCAATTATAATTGAATTAAAAAAGATACCAGTGAATTCTACTAGACAGAAGTACATTTCTCTCTCATGTTCAAGAAGTCCAGTGGCAGGCAGTGGAAAGTTAGCCTGGTGCACCAGTGCCAGGATCCCGGCCTCTTTCTAACTGGTTGCTCTTCAGTGTGTGGCTTTCATTCAGGGTTTCCTCATGGTCCAAAACAGCTGCTGCGCTCCAGTCATCAAGTCCACATTCTAGCCATTAGAAAGGAGTAATGGAGACAAAGAAAACGTCCCTTCTCTTTAAAGACATTTTGCTTATTTTCTATTGATCACATCTAGCAAGGAAGGCAAGGAAACAGTCTCTTCTGAGGGTAACCATGTGCTCTGCTAAAAACATAAAAGTTTAATCCTAAGGAAGAAGGGGGGATCAGGCATGTGAGACAGCCAGCAGTCTTTGCAGCACTCTCACCTCTGCTGCCCAGTAATAAGGTTTTACTACTACTTTTAAAAAGCATTTAGTCTTGGCTGCGCTGGGTCTTCCTTGCTGTGCTCGGGCGGGGATTGTGGTGTGTGAGCGTCTCATTGTGGTGGCCTCTCTTGTTGTGGAGCACAGGCTCTAGGTGTGGGCTCAGTAGTTGCACCACTCAGGCTCAGTAATTAAGGCCCATAGACTTAGTTACCCTTTGACTTGTGGAATCTTCCTGGACCAGGGATCGAACCCATGTCCCCTGAATCGGCAGGAGGATTCTTAGCACTGGGCCACTTTGGGAGTGTCACTTTTTATTTTGGATTGAGGTATAGCTAATTAATAATGTGGCGGTGGTTTCAGGTGAACCCTGAAGGGACTCAAAGATACATACACATGTATACATTCTCCCCTAAACTCCCCGCCCATCCAGGCTGCCACATAACATTGAGCAAGTTCCATGTGCTATACTAGGTCCTTGCTGTTATCCATTTTAAATATAGCAGTGTGTAACTGTCCATCCCAAACTCCCTAACTCTCCCTTCCCCTTACCCTTCCCCCTGGCAACCATAGAGTTGCTTATTTTTTTAAAGATGACATAATCTGAAAAAAATGAACTTGAATTTAAGATTTAGCCTTTTGGATATACACGGAATGTTAGCAGTGCTGGGAGTGAGTATGAGGGACTTTCCCTGTGGGGTTACATATTTCCGTACCATTTGAACTTTACAATAAGTCAGAATTGCACACGTAATTGAAAAAAAGGCATTTAAAATAGATATGGTCTATATTCTCCCTGAATAAAAACAGTATGTACTCAGAACTATACAGACAATTAAAAAAATATTTTTTTCTGGCCACATCATGCAGCTTGTGGTATTTTAGTTCCCTGACCAGGGATTGAACCCAGGCTCCCAGCAATGAAAGACTCCATTCCTAACCACTCAACCACCAGGGAATTTCCAATAACTAAGACCAGTTTTTTTTTTTAAACTTTCTAAGACCAGTTTAATCACTCACAATTTTACCCTTCAGAGAGAACCTCATTAATATTTTGATATGATGCCGTCAATCTTCTTCATACATTAGGATATGTGAGCTAAACCAGATAGATAGATAGGTAGACAGATTCTAAAAACAAACTTAGGATCATTCTGAATACAGTTTTTTCCAAGATTGTATTATGAAAATTTTCAAACAGACGGCAAAGCTAGAAGAATTGTTCAGCGAAAACCCATACCCACCACCCAGATTCTCCCACTGACAGTGTACTATACTTGCTTTAACACATAAAAATCATCATATAAAATATCCAACTAGATATAGTTTTTCAAATTATCTTTTCAAACAAAGACCTGTTTTGGTGTGCATGTCTATGAATTTTACATGTACAGACGCATGTTACCACCACAATCAGGATTCAGAACAGTGCCATCATCCCCAATACACTCCCTCTCGCCATCCCTAAGTGGGCACACCTTTCCCCATCCCTAGCCTGGGAACCACTGATCTATTCTCATCACCATTGTTTTGTCTTTTCTAGAACATCACATAAATTGGAGCATACAGCACGTGTTGAGATTGAGATTGTTTGAGGGTTTTTTTTTTTCTTTATGTATTTATTTTGTCTGCACTGGTTCTTCGTTGCTGTTCATGGGTGTTCTCTAGTTGTGGCTTGAGGGGGCTCCTCTCTAGCTGCAGCGCACAGACTTCTCACTGCGGTGGCTTTTCTTGATGCGGGGCTTGGGCTCTTGGCACATGGGCTCGGTTGTGGTATACAGGCTTAGTTGCCCCTCGGCATGTGGAATCTTCCTGGACCGGGGATCCAACTCATTTCCCCTGCTTTGGCAGGTGGATTCTTAACCACTGCACTACCAGGAAGTCCTCAACATTCTTGTATAGGTGTTTGTGTGAATGTAAGTTTTTGTTTCTCTAGGGTAAGTATCTAGAAGTGGAATTGCTGGGTCATTGATGTTTCAATTTGCACCTACCCAATGCCTAATGATGAAAGGTTGCTGCTGCAAGACGTGTGCTGTGCTGGGATTCATGGCCTCCAGAGGAGAGAAATATGATCTGGAGCCAGAGAGACTTGATCACTTGGAGCCTTTGTGCAGCAAAGTTTTATTAAAATATGAGATAGGGAAAGCTTCTGACATAAACATCAGAAGGGGACAGAAAGAGTGCCCCCTTGCTAGTTTTTAGCAAGGCGTTTTATGTCTGTTAGCAAGCTGCTAATCAGATTAGAGAGACCCCTCAAGGCTGAGGGAGTTTCGCCAGGCCCCTCTCCCACAATACGCATTTTTGAGATAGGCTGGCACAAGGTGTGCCATCCCCAGCCATAAAACAATTGACATGAACACTGGTTTGTTGAGCCAGTATCAGTCCAAGGTTTGAGAAAAGAAAAAAAAAAGGTTAGTCTTAGGCAGAAGCAGTTTCATCAACACAGAATTAAAAGAAGCCTCTTAATTTTGTATGGAGAAGGAAAAGAATGTCTGTCACTGGCAGTGTATTTTCCTTCTGCCGCTTGGGGACCTCTGGCCTTCCTGACTGTTACCCTCTCAACGACATTAAGTATCTTTGTGTGTGCTTATTTGCCATCTGTATATCCCCTTGGGTAAACTGTCTGTTCAGATCTTTAGCCTGTTTAAAACTGGTTGGTTGTTTTCTTACTGTTCAGTTCTAAGAGTTTTTGATGAATTTCAAATACATCTTTCATCAAATATATGATTTACAAATATTGTCTCTCATATAATTTGTCTTTTGGTTCTCTTTTATAATGTTTTTTTTTTTTTTTTTTTGTCTTTTCGTTCTTTTAACAGTGTCTTTTACAGACACTTTTGATAAACTGATAAAGTCCAATTTATCAGGGTTTTTTTTCATGAATCTCGGTTTTATTGTCATGATTTAGGAACTCATTGACTAATCCCAGGTCATGAAGATTTTCTCCTATGTTTTCTTCCAGACATTTTATAGTTTCATATTTAGACCTATAACTCATTTTAAGTTAATTTTAGTATACTGTGTGAAGTTTAAGACAAGATTCCCTTTTCTCTCACATAGATTTCCAGCTGTTCCAGCACCATTTGTTGAAAAGACTGTCCTTTCTCCAGTGAATTGCTCTGCACCTCTGTCAAAATCCATTGACTGTATTTACGTGGATTTATTTCTGGGCTCTCTATTCTGTTTCATTGATCAATATATCCTCTCCTCTGACCACACTACACTCTTGATTAACGCTGCAAGCCTTGTTCTGTCCTAAAATCAGATCATGTCATTCCTCCAACTTCATTCTTTTTCAGAATTGTTTCTAACTATTCTAGTTTCTTGGCCTTTCCATGTAAACTTTAGAATCAGCTTGTCTGTATCTATAAGAATTCCTGCTGGGATCTGATTGGAACTGTGTTAAATCTACAGATCAGTTTTATGAATTGTGTCTCCCAAAAAGATCCACTGAAGTCCTAACTGGGGCCCAACACATCACCTCAGAATGTGAATTCATTTGGATAGACTCATTGTAGATGTAATTAATTAAGATGAGGTCACAGTGGAGGAGGGTGAGTCCTCAGTCTGAGGCCCCCATAAGAGAGACAGACACAGGGTGAACACTATGTTGACCACAGAGGCAGATGTTTGAGTGTTCCAGCTGCCAGCCTAGGGTCACCCAGGATTGTAGGGAAAGATCCTCCCCTGGAGGCTTCAAAGACAGAATGATTCCGTTGACACCTTGATTTCAGACCTCCAGCTTCCAGAGCTGTGAGACAATAAATTTGCATTGTTTTAAGCTACCCAGTTCGTGGTACTTTGTTACAGCAAATATGATTGGTTTAGGGAGAAATGACATCCTTACTCTGTTGAGTCTTCCAATCCATGAACACAGTATGTTTCTCCGTGCATTTAGATCGTCTTTGATTTATTTCATCAACATTTTACAGTTTTCAGCATAGACATCCTGCATATGTTTTGCTAGATTTATACCCCAGTATTTATTTATTGTTGTTTTTTCTTTTTGGAGCCATTATAAATAGTATTTACTGTCTTTTTGTTTCCAGTTGTTCACTGCTAGCATATAGAAATATGATTGATTTTTGTGTGTTAATCTTGTACCCTGCAGCCACAATGAACTCAGTTATCACTTCTAAGAGTTCTAGAAATCTGCAGCATTTCTGATGCGCTTACTCTCTTCAGAAAATTATATTAATGGCTATAAAACATTCAGTGATATTTCATTCTTATTTTAGCAATTCCCTCCTGTTGGACATTTATATTGTTTCCTTTTATTATTACTATTATTTTCAACAATGGAATGAATTTCAGATTCTGGGACATAAACCTTTAACACCTTTTTCTAATTATGTCAGAGGTGAGACTCCTAGAAATGGAATTAGCAGGTCAAAGGGCTGAACCCTCTGCAAGTGTACGTAGAGCTCAGCTGCTTTCCAGGAAGGTCAAGCCAACTGCTTTCCATCAGTTACACGTGTGAGCACTCAATGCTCTGAAACACAGCCAACTTTGGGAATTATCACTTTAAAGCTCATTGCCATTTGACAGGAGAAAAACAGTATCTGCCTTGCATTTTAAAATAATCCTTTCTAAAATGCCACCTGTACCATCCCTGCTCAAAAACCCTCTATGTCTCCCTAGTACCTTCAGAATAAAGTCATGCCCCAGGCTGACAAGTGGATTCCCCAAATTAGCTCCAATTCACTCCCTTTATTGTCAAATTTCACTGCTTCCTTCTACCCCAGGCACTACAACTTGGCTGGTTATTTCCAGAACCCACAACAAAAGCTCGTTCCCCTCCAATGCCTTGCCCAGGTTGTCTGCTCAACCTGGAATGCAGGTGTGCTTGCCCTGCCTACCCCTCACCAAGGGGGTACCTAGGAGAAGTTTAGAGTGCAGATCTGGAACCAGACTGTGTTCCAGCCTAGCTCTGCTGTGTGACCTTTGGAAAGCTACTTAACCTCTCTGTGCCTCAATTACCACAACAGTAAAGTGGCAGTAAGGAAAGCAGCTACCTCATAGGGTTGTTGCAAGGATTATGAGTTCATTAAGAGTATATCAACTCTATCTGGCATTTGGGAAGTATTAATACATCTTAGCTACTACTATTATTATCGTTATTCATAGCTGCCCCCTCCCTAACCTGGTCTATCATCCATAGGAAACAGCTCACTGCCACTATTCTTATTCCATTGTGTTGTTTCTTAAATGCATGAGCTGCATGTTTCTCATCTAAATGAAGCTAATAACCTCACCCCTGTTTCACAGACTCACGGCAATGATTTAAAGAGCTAATAGGTATCTGAGTGCTGTTTTTTTTTTACCTTCTGGCCGCACCTCAGGTATGTGAAATCCTATTATAATCGTTCCCCGACAAGGGCTCAAAACCATGTCCTCTGGAGTGGAAGCGCAGAGTCTTAACTGCTGGACCACCAGAGAAGTCCCCTGAGTGCTATATTTTTCTTTATCTTTGAAAAATGTTATTATTGGAGTATAAGCAAATTTGAAAAACTCAGCAGTGGCCACTGGACTGGAAAAGGTCAGTTTTCATTCCAATCCCAAAGAAAGGCAATGCCAAAGAATGCTCAAACTACTGCACAATTGCACTCATCTCACATGCTAGTAAAGTAATGCTCAAAATTCTCCAAGCCAGGTTTCAGCACTACGTGAACTGTGAACTTCCAGATGTTCAAACTGATTTTAGAAAAGGCAGAGGAACCAGAGATCAAATTGCCAATATCTGCTGGATCATCGAAAAAGCAAAAGCGTTCCAGAAAAACATCTATTTCTGCTTTATTGACTATGCCAAAGCCTTTGGCTGTGTGGATCACAATAAACTGTGGAAAATTCTGAAAGAGATGGGAATACCAGACTACCTGACCTGCCTCTTGAGAAACCTGTATGCAGGTCAGGAAGCAACAGTTGGAACTGGACATGGAACAACAGACTGGTTCCAAATAGGAAAAGGAGTATGTCAAGGCTGTATACTGTCACCCTGCTTATTTAACTTATATGCAGAGTACATCATGAGAAATGCTGGGCCGGAGGAAGTACAAACTAGAATGAAGATTGCCAGGAGAAATATCAATAACCTCAGATATGTAGATGATACCACCCTTATGGTAGAAAGTAAAGAAGAACTAAAGGGCCTCCTGACAAAAGTGAAAGAGGAGAGTGAACAAGTTGGCTTAAAGCTCAACATTCAGAAAATTAAGATCATGGCATCCGGTCCCATCACTTCATGGCAAATAGATGGGGAAGCAGTGGAAACAGTGGTGACTTTATTTTTCTGGGCTCCAAAATCACTGCAGATGGTGATTGCAGCCATGAAATTAAAAGATGCTTACTCCTTGGAAGAAAAGTTATGACCAACCTAGACAGCATATTAAAAAGCAGAGACATCACTTTGTCAACAAAAGTCCATCTAGTCAAGGCTATGGTTTTTCCAGTGGTCATGTATGGATGTGAGATTTAGACTATAAAGAAAACTGAGCGCCGAAGAATTGATGCTTTTGAACTGTGGTGTTGAAGACTCTTGAGAGTCCCTTGGATTGCAAGGAGATCCAACCAGTCCATCCTAAAGGAGATCAGTCCTGGGTGTTCATTGGAAGGACTGATGCTGAAGCTGAAACTCGAATACTTTGGCCACCTGATGCAAAGAGCTGACTCATTTGAAAAGACCATGATGCTGGGAAAGATTGAGGGCAGGAGAAGGGGACGACAGAGGATGAGATGGTTGGATGGCATCACCAACTCAATGGATATGGGTTTGGGTGGACTCCGGGAGTTGTTGATGGACAGGGAGGCCTGGGGTTGCAAAGAGTCAGACACCACTGAGCGACTGAACTGAACTGAATTGCTTTACAAATTTGTGTTAGTTTCTGCTGTACAATGAAGTGAATCAGCCATATATATACATACATCCCCTCCCTCTTGCTGAGCGCTTTGTAAAATTGGGTATCAGTCCACTTCCCCGGTGGCTCAGACGGTAAAGAATCTGCCCACAATGTGGGAGACCTCGGTTCAATTCCTGGGTTGGGAAGATCCCTGGAGAGAGAAATGGCACCCACTGCACTATTCCTGCCTGGAGAATCCCATGGACATGGGACTGCAAAAAGTTGGACACGACTGAGTGAATCACACACACACACACACACACACACCACTCTAATGAGGGTTATCATCAATCCCATGGACATGGGGCTGCAAAAAGTTGGACACGACTGAGTGAATCTCACACACACACACACACACCACTCTAATGAGGGTTATCATCTCTGGCTGCCCCCACTGTGGAAGGAAGGAACAGAAAAACCTAAGAGGTATGACTTACTGTGGGCTTCCCTGGTGGCTCAGATGGTAAAGAATCTGCCTACAACGCAGGAGATCTGGGTTCCATCCCCGGGTTGGGAATATCCCTGGAGAAGGGCATGGCAACCCACTCCAGTATTCTTGCCTGGATAATCTCCATGGACAGAGGAGACTGGTGGGCTACAGTTCATGGGGTCGCAGAGTCAGACACGACTAAGCGACTAAGGACAGTAAGCACTGTGCTGCTTCACTGAGGGCTCACCCTTCAACGCAGCAGTCGGGGCCCTGGTAGGAAAGGGGACCCCAACCCAGGGACTTCAAGAGACTTCAGCAGAGGGGCTCTTTACAAGGGTGCTGTCGGGTGAAGGGGATCAGAGAAGGGTGATGTGACACTAGGACCAGCAATGGCAGGAATTCCTATGATTCCCAAGGCTGAAAGCGCAAGGCCAGACGCTAGTTTCTGGAGCTGTGGTTATTCCAAGAAGCAGGGGCAGCCGGACCAGGGACAAAGCAGAGGAAGAAGGACTCCCCACTTCTCCTCCCCCATCTCCTGCTAGTGGGTACTGCCCAACAGAGAGCCAGCTGAGGAGTGGGCCCAGGGACATGGGTCAAGCGGTCAGCCTCCTAGGCATTGGGCTGGTCGGAGCAGGGGTGGGGGCGGGGAGGCGGGCAGGATTACGCTCCACCACCGCCTCCCATTTTGCGGATGAGAAGATGGAGGCCCAGAGACAGGAAGTAACGTGCCTGCTGGCAGAGCTGGGAAGGCGGGGCTGGGAGAGCAGAGTGAGGCTCTAAGGCTGTGGTCCCTCGGCCCAGCCACCCAGGACAGGCGGCCGGCCCCCAGGTGGTTACCAGGACCCGGGGCGGCAGCTCCCACCGCTTCTGGGTCCTTCCTTTTTCCCTCCCTTCCTCTCACTTGTCCATGCTCCCACCTTTGGTCGGCCTGAGCCCCGGGAGGGCGTTCGCTCTCTCTTTCCCGTCTCTGTCCTTCTCCACTCTCTCCTCCCACTCCTCGGTCTCCCTCCGGCACCCTCTCCTACAGCGGGGTCTGACTCTCACCCGTTTCCCCAGCTGTTTCTGAACCACCACCCACTCCGGACACACCCCGGTGCCCCTCCGCCCCCACCTCTGCCCGAGCCTCGGGCCCCCCTCTCCGGGCGGGCCCGGCTGCCGACGCGCCGCCCCGCCGCCGCCGGCGCTCAGCCCGCCCCTGCGGCAGGCGCGGGGGCCGGGCCGGCGGGAGGGGCGGGGAGAGCGCGGCTGGCCCGGCGCCGGGCCTGAGTCACACGCATGAGGCAGCGTGAGTCAGGCGCGGAGGGAAGTCCCTACGGAAGGGGCTTTCGGAGCCGCAATCGAATCGCAGGGAAAGAGAAAGTGTTCGGAACGCGCCTCTGACACAGTGACCTTGCGTGAGCCCGGGCCGTACACACCCCCACACCCTCTCCGCAGACGACAACACGCACACCCCCAGCCCACCCAGGGGAGGGCCCGGCCCGCAGCTGCGGGCCGGGACTCTGTGTCTAGGGTCCCGGGGCCCTTTCGGTCTGTTTCCTCCACTGGGCAAACCCTCTCCTAGCTCCCAGCACTGTTGGTCTGCTGCCAGACCCCAGACTCATTTGTCCACACGCAGTGGAGGGCACGAGGTCAAGAAGGATCCCTTCCGGCTCAACCAGATCACCCTGTGGAAGCCCGCGGGGTGGCAGGAGGAGATGGGAGATGGGCAACCTGGGGGGGTCCTGTAGTGATGAAAGATCCGCTCCCTTAGGCTCCCCTACTAACCCTCCAAGACTGACCTGAAATTAGATTGGTCCATTCAATTAAACAAATATTTATTGAACACCTATAATAATAAAAACCACTGCCAGGCTCTGAAAACCTGAAATACAACCCTGAACAAAACAGTGAGCAAAAATATGTGAACTCCTGCCTTCCAAGAACTGACATTCTGGGGAGGTGGGAAGACAATAAATAATAAATAACTAAATGATCTAGACCAGCACAGTCCAAAAGAACCAGAATGAAAGGCACACATACAATGTAAGATACAATGGTGAAAAGAAACACATGAAGTTAATTTTAATGATAGATTTACTTTAAGCCAATACACCCAAATATTACCATATACAGAATACTACTATTTCTACATTTTAAAAAATACTTAGGCTTGGAAAGCCAGTGAGGACATCACAGTATTTCCATCCCATCTGAATTTGGACTCATCGCATATGGAATGCTCAGCCGCCACCTTATCAACTGGTAACATGGTGGGCAGCAGAACCGAGATGTCAGATAAGATATGTTTTAAAAGTAGAGCAGGGTAGCAGGGAGAGCCCGGTGGGTGGAGCAGCATTCAGAAAAGTGAGACAGCAGATATCCTGAATCCTGGCTCTGCACTGGGCTTGGCAAGTCTCCTGACCTCATGGATGGCCCCAGTTTCCTCACCTATGAAATGGGGAAATGATTCCTCCTGTGTGGATTGGAGTAATGTACATTCTTTAGATTACTTTTGTGCTGCCCCCCACCTCCTCCAGCTGTCCGTAACAGCAGCCAGCACAGAGCCTCCCAATTGCAGTCACATCCCCTCCATTCCCAACACCTAATGGCCACAAAGACATCCCAGCTCCCCCCACCCACCCCCAGATCTTCCATTTTTTATCCATTTCTACCCCTTGACACGGCAACGTCTTTCAACACAGCTCACGTCTTTCAACCTCAATTTCACTCTGTGAGGGGTACTTGAACTCTTGAGAGTAAAGTATTCTAAGACTTTCAGGGAACCAAGCCACCACCTTAAGCTGAATCAGGGCAGTGCCCAGATGGTGGGGCACCAGGTGCCAACCTTACCATACTGAGATGATGACTTCCTTCTTTAGAAACTAGAAGGATTTATGCCCACGAAAGCTATCCTGATGCCAGAGTCTCACGAAAAGCAAAACTGCCAGAAAGGGGGATGCATAGGAACTGTGCACAGACCCCAGCGAACAGGGGTGGAGGAGAGTGGGCGGGAGGGGTTCTGGATCACCTTTATACCCCACCTCCAGGCGAGCAGACAACCAGGCCCAAAGGGAGTTTGAGGATCAACAATCAGCCCCTCCCTGGGGAACTCTAGGGTTGCTGAGGCCCCAGTGGGGCTGGAAGTGGGGGATGGGAGCAGGGCCCAGCAGTGCCCAAAGGAGGCAGCAGGGTCCGGCTCCGGATGCAGACCTGCCCTCACGCCACTCCACCCCCAAAGCCTGGGAACTGGCAGGGCACCCTGGATGGTGACCCAGAAACCTGGCTGTCAGCAGCTCCTGCCTGGCACTGCCCACACTGGCCTCCACTGCTTTCGGCAGGAGTCCCTGGCAGCTACCAGCAAGGCAGGGCTTTGGGTTCTCTCTGCTCACGGACTCACTTCTCTAGGCCTAGAGACCTATCCCTGCTGCCCGGATTCCAGTAGCCAGTATCTCCCACCATCCAGGCATCAGAGAAAAGGCGACGGTTGGGGGAGGGGAGCGGGGGAGGGTTCAAGCCCAGGTTTGCCAACAGAGGGAAGATGCCCACCCCTCGGGGCCACTCAGATAATTCGTAAGTCCTGGAGGGCAAGGCCGCTGACCTCTAGTGGCTGGAAAGCAATAAAGGAAGCAAAAGAAGTTGGCCACCAATTCACAGCGAGGACTAGGCCTTGGAGGACTGACGACCCCGGGGCTCGCCAGGTGGAGAGACCTGGAGGCGGGGTGCAGAGAAGAATGAGATCTAAGGCAGGCTGTCGGGGCGGGCGGCCGCTCGGCCCCTCCCCGCCGCCTCCGGGCCGGATCCTAGACCAGCAGGCCCGGCTCCCTCCTCCCGGGTCTCCCGCCAGTGGCCGCCGCCCCTCCCCCACCCCGCGTGCTCCGCCCCGCCCGCGGCCCCTTTCGCTCTTATTCATCTGTCCATTCACTAAACTTCCTCCGCGCCAAGGCCCCCTCGGGCCTGGGGCGAGCTTCGCGGGGCGCAGGAGAACCAAACAAAGCCCTGGAGGATCCCAACGAATCCCGGGGCTGGGGGTGGCTCCTCCCCCCACCCCAGCCCACCTCCTCCTCAGCCCGGGCCCCCGCCCTTCGACCTCCACCCTGCTTTCCTTTCCCGGTCTACTCAGGCCCTTGGCCCGCGGGTCTGAGTCCCGCGCAGCGTCCCATGCGCTTTTGGTTCAGGCAGGCAGCAGCCCCTCCTGGGCATGCGCAGTATGGAGAACCCACCCCCACCCCAGGGCCACACTCTAAACCCCAAGAAAAGTTGGGGGTGAGGGTTCAGAGTGGCCTGGAGTGGACAAAGCACTGTGTCTCCCTGGGCACATCTCCTCACTCAGCAGCGTACCCCCGCAGAGGCGGAATGAACCCGGCAGGACTCCTTCAACCCCAGACTTCCCGCGGGAGGGAGCCTCCCCGCAGCTAGTTATGGAGAACAGTCACTTTTGAAGGTCCAGGGGTCAGTGTTCCCTTTCCCGGCCCAGAACACATCCCCACCTGAAAAGCAGGCAAGAAACAGAGACAAGACAAACAGAAGTCAAAGGCCACAGGAGACTCCTGAAACTTTAGAGTCTGTTCCAGAAGTATGACACGGGCGGGAACAGGTGGCTGAAGCCGTAGGATGGGAGTTCTCAGGTCCACGGCTGGTTAAGGAGCTGAAGAGGACAACCTACCCCCGCGGCGGTGGGGGGTGGGGTGGGGGTGGAGACAAACCCATTCCAGGGCCTCAAAGACTTGTCCAGCCCACAGAGAAGGGAGTCAGGCCTGCCCTCGCTGCTCTAACATTTCCTTCCACCGGCTCCCGCGCACAGGGTTTTCACAACCTGCACGACTTTAAAGTGTGTGTTTTCAGTCATTCCTGAGTGGGAGGTGGCAGCATGTTTGGGGGCATTTTACGAGCAGAGCTGCCTACACTGGACATTCTCAGAAAGTACCCTAGACCAAAGGGAAACTATTTTGTTCCAGGTAAGGTAAACCTTACCCTCTCCCAGAGCCCAGGCCACTGAGCTGCCACCAATGCCCAGTCACCAACAAGCAACCAGCCAGTCTGCCCAGCCACAAGGCCAAGATGGTTGTCAGGTAGCTGCCAGCTCCTGACTAAACCTGAGACCAAAGGGGGAAAAAAAGAAAACAATTTCCCACGATTGGTGGCAAACTATAAAATCTGAAGGTAATTTCCACTAGAAATGAGTCTGGGCTCAGATCACATGATGATGATGCCGCAACATTAACCTACTCATAAAAACCAGGTGTCTCCGTAAGGTGGAGAAGCCCTAACTCCCTTTGGGCCGCTGTATCACTCCCATGATGACTTGCTGGGTTCCTTGTCCTCTTCTTTGTCTTGAAGTTTGAGGACAGATTCCTAAACTGCTGGCCTGTGGTTTGGCCTCTAATCATTCTTCATTCAACACAGCTTTTGAGCTTGAATACTGAGCTAGACCCTGGGGATACCCAGGGAACACAAAAGATAAAATTCCCTGCCTTCATGGTGCTGGCCTTGCAGTGGAGAGAATTGACAGTAAATGCAATACACATCACTTTTATTGATAATAGTTCAATAGAAAAGTTAATTAGATAGCATGTTAGAAACTGGTGTTAGAGGGGAGAGAAAAAAACATGGTAAAGTGGGTGAGGGGTTGCTGGGGGAGATGTGCAATTTTAAATAGCATGGACAGGTAATACTGAATGGAGAGACCTGAGGCACTGAGAGGTCAGGCCTTGAGGATGTATAGCAGAAGAGCGTGTCAGACGGAGGGAGTGGCAAGTGCAAAGGTCCTGAGGTGACCTTATGCCTGGCAGGTCTGGGGAACAATTGAGGAGGCTTGTGTGGCTGAACCACAGGTAGGAGATGAGAGGCACAGGGGTGTTGGATGCAGGTAACAGATTGCAGGGCCTTTGTGAGGACTTTGTTTTCACTGTGTGAGACAGGAGCCCCTAGAGCATTTGAGCAGAGGAGGGACATGCCTTACATTTTAGGCAGAAAGATTTAATATTCAATGCTGGGAATTAGGTGTTTACAAAATCACTGGAAGAACTAGAGGAGCCAGCTCTGGGCTGAGTCTCCTAGAACAATACAAACTGAACTGCATGCCTCTATCCTGACTGGGGGATGGGGGTAGGAAATCAGGAGGCCCCACCTGAATGGCTGAGCTCTGATCTAGGGCAGAAGGCCCCTCTGCCACTACCCCTGCCTTTGACCTCACAAAGCTGGTGGGGAGGCCGGATGCTAGGCTGAAAACCCCGAATCTCCAGAACCCACACAAGCAAGACTCCCCTCCCCTTGCTTCCTCCTGTCCAATTTCACTCTTGCAAAGGGGAACCTAATTCACATCCCAAACTGTAGCTTCAAAGGGGTGTGGGAAGGGATGCTGAATGCCAGTTCACCATGTATGTCAGAGCCTGAAGCCCATCTTATATCAGATGCCCTTCTCCCTCCCACACCTGGTTCCAAGGCCTCCTGGAATGTTCCACCCATACTCTGGGCCCCTGTGTTCCCCATCACAGCGGGTACCACACTGATGAAGCCATGTACTTACTTGTCTGTCTCCCCAACTCATTCAAAGTAAACCCCTTGAGGACAGGGAATGTAGCTACCTTGTTCAAGGCCATATCTCCTGTCTGGCCAGGCTGAGAGAAGGTAGCAAGCCTATTCAGTGTGGGAGAAAAAGCAGTGGAGAGGAAAGTGGCAGAGTTCCAGCCTTGGTTTTAACACCTGTAGAATGGGGGAACTAGCATTACTGAACTGGTAGGGGTTGAGGGCTTTGAGAGAACATAAACGTTTACTATGTTCTCATCAGCTCCCCCTTTTCCTTAGGGTTTTTCCCAAGGCTGGAGAGGAGCTGGGCTTCCCTGGGCTCTGGCCCTGAAGTAGGCAGGTGATGAAGTTCATGGTCTCCTGGGGCCATGCAGGGCAGGCTGCTGGCTCAGGGCAGGGGGCAGAGTGGTGCCTGTCTCCTGGGCCGTCCTGTTCATTGGAGAGTTTTCCCTTGAAAGCTGGAAGCAGAGAAGGCCCTCCTCCCACTCAGCCTGCCAGGCTTCCTGGCAGCAGAGCTTGTGGTCAGCAAGGCCTGGAGGCCGGATCCTGCCAGATGACCAGATGTACTAGTAGCTGGGTGACTCTCCAGGAGAGTGGTCACTGTGCACTTGGGTGACCCGATATCAGGCTTACCCAGGCCATTCCTGTTGATATGGTCGAGGTCAACCCCAGCTGAAAGGGGCCAGGTCAGGTTCACACCCCTAGTCTAGTCACAACTATTAATAGTACCTCCTTTTGCTCTTAAGTGATCTGCTTGTCTCTAATAGCTAAGCATACATATCCTATGATCCAGGAATTCCTCTCTTAGGTGTGGACCCAACAGAAGTTTGCACATCTATTCACCAAGACATAAGCTAGAACATTTGCAATAGCACTACTTGTAATAGCCCCAAACCAGAAACTATCCAGATGTCCTTCAACAAGAGTGGATATCTAAACTGTGGCACATTCACATCATGTAACTTAGCAGCAGTGATAATGAACTTTCTGCAGCCACGTATGCAATGACATGAATGAATCTCAAACTGTTGAGTAAAGGAAATGATGAATACCTAACATATGATTTTTTCCACACAATACACCTGGAAGGTGAAACCAAAGGATTCTAATAGAAGTTGGGACTGTGACAAGAGGGAGCTGGAGACTTCTGTTTCTTTATCTGGGTGCTGGGGACACAAGGATGCTAACTTTATGAAAATATATTGAGCTGAATAAAGAATCTGTGCATTTTCTGTATGTACAGTTTTCATCAGGAAAAGGTTTACTTTAAAAAGTATCCTGGTTTGAACAATAGTAATTCCTGTTCCTCCTCTGCCCACCTCCTCCCATCTATCTTCCTTGGAGGGCTGGACACATATGTCATCATCACATCACATCACATCTCATCCCCATGCCTTTTGGAAAATCTCCACTGACCCAGTCACTAAATGGAATGATCACACCTGTCTTTTCCTCTACTCTCCTAAGAGCTGCAGTTGACTCAGAAGCAAGAGGGTAAAGTCAAAGTCACTCAGTCGGGTTCTGTTTGCGACCCCATGGACTATTTGGGCCATGGAATTCTCCAGGCCAGAATACTGGTGTGGGTAGCCTTTCCCTTCTCCAGGAATATACTAACTGCAGAGACGAACTAAGCCATGAATACCCAGTGGATACTAAGAGACACCCCAACCTACCAAAACCCCTGCATTTCCAAGCCACAACTGAGAGGTCACCAGGCCCTGCTACTCAGTAAGGCAAGGAAAGAACTAACATTTCTCAAGGAGAATTTTAACAGCCCAAGTGAAAATGAGCTTAACCTTCAGCTGTCCTGAAAAATAAAGTTGACCCGAATTCCCCATTCTCTGGACATTTTTTTTGGGTTCACTGAAGTTCATTGGGTTTTCCTTGTGAAAACTGTATAATCTAACTCGATGTTAAGAAAATGCTTCCTGTGGGGAAGACTGGTTCTGATATGACCAATTCCCTTGGGACGCCTACTTCAGGCCTTGACCAAAGAGGTGGATGCCCCAGGCCTAGAATAGCTCCCTCTCCCAGCCTGCTCCCCCTGGCCCTCCACCTACCAAATCCCATCAAAGCCTGCCCAAGCCCATCTCCTCCAGGCTCCCCCGGCACCTACCCCCTAAGCCCTCAGCTCCCCTCCTTCCTCCTGTTGCACCTACTAAGTGTCTCTTTAAGCACCTAACCCCCCTTACTTCAGGTTTCAAGAATGCAGGGAACATTTTTTGTTCATTGTTCTACCCTAAAAGTTTGGACTAGTTCCTTATACACAGTAGGCCTTCAATAAATATGGAATAAATGATTGAATCCTTTCTCCTCACAGCACCTCTGGGATTGTGTTTCTCTAGATGTCTCTGCCCAGGAAATTCTCTGGGGCAATGACTATGACTTGTCTTATTCATCTTTATCCCTGTCACTCATCCTTCTGCTTAATAACTACTCAGTGAAAGAGGAAAGAAAGGAAGTCAATTTGGGGCATGTGCAATCCAGAAAGAATGGAGGTGGGGGGTCAGTGGGTAGAGTTATTTGGATTTCAAGGGTGTGGGTAATCCAGGAGAGGATCAAGCTACTATATTTGCCTACAAATTTATTTACGCCTGCCTCCTTTCAGAGGGTTTGAGGTGGCTTACAAAAACACACAGACATAACACAAGGTAACAAGTCGGTGAAGTCAGGATGAGGAGGAAATAAGAGTAGGAAAAATAAGATCAAGTCAGCTCGTTTAGAAGTGGGCCAAAAAGTTGGCCAAGTTTTCCCACAGCCCTGTCGAGGCGGAAGGCTCTCTTCCTTTTCCCCACCTCCCTCCCTCTCAGGGGCCACCACTGGCCGCCCAGGCCCGGGAGAGCGGCCTCGAGGTTAGCGGCGCCGAGAGGAGGGGTCTGGAAGGGCGGCTAGCCTGGGAGCTCGGGCCTAGAAGCCTGAGCTGCCTTATGGGTCGGGGCAGACCGGCTCTGGGGGAGCTCTCCCAGGCCCAGGTGTGGGCGCCCGGGGGGCCGGCAGCGGCCTGTGACCCAGGCGGGTAGGGTAAGGGCTGAAGGTTCGCTCTTCCACTCAACGCTGCATAAGTTCTCGAGCTAGCAACTCAAGGCCCTCCAGCCAAATGGACTCGCGGCCTACTAAGCGCTGGCTTGGCGCGCCGGGCACAAAGACGGAAGGAGCGGCGCGCCTTCCACCCCGCCCCACCCCCACCCCCACCCCCGCTCCACACAAAGGGGCAGGCCGCCCCTCCCCCAGCCTCGCCCTCGCCTTCCCCCTCCACCCTCCTCTCCCTCAGGCCGCCCTTCGGTGACTTCCTCTACCCTCCCGGGGCAGCCCGGGGACTTCTCAGGAACAGCCTTCCACCTGGGCGCGGGGCGGGCGCGCGGAGGGCGGCCTCCCGGCCCGCTCCCCGCCCGGGCCCGCGCCCGCGCCCTCCTCCCTGAGCCCGCTGCACTGGCCCCAGCGCCTTCCCGCCCTGGCGTCCCCGCCCCCACCCGGCCGAGCACGTGCTGCCCCCGGCCCGGCCCTGCCCCCCACCCCCACCGGAAACATTCCTGAGACATTCCTGAAACGAGGAGGCCCGGCCCCTCCGGTTCCCCACCCCGCCTCCACTCTGGGCGCAGGGTTTTCCAGGCGTTCCCCCCACCCGCCCCCACCCTGCAGCGCCGGTTCGCCCCTGAGGAGGGGGCTGAGGAGGGGGCTGAGCCGGGGCCTCCGCCGACCCCGAAGGAAGGAGACTATAGAGAAACATGAGTCACAACCGTGTGTCACTGGGCCGCACTGCGAGTCCCTGCATCACGGAGAGATGGGGAAGGCCGCCTCGGGGACCAGGGGCGGGGAAGTGCGCCCGAGAAGGCCCCGGGCCCGGCCTGCAGGGCGCGCCCCTGACAGCGCCCTTTCTTCCCACCACCGCCCTCCCCGCCATCTTCCCACTTGGGCTGCCTTCTCGTTCGCGCAATAGGTCTTTGTGGCGCCAGGCGTGGCGGGTATAGCGTGCGCAGACTCATTCCTTGCCCTCAGAGTGCTTCCAGGCGACCACCGGCTCATGCTTTATTTAAATAAAAAAAGTCACAGCGGAAAGGGCCAGGGCACCCACTGGGACCGTTGGTCTCCACAACACCATCCGGGTCATTTAAAAGGAATGCGCCCTCCCCTCAGGTTTACCTTTAGAGGAGCCAATCGTTGGCCTCGCGTGGAAGCCGCACCTTGATTATAGTTCACTCGGACCCACTAAATCTAAACTCTGGATCTCGCAAGTTTCACGTTCAAGTTTCACAAGACCTTACATTTCACCAGTCAGCCACACATGGGCTGGCACCGAAATGCACACGCTGACACCTGTCCGCCCAAGGGAAACTCTAAGGAGCCGGTTATCTAGGCGGAGGGGGCGGCGGGTAGGCCGTGGGACTCTCCAACCGGCGCCCGCGCAGACCCCCGCAGGCACCGGCGCCCGCGCACATTCACGCGCCCGCGGGCACCAGGCCTAACGCCCGGAAGGCCCAAGAGGCGTCTCTCCCGCGGGCCCACTCCACGCAGAGAGGACGCCCGCCTTCTGGGAAGGGCTTCCTGGCGACCCCTCTCAATAGCTCCCCACGTCTGCCGGCCTGGGACTGCGGGGAGGGGGCCGCGGCCTCTGGGCCCCGGCCCGGCCCCCCTGCGCGCCCGCCCCCAGACGCCCGTCTCCACACGGCCCTAGCCGTCGTCAGCACCCACCCGCGCGGCGGCGGCGGGCGGCCGCCCTTTTAAATCCCCAGGCTCATTTGCATGGTCCCGCCTCCCCCGGTGACACGGCTGGCGCGGGCGGGCCCGTCCCCCCTGCCCCTGGGTCGCTCTTTTTAAGCTCCCCTGAGCCGGGGCTGCGCTCCTCTAATTGGGACTCCGAGCCCGGGCTATTTCTGGCCCTGGCGCGGCTCCAAGAAGGCGTGAGTTCGCGGCCCCTCCGGTGGCTTCTTTTTTTTTTTTTTTTTAATATCTATCATTTAAATAAATTATTTATTTATTGAGGCCGCGCACGGGCCGTGCCTAGCTTCCTGCCCCTCGCCATCCTTCGGGGGAGGTGGAATATTTTTGTTCCCCACCCCCACCCCCCCCGGCCTGGATGTGACATATAAATACCCCGTGGGGGCCAGGGCGGCGAGCACGCGGCGGCGGCCTCTGAGCGCTTCTGCTCTCTCTCCCGGTTTCAGATCCGCATTTGCTACCAGCGGCGGCGGCGGCGGCGGCGGCGGAGCCAGGCCGGTCCTCAGCGCCCAGCACCGTCGCTCCCGGCAGCTCGGAGCGCGCACCGCAGGCCGGCAGCCGAGCTCGCGGTGAGTCCGTCCCGAGGCCGGCGGCGGAGGGGGGCGCCCGCGCCGCGGCCGCACGCCGCCCCCTCCTGCAAGCCGCCCCGGGGCTGCAGCGCGCGCCTCCGGCTTTATTCCCAGGCCGGGGCTGCGCGAGCCGCCGGCGGGGGAGGGCCGCGCGGCGCGGGGGGGGTGGGCGGCGGGGCCCGGCGGCGTGGGGAGGGCGCCCGCACCCCTGCCCCCGCGCCGCGGGCGCCGTGCGGGGGGCGGGGACCCGGGAGAAGCGCGCGGTGGGGGAGGGGGCGCGCGGCTGCGGCTAGCGCGAGTCGTGCACCCGGCGGCTCTCGGTGCACCTCGCGCGGCCGCCGCTCCCGCCCGAGCCCGAGCCCGAGCCCGGGCCTGTGCCGTGGGGGCGGGGAGAGGGGCAGGCTGGGGCGCGGCGGGAGAGCCGGGGGCCGGGCGGCCCCGCAGCCTGGGGAAGTTCTCTAAGTGGGGGGGGGGCGGGAACCCGGGCGGGAACCCCGCAATTCGGCCTGAACTCCGGGCTCGGCCTTTTATCCCGGCGCTCGCTCCGCAGCCGAGGCCGACTCCCTGGCCTGGGTTTGGGGCTTCACCCCGACCCCACCTCTGGCCCAGCCTGCGCCTCTTCAGCCTCCGGGGCCCGGTCTGCCCTCCACCCCCACAAACTGGTTTCTCTGCTTTGCTGGGCTCTGTTGGAACTAGTCCCTTTGACTCCCCGTTTCATTTTTTTTTTTTCAACTGGGGCTTTTATTTTGCGGGGAGGGCGCGGAGGGAGGCGGCTTTCTTCCTCTCCCCCGCGCGCGCCAGGTTTCCTGCCCCAAGGCGGGCTCGGGTGCCCCCTCTGGCAGGAAGTGGGGCCGGGTGCACCCTCGTGGCGGTGCATGCGGTCGGGGTGCACCGGTTTCCCGCGCCTGCACCCGCGGCCTGCGCCCCTCCCCCCGCGCGCCCCGGCCCCTCGTCCCTCCGGCCGACCAGCAGCGGCCGGGCGCAGACACTTGCAGAGTCACCCTGGGCCCGGGTCTGGAGTAGGGGCGACAGGGGCTTTACCAGTCCCTAGGCGGGTAAGGAAACTGGCGGGCGAGAAGGGTCGCCAGGAACCCACTCCAACTTGCTCTGTGACCTTGGGCACCTCATCAACCCTTCCTCTAGGCTACTTTTTTGGGGGAAACGAGGCAGTCCCATGGTGATTTTCTAGAGTCATGACCACGGATTACCTTAGCGTTTGTGGAGCCCACATTGTGTGGAGGGGACTAGTCTGAGGCCCGAAAAGGCTTATTACCGACGATAGGATTGAAGTTGGGCCTCAAACGTGGCTTCACCAAGCCAGGCCTCCCTGATGTTCAGAAACAGGTGGAAGAGACAAGCATTTGTTGGTCTCACCAGAGAGGGCCTCAGGCCTTAATGCAGTTCATGGAGGCCTGGATCTGGGGTGGGGGTGAGCGGATTAAAGGGTCCCCAGCAGCAAGAAGTGGGGGAAACACCAGACGCCCTCAACAGGGTCCCCAGGAAGGCTGGGCTGGGCTGGGCCTTCTGGGATTAGTGGCTGGCTTCGCCCAACTAGAACCCCCTCTCGGAGGGGGCCTCTAGCAAACCTCATGTGAGGTCAGCGCTCATTTAGCTGATTAATTTTGATGTTTAGTTTTGAAGGGGGATCTGTGGTGTAATGTAAGATTCTAATCACGGCCTGTAATTACAGAGCAGGCCAAGCCACTAATGATGGAGCAGGATAAATCACCAACCACCTTGTTTAAAAGGGTCTTCAAGTCTGAAATATTATGAAATGGAATAATTACCAGACGAAGTCTCGCCGTCTGGAGCATTTCAATACTTGAGGATCAGGGGCCTCAGGCCCCTCTTAACAATCAGAAGTTTGTAAAAAAAAAAAAAAAAAAGGCTTTCCTCTCTTTGGGTTAAAATTGGAAATAGTCTGAATCTGAAAAGGGAGAGTCATTTTCAAATGTTCTAGTTCTCATTTTGATTGGAATGAACCTTTCAGTTGTTTAAGTGTTTTTAATTTTTACCTGGTTTGATTCTTGCTGCAGTCTGCAGACGTAGGCAAGACAGGTGGAGGAGCATCATTACCCCCATTTTATAGGTTGAGGGGCTTTTCCGGAAGTGGAGCCACTTGGGCCCACCCTTTGCCAAGGGCAGCCTCCCAGGACAAATCTGTCTGTAACTTGGGGATAATTACTGGGAGGATAGGAGTGGGGGTCCCTTGCTGCCCTTTCTCAGCCTCTGGAAGACTCCCAAACACAGGTGCAGGTGCCCCTTGCAGAAAGTGGTTTGACATGAATTCTGTATTTGTAGGACTGATTAAGTCCAGACAGTTCTCTTAAGAAGAGGGAATATGCTAGAAAAGGACCAGGGCGCTTTGAGGATCAGCCCTCCTAGGGCTTCAGGGGGTCAGCTAGCATCTTCTCCCTCTCAGTTGGAGAAGTTCCTGCCCCTCATTTGAGGAAGCATCAAAGAGAAGGATGCTGTCTGACTCCAGGTGGGTGGGCGCAGGCTGGGGGGAAGAGGAGACTTCCCTTTCAGCTCTGGGTGGTTTCTTTCTTTTCCTCCCCGTACCTCACCCACTGCAGTTTTAGCCCCCATTTCCCAAATTGTCCGCATCTTTGACCCTCCAAGGTTTAACCCAGGGAGAGGGAAGCAGAGAGAACTGGTGGGGCCCTGGGCAGTGCTATGGACAAGGTGGCCAGGGACTGATGGCATGGCTGCCAGGTAGATGTGCAGGGCTCCTTCCTGCTCACCTTTCCTCCCTTGTTCCCCGCGAGCTACCCAGGCTCGACTTGCTTTTAAAAGAGAAGGGGCAGCACAGTGGACAGGAGGGCCCTGGCAGTCTGAGGACCATCTTACCCACACCTCAGCCAGGGCGGCCTCACCCACGGCCAGGTCTGGGCTGGCTGCGCTCTTGAGCCGGGCCAAGAGTGGGGGTGGCAGGGCAACAAAGAGCCCTTCTGAGCGGGAGATAAGGCGCTGATTAGGGCCAACGGCCCAGCCCCACCCTGCGGTCTGCACGCTGGGCTGGGCAGGCAACCCTAGGCCAGGGTGGGAGTCCTGGGGATCCCTGGGAGCAGGCAGTTTCCTGCTGGGCGTTTCTTGGGCGGGAGTGGTGAGGGTTTGGAGGTGGCTAACGCAAGAAGTTTCATCTAAAACACTTTTCCCGCCTCCCAGCATCCCAGCCGTCGCTCCTCACCTGCTCTGCTGACGAGGGAAGATGAGCGAGTCGAGCTCGAAGTCCAGCCAGCCCCTGGCCTCCAAGCAGGAAAAGGACGGCGCTGAGAAGCGAGGGCGGGGCCGGCCTCGCAAGCAGCCTCCGGTGAGTCCTGGGACCGCGCTGGTAGGGAGTCAGGTGGGTGTCCAAACCTTCACCTCGGTTTACCTCTTTGGGCTAGGGAGGTGCCCAGCATCTTGGCAGGTGAAAACAGGACTGGCAGGGTGTGACATCATTCCTATATACATGTGTTCTCCCCACACATGTATCTCGGCATCCCTGGTGCCCGAGACCCCCGGAGAGAAGTGTGGCCCAAGGGAGCGCCGAACCTGGGTCAGAGCGTTCAAGCCAGGAGTGAGCCTGTAGTCATGCAGGCGGGAGCTTACACTGGTAAACCATTCACCCTTTATTTCCAGTCCATTGTGGACCAGTGTATTGAAGTGTGGTGGCTCAGTGGTAAAGAATCTATCTGCCTGCCAAGCAGGAGATGCAGGTTCAATCCCTGGGTCAGGAAGATCCCCTGGAGGAGTAAACGGCAATTCACTCCAGTATTCTTGCCCGGGAAATCCCATGGACAGAGGAGCCTAGGAGGCTATAGTCCTTGGAGCCGTTAAAAGAGCTGGACGTGACTTGGCGACTAAACAACAATAAAGATGAATTATAGAAACATGAACGTTTACATGTGTAAGCCCAGCAGTGCACATGATAGCACTTTGTTAACTTACTTAATAGTCACTATCCGTTTCTGTAGTTCTTCATCCTGGGGCAGTAATAGTTTCTGGGCCAGCACCTGTTCGTGGGCTTCCTTGAGTGACCCTGCATTGGGCTTTGCCTGGTTCTGTAAAAGCCCAGAAAGTTTAAAACATTGGGGAGTTGGTGGCAGACCCCTGGTTCCGGGCGCCCCAGGGAGCTTGACCAGTCAGGCTGTGTGGGCCACCTGTTAATGTGGTGGAGACCTTGGTCTCTCTCTTGAGAGGCAGCTGTGGGTGAAGCCCCGTTCCTTCCCTTTCCTGGGGGAAAGAGAGGGAAAGGAACTGAAGCTGATCCTCGTCCAGCAGGCCCCAGGGGCCCCCACCCCCGCCCCCATTGGGGATCTCTGAACTCACTCTTCGGGAGCTGTGAGGAGTCTCACAGGCAGTGGAATTCATCTGCTGCTTTCAGAGCCCTGTTCACGTGTGAAGAAGTCGCCCCCTTAGTCCGATTCCTTTTGCCTCCCCCTGCTGCCTGTGGGCTTGTCGGTGAGGGGTGTCAGAGAAGGGATGTGGGGTTACTGGGCGATGAACAGCCCACGAGCAGCCGCCCTGGGAAACCACCGCTGATGGGCCTTTATTGTCCGGCTTCTGTGCATTATGTAGCAGCTTTTTATTCAGTCTCAGACTTTAATTAAAGTTTCAGTGGCCCAAATGGCAGGGGTCTCTGGGGTTCCAAGATGTTGACATAACTCCTCCCTAACAGGTAACCTGGAGGGAGTCTGGTTTGCAGGTAGAGCTGGAAGCTCCCTCTAGGGGAAGGGGGCATCCTTTCCCCTCTTCTGCATCCGTGCCTTCTGGCAGGGGTGGGGGTGGGGTGGGCAGTGATCACAGCCCAGTGCTAGAGACTTGTCCTGTCTTCATTAAGCGTCTGGCCCAAGATCCGAGAGCTGGTCAGAGGCCGAGCTGGGGTGTGGACAGAACGGCCTTGCGTCTTTCTGCCCCCATGACACCCTTCCCAGAGGCCTTCTGGTGTCTTTGCTGTCACAGAGAAGCTACCGGAAAGGCTTTGCAAAAGAAAGTCAGGTGGAGAACCTGAATCCCAAGGGTCACCTGCCAGGGTTCCTGTGGATTCCGGAGGTGGGGCAGACCGCTGCTGGGCTGGGGCAGAGGGCTCTGTCCTGAAGGGGGCGGGGCAGGGGCTTCCGCATCTCTGACCGTCCCATCTGTCTTTACAGAAGGAGCCCAGCGAAGTGCCAACACCTAAGAGACCTCGGGGCCGACCGAAGGGGAGCAAAAACAAGGGTGCCGCCAAGACCCGGGTGAGGCCTGCGGGGGGCCCTTGGCCCTAACAGCAGCCGTGGGAGGCCTGGTCTTTTCCTCATTCTCTGCACCTGCTTCTGGCATATGGGTGGTGATGGGCCTTGGCCCGCCCAGGACAGTGGGGAAGTTAGGTGTCGAGCAGGTTTCCTGGTCTGCAGAGGCAAGCTGGGAGGGAAGAGCAAGGGGGCAACTCCACCCTGGGCTGAAACTGTCACCTTCTCTGCGGGAGGTCCCCTGGCTCCTGCAGGAATGAGGAGGGAGGCCAGATTCACAGTGGCATCAGCCTTTCAGAGAAGTTGTTTTGTTTTTTATTTTATTTTTTCTAAGACACGACTCATATCCTCTTGAGTCATGGGTGGAGGAGGGAGTGGGGGGGGGGCGTGTGTGTATGTTGGGGGGGGGGGCTGTGTGGCTGGCCAGTCATCACCAGCTGGACTCGGGTGGGCCCGCCAGGGTGGGAGTCCCGGGCTGCCTGAGCTGGCGAAGGTGGGTCCACCCCTCCCTGCTCTTCCCTCACCATCCAGGGCACTGGTTATGGGGTGGGCTCCGACAGGGACATTTTTGACTTAGTGGATCTTTTCTCTGACCATCTAGAAAACCACCACAACTCCAGGGAGAAAACCAAGGGGCAGACCCAAAAAACTGGTAGGTGATTGGGGCAGAGGCAGCTCGGTTCTTCTGGGGAGACTGTTAGAGTGAGTGACGCTCCATCCTCTGCGCCCACAGAGGAGACAGCTCTCCCTGACCTGCAGGGCCGGCAGCGCTGGGACTTCACATTTTCACCCAGGCCTGGGGAGGGGAAGGGGTTTGTCCAGGGCCCCCACACTCCTGGCCTTCAGCTCAGGGCTTCTGAAAAGCTGTGTCCATGAGAAGTGCGGGGTCCCAGGTACAAACCAGGCCAGGCTCCCTGCCCTGCCTTACTGGGGGGTGGTTCTTCTTATCTTTTCCTTCCCCTGCTTCTGGTTCACCTTGAGGTCACATGGTAGCGTTACCCACCCCACCCCACCACCACCCCCACCATTGTAGTAATGAGGGAGGAGGAGGGAGGTTTAAGCAGCAGCAGTAGAGGAGCTCAACTCTGGGAAGGGGGTGGGTCACAGCCCGTTGGGTGGGAGCTGAGGCTCGGTGCCCCGAGGACGCTGCTCCTCACAGGGGCCCCACCCCCGTCTGGGCCCCCAGACAGCTGGGAGCGGCGGCCGGCGGGCTGATCCCAGAGATCTTCCGGGGTGCCGCTGCAGTCGGGGCCCTCCCACCCTGTCCTCCCCGCAGCTCGTTCCTCGAGCTGTGTGAGCTGAGCCACCACCGGCTGAGGGGGGCTTGGGGTGCTGGCAGGGCCCCAAGAGTGAGTAACAGGAAACGGGTTGTTTTGGAGTTTGTGCCTGGCACGGGGGCCCTGTGTGGTGTCCCGACATTCCCGCCCAGTGAGTGAGCCCCGGCCGGCACACACTTCCCCTTGCTCCCCGCCCTGGCCTGGGGTCAGCCCGCGGCCGTGGCCCCTCCACCGCCCAGCAGCTGACCCTGCAGGCCGCTGAGGCCACCTGGTTCCCACCTGGTCCCCCGGAGAAGGGGGCTCAGCAGCCTGCAGCCACCCCTGCCCTCCCCTCTCCTCTCCCTGGCCGCCGTCTCCCTCCCCAGGACCAGGCACTTCCTCGCCAACAGGAGCCCAGGCGTGCCCTGGGCTCTGCCAGGAGCCCCCTGCCCCCCTGGGCCTAGGGGCTGAGGGGCCTGGCTGTGTGTGACAGCAGCATGTGTGCGGTTTTTTTTTTTCTCCCTCTCTTTAAATTCTTCCTTTTTTATGAATGAAACTGGGCCGTAGAGGTTGCTGAGTCACCCACACACTCAGCCCTGACTCATCCCCCTTCTGGAGAGGCCAGGCGTGCAGGGGGGGCGGGTGGGGGCGAGCTTGGCCTCTGGGGGCGGCAGCGGAGGAGGGGGCGGGCCTGGCATGCTCCTGATGGCCCTGCCCCCCCCCCCCCCCCCCCGCAGGAGAAGGAGGAAGAGGAGGGCATCTCGCAGGAGTCCTCAGAGGAGGAGCAGTGACCGCCGCCCGCTCCCTCCAGAGGAGCAGTTTCCTTCTGGGACTGGACAGCTCCGCTCTGCTCCCACCCCCCCCAGGCCCTCCCCGCCCCCCACCTGCACCCTCCCCACCACACTACACCGCACACCAGCCACTGCAGGGTCCCTGGGCCTGAGTGGGGAGCTGCTCCCTTTGATTTCAGGTCCCAGCGACCCCTCACCCACCTGCCACACCCACCCTCCCAGACAAAGCTGACTTCCACTTAGCCGCTCCCCTGCTCCCTGTGTGGTGGGGGCCTTGCTGGCTGGGCTCTCGGTTTGGGGATCCCCTCTGCCTCTCCCCTCTGGCTTCCCATTAAGGGGCCTCGGAGAGCTCCCCTGGCCTTAAAAGGGGCCCAAGCCCCATCTCATCCTCTCATTCGGACACGCCCCACTCCACTGTACTAGCGGCAGCAGGTGCGGCCACTGGAGAGGGGTGACCGCCCAGAGATGCCCCCCACCATCCCCGACCGACCTGTGTCTCTCTGGGGGTGGCTCACACCCTCTCTCCTTCCCACCTTGCCTCGTCCCCACACTCGGTGGGGCCACCCTCTTGGGGGCTCAGGAAGGAAGGTAGGAATGTAAGCCCCCTCCCAGTTCTAGGCAGACTCCAGCCCACCTTGCCCTCACCCTGGAATCCTGTTGCAATGATGGAAAGAGTCCCCTTTATCCAGGTGAGGCCCAGGAGGCCTGGGCTTTCTGCAGCAGCCACTTGTGGCCAGCTGGAGCCACTCCCCACCCCGTCTGCTTCCGCTCCAGGCCTCAGTTTCCCCTCCTTCCTTGCCTCGGGGCACTAATAACAAGGAGCTAGTCTTGCCCACTCCCGCCCTCCTGCTCCTTCCCACCCCCCAAGGTTCTGGTTCCATCTTTCCTCTGTTCACAAACTACCTCTGGACAGTTGTGTTGTTTTTTGTTAAATGTTTCATTCTTAGACATCCGTCATTGCTGCTGCTACCAGCGCCAAATGTCCATCCTCATTGCCTCCTGTTCTGCCCACGTCCCCCTCCTCCAAGAAGCTCTTAGGGGAAGGGGCCTGGAGCAAAGCAGGCTGGGTACTGACTCCCCCAGTCCCAGGGAAGGTGGGGTCCTGCCCCTAGGATGCTGCAGCAGAGGAGGGGGGGCCTATGTTGACTGTCAGGTGTAGGGGCCACCTTCTCCACCTGTTCTGTCAGGGAGGAGGTAGCCATTATTTGTCCCAGCCTGGGGCTCCCCTCTGGTTTCCTATTTGCAGTTACTTGAATAAAAAAATATCCTTTTCTGGACTGAGTCTTTTTTGTGGTGGGTGCCTGGAACAGGGAAGAGTAGAAACCAAGGCGCTCTAGTGAGTGAGTGAAAGAGAAAGCACAAGAGGTAAGCCCCTCTTGAAGACATCAACTACACCCCTAGCCACAAAACATTTTATTTACAAAATATATATACTGAATATACATTAGGCCCTGTCACCATGGGAACCGCTCCAAAGCTAAGCCTGGGAGGGCAAATCCCTACCTAATTCCAGCCACCCTTTTACTGATTAGTTCCTGGGAGTGGGTGATAGGTAGGCTCACCCCACAAAGGACTGAAGGCCTAGGACTGAGTGAGGAGGTGGGTCCGACGGAGGCTGGCAGCTCTGCGGGGCTTAAGAGCCGAGCTGGAGGGAAGGGTGCTGGGGGAGCAGCAGACTGCGGGGTCCCTGGAGGATCAGGACCCCATGGTTGCGGGGAGGGGCGGGGTCAGAGGGCTCAGGTCACGTCTTGACATCCAGCAAGGGCATCCGCTTGTGCTGGTAGCCACTCTGCCAGCCGTGGACCACCTGTGGCAGGGGAGACCAGGCCACAGCACAGCTTGGAGGGAGGAGCCTGACTGGCCCCGGCGGAAGCAGGTTCTGGCTTCAGGGCTGTGAGGAGAGCAGGCCCACCCCTGCTGGTTCTCTGTCCCCCCAAGTGCTCACCTTGGGGTCCCCCACGTCTGAGAGCAGCTCCTGCTCGGCTTCGTGCAGCTCCTCGGCAGGGTCGTAGCTGTACATGGGGAGCAGGTGATGGCGAAGCCGGTCCACCCTGGGGGGCACGGGGGTGCTCAGCCACGGCCCCCCACCTCCCTGCTCAGCCGTTTGCCCCAACAGGGCACCTCCAGCGGGTGCTGTTCAGGGTATGCTAGAGCTCTAAGGACACACGTCTGGGTAGGAAAAAAGCTAACAGTGGCATGCAGGGAACTCTAGGTTTGTCTAAGAATGACTGAGGGGGGGGTCTCAGGTCGTATGGGAAGGACTTTTAAGCAGAATGCAGCGGGGGTGGCACTCAGGGCGGGGACACTCACCGTTTTCTCTTCTGGATGTACATCACCTGTAACAGAGACACAGCACTGCAGAGGCGGCCGAGCCCAGGATGGCCCATGGGGGGACAGGGACCCACCTCCACACCCTCCTCTCCTGTGACAGGTGCTGTGTACAGGCTGGTCCGGGCCCACGCGCCCCTGCCTTAGCCAGAGTGTTGGGGTGTGTACGTGTGTGGAGGCTTCTTACCACAGCCACCACCACCCCGACCAGGGTGATGAGGAAGAAAGGCCCCAACACATAGCCCACCATGGAGTCGCTGTTGGCCTGTGGGGCATTGGGCACTGTGGTATTACTCATGACATCGGCAGCCGGAGGGCCGGGTAGTCAGCATGGGCAGTACTGCCTCGGGAGGGTGCCTCCCCTGGGCTCCCTGAAGAGGAGGAAAGTGAAAGTGAAGGTGAAAGTCGCTCAGTCATGTCCGACTTAGGCCAGAATACTGGAGTGGGTAGCCCTTCCCTTCGCCAGGGGATCTTCCCAACCCAGGGATCAAACCCAGGTCTCCCGCATTGCGGGCAGTTTCTTTACCAACTGAGCTATGAGGGAAGCCCAAAGAGGGGGAAGGAGGTTGTCAATTCCACCCAGGGTGACAGCCAGGCTCTGGATCCCTCCCTGAGATAGTAATAATACATGAAAACTAAGGTCAGGTCCGGAAAGGGGAGGGGGGCGCCTTCCAGGTCAGTGTGCTGGGCTGAACCCTCCAGTGACTCTCAGCAAATCCTGGGGGTGAAGGGCACGGAGGGGAGGCCAGACCCAGGGCCGAGTGCTGCCCTCAGGTGCTGGTGCTGGCCAAACATTTGCAGATACTAGTTACTGAAGGAAGGTTAGGTGGAGGTCCCCAGCTCCTGCCCCCTCCTCCTGAAGCACTGGGCTGCCAGAAGCTATCCACTGAAGCAAAATGGAGAGATTAGGTTAAAATACGGAGTCCTCACTGCAGCCAAGGGGTGAGGCAGGAGCATCTCCCCCCCCCCCCCACCCCAGCCTCGAGTCTAGTCCAGTGCCCACACTTCAGGTTATAGGTCCCAGGCCTTCGTTGTCCCTGGTGTCACTCCAGACATAGAACCTGGGCACCGTCTCCCTCATTGGTCTTGTGCTAGGGTGGACACCAGTGGGCAGGGCTGCGCTGCATCTGCGAGGTGATGTCACCTCCCCCTGGTCCTCACTCGGGGCTCCGCCCGGGTCCCTCCCCTCCTGGTCTGGGATGACAGGCGGAAGTGGAGAGGGTCAGCTCCCATGACAGATGCAAGGAGATTCTTCACGGGTGGCTGCACGCAGATGCCCCGAGGTCCGTGACCCCGGCTCGCCTGGGTTTCCATCGGAGGTTAAGGGCTGAGCCGCCTGTCTCGGTGCCCATGGGGGCTCCGGACTCTCCCAGTCGCACGCCCGTCCCGTGGTCGAGGGGACATTCCGAGGTAGGGAGGGTGACAGGCCGACCCTAGGATGCGGACCAGCAAGGGAGAGCGGGAGGTAGTTCCCATGGCGCTGGGAGGCTCAGGCCAGGGGAGGAAAACGTGAGGGGGCCGCAGAGCGACCCGAGTATCCTGGAATCCCGACACCCCGAGGCGTGGACTTGTACCGGCGCTCTACAGCCCATGCAACCCGGCCATGCCTTACCTCCCGCCGCTGCAGCCCGGAAAGGAACGCCCTCGTTTGGCTCCCGGGCCCCGGAAGAGCCAGCAGGCGCGTGATCAAAGGACCCGGGGAAACGGGCGGGGCCGCGGTATCGGGGTGCAGCCAATCCGATGGCCGCAGGCAGCCGGCCCCGGAGACTGCCGGAGCCGCCAATCCGGAGGCGGAGACAGCCGGGGCTGCAGCGCCCACGCCGCGGCGGCAGGGGGCAGCCGCGGGCTGCGCGGCGGCGCGGGGCGGGGCGGGGCGCGCGGCTTCCCGGCGTCCCGCGGGGCGGCCCCGGGGCGGCCGCGCTCCGAAGCTCTCGTGCAGGCCCGGGGCGTGGCGCGCGCGCCCCTCGCCCTGATGATCGGAGCTGGCTGCTGCTCTAATGTGCATCGCAGGCCCCGTGGGGCCTCCGTTAATGTCTGTGGAGCCCTCTAGGTCTCCTCGCGGCGTGACTGCCCGTCTGTGCTGAGCTCGGAGTGTGTAGGTGGGCCTAGGTTAGCCCCTGCCCGGCCTCGAACCTCGCGCCCAGCCACCCTCCCTCCTTGCGCCTTACTTATTACTCTTCGTGTTGGTAAAACAGGCTGCTGCAAGCAGCAAACGATGACATGAGTGGAGCCTAGCACACACATAGCATGCCCTGAATTTTTAAATTTCCCTGTTAACCTCTTTCCGGTTTTCTGGGGCACACACACACACAAAAGACCAGTGGGGTGATGTCCCTCTGCGTCACAATAGGTTTGCCAAGTAGGTTAAGATTAGGTCGAAGCTTCCGTGGGCTGATCATTAAAATGTCACACACTTAACTGGGGAAATTTGAGTAATATCGGTGGATTTTAGCAATGTCAGTATCCTAATGGTGATGTTATAGTTTTGCAAAAGTTAGCATTGGGGGAAGCTAGGCCAAGTGTAGAAGGGCTCTATCTCCATTATTTCTTACAACCGTAGGTAAACCTACAGTTCTCTCCCTCATCAGAATCACATGCAATTGGGAAAACTCTAGATTGGCGGGTAATAGAAAACACCCAGAACATAAAAGTTGTGGCAGCTGAACTAGGTTGAGATCCTCCTAGGTCCTCAGGGCGGTGTGCCTCCCCCTATTCTTTTTTTGACAGTCGGAGGATGCACACAGGGTCTTAGTTCCTCCACCAGTGATGGAACCTGTGCCGCTGGCTGTGGAAGCAGAGAGTCCTAACCACTGGACTGCCAGGGAATTCCCTGGGTCACCCTGTTCTTGCCAGAGACAGCCAATGGCCCAGATGTGGTTGAGCTACTTGGTCTGGTCAGGCCTCAGTCTTCTCAAGTCCTTCCAGAAGTGGTTAGATGAGAGCAGATCTGGTGCAGAGATGACCAGATTAGGAACCAGAAGACAGGTGGAAACTCGCCTCTTGCCTCCAGATACCACCATCTGACTGTGATGGAGAATCAGATAAAGGGAAAGAATGAGAGAAAAGCTTGGGTCTGAAACCTCCAGGCAAATTTCCTGGTATTCTCCGGGTTTTGGGTCTGGAGAGTAGGGAGACTGCCCATCAGGCTTCTGTTAGGAGGGCAGAGGGAGGAGGCCACCTCCCCAGGCAGGGCCTCCCCCACCTTCCAGGGAAGTAGGGATCAAGCAGTAGGTTTTAGAGCCCAGGGGCCCTTGGCTGCCCACACACTCAACCTTTGTTCCCATTCTCAGTATTTCCAACCACACATCTTGAGAGTCTAGTGGTCCTAGGAGCAGCCCTAGTGGTTGCATTAGCTAGACTAGTGTGTGGAAAGGCATGGGGTCTTTATTCCTAGGACAGAACACCATTCCAAGGTAGGCAGGGCAGGTGGGATGACCTCAGTTTACAAAGGAGCAAGCCGAGGTTCTGCGTGGTGTGATGACCTCCCAATGCCCTTGGTGTGATCCTCAAGGGGAAAGCAGAGTGGGCCCCAGTGGGGGGCCCTCTTCCTGGACAGCTCTGTGCTGGCAGCTGCTCTGGGATTGCGTGTGAGGCCTGGTTTGTTCCTGTGATGAGATGAACTGTGGTGGGTTAAATCCATATAATGTAAACCATAAAATTAATCATTTTTATTAATATTAATAAGTTAATAAGCCAAAAAAACAGATAAAATACAAGTAAAAATTCTCAAGTAATCCAAAAGAAGGCAGAAAAAGAGGAAAGGGTAACAAAGAGCAGATGAGAGAACCAGAAAACAAATAGGATGATAAACTGAAACCTAACTCTGTCATCACAGTAAAGGTAAATGGTCTAAACAGCACAGTTAAGGTACTTCCTTGGTGATCCAGTGATTTAAACTCCCCACTTCCACCCCAGGGGACATGAGCTTGACCCCTGGTCAAGGAACTAATATCCTGCATGCCACAAATAGCCAAAAAATAATAAAATGACCAACCCAATGAAAAGGCTGAGATTGTCAGAATGGATTAAAAAGTTAGACCCAATTATATGCTGCCCATAAGAAATGTATTTTGACTACAAAGACTCTTAACAGGATAAAAGTGAAAAGACACACCTTGTTTATGGTTGTCGAAAGAAAGCTGGGAGGGCGGTAATAAAATCAGATAAATTTGATTGCAGAGCAGAAAATATTACCAGAGATTAAAAAAAGGTCAATTCATAATGACACGATTAACTGAGGATAGACCAATTCTAAATGTTCACGTGCCCACTAAGACAGCTTCAAAATACATGAAACAAAAATGGACAACCCAGAGGAATCAGGTGGAGAGGGAGGTGGGAGGGGGGATCGGGATGGGGAATACATGTAACTCCATGGCTGATTCATGTCAATGTATGACAAAACCCACTGCAATGTTGTGAAGTAATTAGCCTCCAACTAATAAAAATAAATGAAAAAAAAATTTTTTTAAATGGATACAACTGTAAGAAAAAACAATCACAGTTTTAGTCAAAGATTTCAATACTACTGTGAATAATTGATAAAACAAGCAGAAAAATAATCAGCCAGAATTAAACTGGAACAACACTATCAACCAACTTGACATTTATAGAATATTGACATTTACAGACTATTCCACGTAACACCAGGAGGATACATAGTCTTAAGATCATATTCTTGGCCATAAAACAAGTCTCGATAAAAAGGATTCAAGTCATACAAAATATGTTTTCTGATCACAGTGGAATTATATTAGAAATCGTTAACAAAAAGACCCTTGTAAAATTCATAAATACTTAGAAAATGAATAGCACACCTCTGGATCAAAGAATAATTAGGAACTATTTTGAGCTAAATGGAAATGCAATGTATCAGAATTTGTGGGACATCTCTATTAGAGACAGAAATCTCTAGCACTAAATATCTATTTAAAAAAAGATGTCAATGACCTCAGCTTCCACCTGAAACCAAAGTATACAGAAGAAAATAACAAAGATCAGTGCAGAAATCCTGGAGAAGGCAATGGCACCCCACTCCAGTACTCTTGCCTGGAAACCCCCATGGACGGTGGAGCCTGGTGGGCTGCAGTCCATGGAGTCGCTAAGAGTCGGACACAACTGAGCGACTTCACTTTCACTTTTCACTTTCATGCATTGGAGAAGGAAATGGTAACCCACTCCACTGTTCTTGCCTGGAGAATCCCAGGGACGGGGGAGTCTGGTGGGCTGCCATCTATGGGGCCGCACAGAGTCGGATACGACTGAAGCGACTTAGCAGCAGCAGCAGTGCAGAAATCCATTAAATAGAAAACAGAAAAACAGAGAATCGATGAAACTGAAAGCTGCTTCTTGAGAAAATCAACAAGATTGATAAACCTCTAGCCAGATTGGTCAGGAAAAAAGAAAATACAAATCACCAGTATTAGGAATGAAAGATTCTACATCACAACAGATTCTACAGATCATAAAAGAATAATAAAGGAATATTGGGAACAACATTTTGCAAATAAATTCAGTAACTTAGCTGAAATGGAAAATACATGGAAACAAAGACAAATTATCAAAGCACACTTAAGAGATAGATAAATGTATAGGACTTTAGGTTGAATTTATACCATCTTAACTTCAATGCAATACATTAACTCCTCCTATTCAATTCCACATCCCCCTTTAAGTTGGTATTGTTACAGATACATCTGTATATATTGCATGCATATTAACACATTCATAATTATGGTTTTATGCATCTATCTTTTAAACCATAAATGAATTAAAGAGGCATTACATACCCAAAATACAATAATACTAGCTTTTATTTTACTTTGTAGTTACCTTTATCAGTGAACTTTTTTTCTTTATATGACTTTGAGTTATCCAGTGACTTTTGGTTTTAGTCAGAATGACTCCCCTCGGGCTTCCCAGGTGGCTTATTGGTGGAAGAATCTGCCTGCCAATGCAGGAGACGCCAGTTCAATCCCTGGGACACCAAGATCCCCTGGAGGAGGAAATAGTAACCCACTCCAGTGGAATCCCATGGACAGAGGTGCCTGGTGGGCTACAGTCCACAGGGTCACAGAGTCAGACGTGACTGAGCATATATGCACAATATTTCTTGTAGGGCAGGTCTACTAACAACAATAGCTTTTTTTATCCAGGAATGTCTGAACTTCTCCTTAACAGTTTTTATGGATATAGAATTACTGGTTGACAGGATTTTTTCTTTTCCTGTCAGTTCTTTAAACATCATTCTACTAGTTTCTGGCCTTCATGGTTTCTGATGATAAATCAACTCTTAATCTTAGGATAGTAATTGTAATCACCATGGTAACCAATAAAAAATAAGTAGGAAATACATAGAAAAGGAAATGAAGAGGAAATCAAACACAAAAGAAGGCAGTACTGGGAGGACTGAGGGACAAAAAAGATGACAATATAGAAAACAGTACTATGGCAGAAGTCAGTCCCTCAATGTGAGTAGTCACTTTAAATGAAAATAGACTAAACTCACTAATTAAAAGAGATTGGTTACAGTGCACAATTTATGAATGAATTTATGCCACTCAGTTATATGTTTGAAATTACTAAAATGGTAAATTTTATGTATATTTTATCACTCACCAAAAAAAGCAGAATGGATTTTTTTTTTTCAGAATGGATTTTTAAATGATCCAGCAAGATTTGAATAAACATTTCCCCAAAGAAGACATGCAAATGGCCAAGTAAGTACATGAAAAGATGTTCAACATCACTAATCATTCAGCTCAGTTCAGTTCAGTCACTCAGTCGTGTCTGACTCTGCGCCCCATGGACTACGGAACGCCAGTCTTCCCTGTCCATCACCAACTCCCAGAGCTTGCTCAAACTCGTGTCCATTGAGTCAGTGATGCAATCCAACCATCTCATCCTCTGTTGTCCCTTTCTCCTCCTCCTTTCTCAATCTTTCCCAGCATCAGGGTCTTTCCCAATGAGTGAGTGGCATCAGGTGGCCAAAGTATTGAAGCTTCAGCTTCAGCATCAGTCCTTCCAATGACTATTCAAGACTGATTTCCTTTAGGAGGGACTGGTTGGATCTCCTTGCAGTCCAAGGGACTGTCAAGAGTCTTCTCCAACACCACAGTTCAAAAGCATCAATTCTTTGGCGCTCAGCTATCCTTATGGTCCCAATCTCACATCCATGTATACTACTGGAAAGAACATTGCTTTGACTATATGAATCTTTGTCAGTAAAGTAATGTCTCTACTTTTTCATATGCTGTCTAGGTTGGTCATAGCTTTTCTTCCAAGAAGCAAGCACCCTTCAGTTTCATGGCTGCAGTCACCATCCGCAGTGATTTTGGAGCCCAAGAAAATAAACTCTGTCACGGTTTCCATTGTTTCCCCATCTATTTGCCATGAAGGGATGGACCAGACGCCATGATCTTAGTTTTCTGAATGTTGAGCTTTATGCCAACTTTTTCACTCTCTTCTTTCACTTTCATCAATAGGCTCTTTAGTTCCTCTTCACTTTCTGCCATAAGGGTGTTTTCATTTGCATATTTGAGGTAATTGATATTTCTCTCTGCAATCTTGATTCCAGCTTGTGCTTCTTCCAGTCTGGCAGCGGGTTGACAATATACAGCCTTGACATACTCCTTTCCCTATTTGGGACCCAATCCGTTGTTCCTTATCCGGTTCGAACTGTTGCTTCTTGACCTGCATACAGATTTCTCAGGATGCAGGTAAGGTGGTCTGGTATTCCCCATCTCCTGAAGGATTTTCCAGTTTGTGATCTACAGTCAAAGGCTTTGGTGCAGTCAATGAAGCAGAAGATGTTTTTATCTGGAATTCTCTTGCTTTTTCTATGATCCAGTGGATGTTGGCAATTTGATCCCTGGGTCCTCTGCCTTTTCTAAATCCAGCTTGAACATCTGAAAATTCACAGTTCATGTACTATTGAAGCCTAGTTTGGAGAATTTTGAGCATTAATTTGCTAGCATGTGAAATGAGTACAATTGTGGAGTAGTTTGAACATTCTTTGACATTGCCTTTCTTTGGGATTGGAATGAAAAGAGGTGGGGAAGGATCCAAGTATATGCTGTTGTCAACAGACTTTAGACCGAAAGACACAAATAAGTTGAAAGTGAAAGAATGGAAAGATATTCTATATAAAGAATAATCAAAAGAGACCCAGGGTGGCTATACTCATCACAAAATAGATTTTAAGTTATAAACTGTTACTAGAGACAAAGGAGGGCATTTATATTGATACCAAGGTCAATTCATGAAGAAGCTTTAACAGTTACGTATACACTGAACAGGGCTCCCCAGGTGGCACCAGTGCTGAAGAACCCGCCTGCCAGTGCAGGAGACAAGAGACAGGGGTTCGGTCCCTGTGTCGGGATGATCTGCTGGAGGAGGGCATGGCAACCCATTCCAGTATTCTTGCCTGGAGAATCCCACGGACAGAGGAGCCTGGTGGGCTACAGAGAGTCAGATAGGACTGAAGCAAGTTAGCATGCATGCATACACCAACAACAGAGTCCCAAGATATACGAAGCAAACATTGACAGGATATACGAAGCAAACATTGACAGAAGGGAGAAACAGACAGCTCTACACTAACAGCTGGAGATTTCAATACCTTAATTTCAATAATGGAAGGAGTATCCTATACAGTTAGCAAAACCTAGACTGGGACCTGACTATGGCTCAGATCATGAACTCCTTATTGCCAAATTCATACTTAAATTGAAGAAAGTAGGGAAAATCACTAGACCATTCAGGTATGATCTAAATCAAATCCCTTATGATTATACAGTAGAAGTGAGAAATAGATTTAAGTGACTATATCTAATAAACTGCTTGATGAACTATGGATGGAGGTTCGTGACACTGTACAGGAGACAGGGATCAAGACCATCCCCAAGAAAAAGAAATGCAAAAAAGCAAAATGGCTGTCTGAGGAGGCCTTACAAATAGCTGTGAAAAGAAGAGAAGTGAAAAGCAAAGGAGAAAAGGAAAGATATACCCATTTGAATGCAGACTTCCAAAGAATAGCAAGGAGAGATAAGAAAGCCTTCCTCAGTGATCAGTGCAAAGAAATAAAGGAAAACGATAGAATGGGAAAGACTAGAGATCTCTTCAAGAAAATCAGAGATACCAAGGGAACATTTCAGGCAAAGATGGACTCAATAAAGGACAGAAATGGTATGGACCTAACAGAAGCAGAAAATATTAAGAAGAGGTGGCAAGAATACACAGAAGAACCATAAAAAAAGATCTTCATGACCCGGATAATCACAATGGTGTGATCACTCACCTAGAGCCAGACATCCTAGAATGTGAAGTCAAGTGAGCCTTAGGAAGCATCACTACGAATAAAGCTAAAAGAGGTGATGGAATTCCAGTTGAGCTATTTCAAATCCTAAAAGACAATGCTGTGAAAGTGCTGCACTCAATATGCCAGCAAATTTGGAAAACTCAGCAGTGACCACAGGACTGGAAAAGGTCAGTTTTCATTCCAATCTCAAAGAAAGGCAATGCCAAAGAATGCTCAAACTACTGCACTTTGCACTCATCTCACACACTAGTAGTTCAGTTCAGTCATTCAGTCGTGTCCGACTCTTTGCAACCCTGTGAATTGCAGCACATCAGGCCTCCCTGTCCATCACCAACTCCCGGAGTTTACTCAAACTCATGTCCATCGAGTCGGTGATGCCATCCAGCCATCTCATCCTCTGTCGTCCCCTTCTCCTCCTGCCCCCAATCCCTCCCAGCATCAGGGTCTTTTCCAATGAGTCAACTCTTTGCATCAGGTGGCCAAAGTACTGGAGTTTCAGCTTCAGCATCAGTCCTTCCAATGAATATTCAGGACTGATATCCTTTAGGATGGACTGGTTGGATCTCCTTGCAGTCCAAGGGACTCTCAAGAGTCTTCTCCAATACCACAGTTCAAAAACATCAATTTTTCGGCGCTCAGCTTTCTTCACAGTCCAACTCTCACATCCACTGGAAAAACCATAGCCTTGACTAGATGGACCTTTGTTGCAAAGTAATGTCTCTGCTTTTTAATGTGCTATCTAGGTTGGTCATAACTTTCCTTCCAAGGAGCAAGCGTCTTTTAATTTCATGGCTGCAGTCACCATCTGCAGTGATTTTGGAGCCCCCAAAAATAAAGTCTGACACTGTTTCCACTGTCGCCCCATCTATTTCCCATGAGGTGATGGGACCAGATACCATGATCTTAGTTTTCTGAATGTTAAGCTTTAAGCCAACTTTTTCACTCTCCTCTTTCACTTTCATCAAGAGGCTTTTCAGTTCCTCTTTACTCTCTGCCATAAGAGTGGTTTCATCTGCATATCTGAGGTTGATATTTCTCCCAGCAATCTTGATTCCAGCTTGTGCTTCTTCCAACCCAGCATTTCTCATGATGTACTCTGCATATAAGTTAAAACAAGTGGGGTGACAATATACAGCCTTGACATACTCCTTTTCCTATTTGGAACCAGTCTGTTGTTCCATGTCCAGTTCCAACTGTTGCTTCCTGACCTGCATACAGATTTCTCAAGAGGCAGGTCAGGTGGTCTGGTATTCTCATCTCTTTCAGAATTTTCCACAGTTTATTGTGATCCACACAGTCGAAGGCTTTGGCGTAGTCAATAAAGCAGAAATAGATGTTTTTCTGGAACTCTTTTGCTTTTTTGATGATCCAGCGGATATTGGCAATTTGATCTCTGGTTCCTCTGCCTTTTCTAAAATCAGCTTGAACATCTGGAAGTTCTTGGTTCACGTATTACTGAAGCCTGGTTTGGAGAATTTTGAGCATTACTTTACTAGCGTGTGAGATGAGTGCAATTGTGCGGTAGTTTGAGCATTCTTTGGGATTGCCTTTCTTTGGGATTCGAAAGAAAACTGGCCTTTTCCAGTCCTGTGGCCACTACTGAGTTTCCATATTTGCTGGCATATTGAGTGCAGCACTTTCACAGCATCATCTTTCAGGATTTGAAATAGCTCAACTGGAATTCCATCACCTCTTTTAGCTTTGTTTGTAGTGATGCTTTCTAAGGCCCACTTGACTTCACATTCTAGGATGTCTGGCTGTAGGTGAGTGATCACATCATTGTGATTATCTGGCTCATGAAGATCTTTTTGGTACAGTTCTTCTGTGTATTCTTGCCACCTCTTCTTAATATCTTCTGCTTCTGTTAGGTCCATACCATTTCTGTCCTTTATCAAACCCATCTTTGCCTGAAATGTTCCCTTGGTATCTCTCATTTTCTTGAAGAGATCTCTAATCTTTCCCATTCTGTTGTTTTCCTCTACTTCTTTGCATTGATCGCTGAGGAAGGCTTTCTTATCTCTCCTAGCTATTCTTTGGAACTCTGTATTCAAATGGGAATATCTTTCCTTTTCTCCTTTGCTTTTTGCTTCTCTTCTTTTCACAGCTATTTGTAAGGCCTCCTCAGACAGCCATTTTGCCTTTTTGCATTTCTTTTCCATGGGGATGGTCTTGATCCCTGTCTCCTGTACATGCTAGTAAAGTAATGCTCAAAATTCTCCAAGCCAGGCTTCAGCATTACGTGAACTGTGAACTTCCAGATGTTCAAGCTGGTTTTAGAAAAGGCAGAGGAACCAGAGATCAAATTGCCAATATCCGCTGGATCATCGAAAAAGCAAAAGAGTTCCAGAAAAACATCTATTTCTGCTTTATTGACTACGCCAAAGCCTTCGACTTTGTGGATCACCACAAACTGTGGAAAATTCTGAAAGAGATGGGAATACCAGACCACCTGACCTGCCTCTTGAGAAATCTGTATGCAGGTCAGGAAGCAACTGTTAGAACTAGAGATGGAACAACAGACTGGTTCCAAATAGCAAAAGGAGTATGTCAAGGCTGTATACTGTCACCCTGCTTATTTAATTTATATGCAGAGTACATCATGCAAAATGCTGGGCTGGATGAAGCACAAGCTGGAATCAAGGCTGCTTGGAGAAATATCAATAATCTCAGATATGCAGAGGACCTCACCCTTATGGCAGAAAGTGAAGAAGAACTAAAGAGCCTCTTGATGAAAGTGAAAGAGGAGAGTAGAAAAAGTTGGTTTAAAGCTCAACATTCAGAAAACTAAGATCATGGCATTGGGGGTCATCACTTCATGGCAAGTAGATGGGGAAACAGTAGCTTACTCCTTGGAAGGAAAGTTATGACCAACCTAGACAGCATATGAAAAAGCAGAGACATTACTTTGCCAACAGAGGTCCATCTAGTCAAAGCTATGGTTTTTCCAGTGGTTATGTATGGATGTGAGAGTTAGACTATAAAGAAAGCTGAGTGCCGAAGAATGATGCTTTTGAACTGTGGTGTTGGAGAAGACTCTTGAGAGTACGTTGGACTGCAAGATCAAACCAATCTATCCTAAAGGAAATCAGTCGTGAATGTTCACTGGAAGGACTGACGCTGAAGCTGAAACTCCAATACTTTGGCCACCTGATGCGAAGAACTGACTCCTTGGGAAAGACCCTGATGCTGGGAAAGATTGAAGGCAGGAAGAGAAGGAGATGAAAGAGGATGAGATGGTTGGATGGCATCACTGACTTGATGGATATGAGTTTGAGCAAGCTCTGTGAGTTGGTGATGGACAGGGAGGCCTGGTGTGCTACAGTCCATGGGGTCGCAAAGAGTCAGACACGACTGAGCAACTGAACTGACTGAACTGATCCTATACAGAAAATAAATTAGGAAATAGAGTACTTGAAAAACATTATAGGGCTTCTTTGGTGGCCCAGATGTTGAGAATCCTCCTTGCAATGCAGTGGATACTGGTTTGATCCCTGGACCAGGAAGATCCCACACATCTCAGAGCAACTAAGCCCATGTGCCACAACTAGAGAACGCACACACTCTAGAGCCTTGAGCCACAACTACTGAAACTTGTGTGCTTAAGAGTCCATGCTCTGCAACAAGAGAAGCCGCTGCAACAAGAAGCCCACAGAGAGCAACTAGAGAGTAGCCCCAGCTTGCCATAACTACAGAAAAGCCCGTGTACAGCAACAAAGACCCAGTGTAGCCAAAAATAAAACTAATTGAATTTAAAAAAAAAATCCCACTGTAAATCAACTAGACCTTACAGACATACATACAGAACACTTCTTCCAAAGAATATGCATTGTTCTCAAGTACACATGGAGCTTTCTCCTGGATAGATCATATGTTAGGCCACAAAACAAACTTTAATAAATGTTAAAACCTATCAAAGAAAGACTCAGGACCTGATGGCTTCACTGATGAATTATACCAAAAATCTAAAGAAGAATCCACATCAATCCTTCTCAAACTCTTCCAAAAACTTGAACAAAAGGGACCACTTCCTAACTCCTAACTTAGCATTGCCCTCTTACTAAAGTCCCCTTGAGGCTCAGCTGGTAAAGGGGTGGGGAGGGAGGTGGGAGGGTGGTTCAGGATGGGGAACACATATAAATCCATGTTTGATTCATGTTAATGTATGGCAAAAACCACTACAATATTGTAAAGTAATTAGCCTCCAACTAATAAAAATAATTGGGGAAAGATTTTTTTAATAAAGACAAAATATAAGTTAAAAAAAGAATCTGCCTGCAATGTGGTAGACCTGGGTTCGATCCCTGGGTTGGGAAGATCCCCTGGAGAAGGGAAAGGCTACCCACTTCAGTATTCTGGCTTAGAGAATTCCATGGGGTCACAAAGAGTCAGACACAACTGAGTGACTTTCACTTCACTTCAGTTCACTTACCAAAGCCAAACAAACACACAAAACTACAGATCAATATCTCATTAATATAGATGTAAGGCAATAAAAGAATTCTGAATAAATTTAAGAGAATTGAAATCATACAAAGTATGTTCTCTGAATGCAGTGGATTGAATTTAGAAATCAGTAACAGAAGGAAAACTGGAAAATTAGCAAATATGCAGAGAGTAAACAACACACTCATTTAAAAACCAATGGGTTAAAGAAGAAATCACTAAGGAGATTAGAAAATACTTTGAGACAAATGAAGACATACCCAAACTTACAAGATACAGTAAAAGCAGTACTCAGTGGGAAATCTACAGTTATAAATGCTTATATTAATAGAAGATCTCAGATCAACAACCTGCCTTTGAACCTTAAGGAACCAGGAAAAGAAAAGCAAATTAAAGGAAAGAAGGAAATAAGATACAGCACAAATAAACATGGGAAGTGGGGAACAACAGAGAATTGACAAAATCAAAAATTAGTTCTTTGAAAATATAAAAAAATTGAAAAGACTTTAGTTAGACTAAAAAAAATACAAGATGAAAATAACAAATCAGAAATGAAAGCAGAAATGAAAAGGATTATAAGGGAACATTATGAACTATTATATGCAAACAAGGTAATCTGGATGAAATTGACAAATTCCTAAATTATTAAAACTGATTCAAGAACAAATAGAAATTCTCTACATACCTATAGTAAGAAGATTGGATCAGTAATCAAAAATATCCTGACAAAGAAAAATCAGGACTAGATATCCTCATTTGCCAATTCTACCAAACATTTGAAGAAGGATTAACATTAATCTTATTCCAACTTTTCCAAAAACTAGAGTACGGGAACAGTTTCTGTGAGGACAACATTATCCTGATACCAAGGCCAGAAAAAGATTCCATAAGAAAACTATAGACCAATACTCCTAATGACATAGGTACAAAAATCTTCAATAAAATACTAGCAGACCAAATCCAATGGCACATTAAAAAAGATTACACACAATGACCAAATGGGATTTATCCTAGGAAGGCAAGGGGGGGGTTTCAACTATAGGAAAATCAATGTCATATAGCACATTAATAGGACAAAGGAAAACAACCACATAATCAATTCAATAGATACAAAAAAGCATGTGACAAGATGGTAATGATAACCCTATATGCAAAACAGAAAAAGAGACACAGAAGTACAGAACAGACTTTTGAACTCTGTGGGAGAAGGTGAGGGTGGGATGTTTCAAAAGAACAGCATGTATATTATCTATGGTGAAACAGATCACTAGCCCAGGTGAGATGCATGAGAGGAGTGCTCGGGCCTGGTGCACTGGGAGGACCCAGAGGAGTCGGGTGGAGAGGGAGGTGGGAGGGGGGATCGGGATGGGGAAAACGTGTAACTCTATGGCTGATTCATGTCAATGTATGACAAAACCCACTGAAATGTTGTGAAGTAATTAGCCTCCAACTAATAAAATAAAACTTAAAAAAAAAAAAAAGCATGTGACAAAAAAAAAATCAACATCCTTTCATGATAAAAACACAAGTAGGGGCTTCTCTGGCGGTCCAGTGGTTAAGAATCTGCCTTGCAACGCAGGGGACACTGGTTCGATCCCTGGACCAAGAAGATCCCATTAAGCCCGGGCACCACAGCTACCAGGCTCTAGAGCCCACGACTGCAGCTACTGAGCCCATGTGCCTAGAGCCCATGCTCCACAACAAGAAGTCCCCACTCACCTCAACCAGAGCAAGCCCATGCAAAGCAACGAAGACCCAGTGCAGCCAAAAAAGCAAAAACACTGGGACTCCCCTAGGAGTCCAGTAGTTAGGACTTGGCACACCTAGTGCAGTGGGCACAAGTTTGATCCCTGGTGGGGGAACCAAGATCCCATGTTACACATTGCGTGGCCAAAGCAAAAAACAAAAACACAGCAATCTATAAATAGAAGGATAGCCTTTTCCGCAAATGGTGCTGGAACGACTGGATATCTGTATGCAAAAATTACCAACATGAATTCACAGCTTGCAATATATACAGATTCTGATGCATAATTCTATTATATGAAACTCTAGCAAACACAAACTATACTGACAGAAAGCAGATTAGAAAGTGTGAGAGTTGGGTGAGGGGGATCACAAAGAGACACAAAGGAATCTTGGGGAGTGAGGGATAGATCCATTACCTTGGTTATCATAGTTTCCTTTGAACACATCTGTCAAGACATATTAAATTATACACTTTATGTGCAGCTTATTTTATGTTAATTATAGCTCGATACAGTTTTAAAAATATGAAGAGTAAAGAATGCCTCAACAGGGACTTCTCTGGTGGTCCAATGGCTAAGACTCTGTGCTCTCAGTGCAGGGGGCCCAGGTTCCATCCCTCGTAGGGGAACTAGATCCCACATGCTGCAACTAAGACCTAGCCTGGCCAAATAAATAAAAAATAAAAGAATGCCTCAATAAATACGGACCAGTGCATGTTTATTTTATTTATTTATTTATTTATTTATTTTTTAATTTTTTTAAATTTATTCTAGTTCCCAGAACTCAGATTGCGCAGTGGTCACGTCATCATCGACCAGGGCTCGCAGAGCGGCAGGGGCCACCCTAACCACACCCAAACCTTAGCCTAACTGCCTCCCCCTAACCTCTCAGCCCCCGGGTCCCTGGCCCCATTTCGCCTGACACGTTTTCATAATCCTCTCAGGCTCCGGGCCGGCGGCGCCGCCAGCCACGGGGCCCGATCATATAAGGAAAATATTGCAGCCTCATCCGGGGGCTGCATCGTGAACCCGGGGGCGCCCTGTCCCCTATGCCACTCGCTACACCCACACTTGCAAACCTCCCGGCCCCTCTTTGCACGCCCGGACCTCCCACATGTTTATTTTATAAACGAGTTAATGAGAGGTGAGTTGGTTGGCCAATGCCCAGGGATTGGGAAGGGGGAGACTACACAAAGAGAAAGGGACCACGACTGTACAGAATCTTGCTGGCCACCATCACGTTGCCCAGGCTTAGCCTTTCCAGGCTGGCCCCAACTGCCCTGACCCCACGACTAGCCAGTCTTGTGGCTTCAGCTGAGTCACTCAACACCTTGGAATCTCAGAGTCTCTGACTCCAAAATGTAACTAATAATACCCACCTCATAAATAAGCTTACTGTTGACTGAAAGAAATGACATTTATGGGGGAATTCCCTGGCAGTCCAGTGGTTAGGTCTCTGCACTTTGATTGCTGAGGGCCCAGGTTCAATCCCTGGTCGGGAAAAAATAAGATCCCACAAGCCATGCATGGCAAAGTCCAAAAAAAAGGGGGAGATTAAACATTAGGTAAATAATAACCTGCTCCATAAATGTAAAGGACTACAAAACAATCTGACTAGTTATTTTTATTTTTTAATATTTATTTTTATTTATTTGGCTGCATAGAGTCTTAGTTGTGGCATGTGGGATCTAGTTCCCTGACCGGGGATCGAACCCAGCCCCCCTGTATCAGGAGCACAGTCTTAGCCACTGGACCACCAGGGAATTTCCTTACTGGTTATTTTTAAAAACTTATTTATCTGGCTGTGCTGGGTCTTATTTGCAGCATGCAATATCTTTAGTTGCAGCATGAGAACTCTCAGTTGCAGCATGTGGAACCCAGTTCGCCGACCAGGGATTGACACCAGGCCCCTGCCCCAGGGGCGTGGAATCTTAGCCACTGCACCACAGGGGAAGCCGCCTGGCTCTTTCTTACACTGGCTCACTTCTTTCTGTGCAGTTACCCGGTGTTCTGCGTGTGTCTTCTCTTTTCCCACCTCCATACCTGTGGTTCAGCTATTTTTCCACTGCTTCCAGAGACCCATGGGCCTCTTTTGGGAGGGTGGAGCAGGGAGCTGTTCCAAGAGTGGAAGACAAGCTTCTGAGACACCGCCCAGTGGAGCGGCCCTCACCCCAGGGTCCATCGGGTGGAGGCAGAAAGAGATCCCACAGACCCCGCCCCAGACATTGTGACATTACTGGCAGCCTGAGCAGGGGAGGTTTGGGACTCTCTCCACTTCAGGGTTCCTACTGGTCACCCCTTGACAGCACCAGAAACCTGACTTCAAGGTACTTGCCTCCCTCCAGCTTTCTCTGACCTACACCTGACCTACTTTCCCCTATCCTCTAGCCTCCAGGCTTCAGTTCATCAACAGTGAGTCAGGGATCAAAGTACCTGCCTCTCAGGTTAGATGTGAAGGTCAGGGCCCTGGCCCTTAGCCCTGTACAAGCAGTAAGAGACCAAGGAACTGTCTGAACTGATGGGAGAGTACTTGGTACAGTGGAGAGCACTCATCAAATAATACTAGTTGTTATAATTGGTCCACTCAATTTTCTCAGATCAAGTTCCCTCCAAGTAAAACAAATTCCACTCGACCCCACCTCCAAACTGCAAACACTCACAATGGCCTTTCCCCAGTTTCAACCTATCTTGGCCTTCCTTGCCTGTCTCAGACAGCCCTGCTGGAAGTGACCAGTCAGTCCTCCATGAGCCCCTGCCCTCAGTCTGGGGAAGTTCACAGGATACTGGGCTGAGAAATCAGGGGAGTAGAAGGAACTGGGGAGAGTACAACACGTGTGAATTCTGAAGCAGTGCAGTGATAAATGGTGCATTTGGAGAACTGCAGAAAGTTCTATGAGGCGAGGGGAGAAAAAGGGCAAGGCAGGTGGCAGAAATGAGTCAGGAGAAGTAGGCAGGAGCTAAATCACAAAACATTTTGGGTACTCTAAGGTACTGGCTTCCTTGGTAGCTCAGCTGATAAAGAGTCGGCCTACAATTCGGGAGACCTGGTTCAATCCCTGGGTTGGGATGATCCCCAAGGGAAGGCAACCCACTCCAGTCTTGTCTGGAGAATTCCATGGACAGAAGAGTCTGGCAGGCTACAGTCCATGCGGTTGCAGAGAGTTAGACACGACTGAGTGACTTACATTCCAGGGTATTAGAACTTTACTCTGAAAGCTGTGGCTGGGAGAACCAGAAGTGTAGCCAGGACAGTGTAGGGGGTGGGGGGAGCAGGGAGGGAAGTGAAGTCAGGGAGAAAATAAGTGGCCTTTGCACTTGTCAATGTGACAGTCACGAGCCATTGACAGGTGGCACTGCAGGCTTTCTAGAGGGGACGCATGAACCCAGAGTGACCCCACAGGACATGGTTTTCTTTGGACAGCCTCAGCTCTTCCATCAGAGGGGTGAATTCAGGATTGGGATTCTGTAGGGGGGCTGCAGTGGGAGAAGATGGCACAAGAAAGACTAAATAAATAATGGTGAATGAATGAATGAGGAAGTGATGGACGGGGGGTTAGACTCAGCACCGGCTGGACAGTGTTTGGTATCCAGAGTGGGATAACCACTAAAATAAAAAAAGATATTTTCATGTCCACAGAACTGGAATAGCTGGTTCTTTACAGCATGGCCAGAGATGTGTATTCTCTGCTTAGGGTTTCAGTCTCCAATACTGGTGAAAAGTCCCTTCCCACTTTGTCTATTTCCCAATCTATAAAGTGAGAGGATTAGACGGGATGATTTCCTAATATCCTTCTACCCCGCCGCACAATGACGCACCGCTGTTCACTGTTGCCTTATCTTTATCCTTTTCTCATCTACCCAAGGGTCATGACTGCCCGTACACTGGCTCTCAATGCATGTTCACCGAGGTCTTGATGGTCTCTGTCACACAGACACGTGGCCGTGTACTGGCGTCTCGTCAGTGCCCCATCTGTCGGCTGAGTGGCGGTGATTCCACAAGGAAGTCCTCAGGTGCAAAATCATTCACCACTTCCTGATTTCAGTTTCTCCTAGCTCCGATCCAACTTACACACTAAAGTGACCAGGAGAAAGTACTACTGAGTGGGTGAGCAGGCAGCTTCCGCAATCAGACCCCTTGGGTTTGACTACAGTTACTCCATGTATTACCTGTGTGACCCTGTATATATTATTTGGCTTCTGTATTTTTTCCTAAAAGCTTTGACTCATCTTACACATTTGTATAAAGCCAAAAAAATTAAGAGACACTTGTTCCTTGGAAGAAAAGCTATGGCAAACCTAGACAGCATATTAAAAAGCAGAGATATTACTGTGCCAACAAAGGTCTGTTTAGTCAAAACTATGGTTTTTCCAGTAGTCATATATGGATGTGAGAGTTGGACCATAAAGAAAGCTGGGCACCAAAGAATTGACGCTTTTGAACTGTGATGTTGGAAAAGACTCTTGAGAGTCCCTTGGACTGCAAGGAAATCAAACCCATCAATCCTAAAGGGAATCAGTTGTAAATATTCATTGGAAGGACTGATGCTGAAGCTGAAACTCTAAACTTTGGCCACCTGATGTGAAGGACTGATTCACTCGAAAAGACCCTGATGCTGGGAAAGATGAAAGGCAGGAGCAGAAGGGGATGACAGAGGATGAGATGCTTGGATGGCATCACCAACTTGATGGACATGAGTTTGAGCAAGCTCTCAGAGTTGGTGAGGGACAGAGAAGCCTGGCGTGCTGCAGTCCATGGGGTTGCAAAGAGTCAGACACAACTGAGCGAATGAACTGACTGACACATTTGAGAGTTTATTTTCATTGTATGGTGTGAGGTAGGGATCTAAATTTGTCTTTTTCCCACTTGGTTAGCCAATTACGGCAACACCACTTACTGAAGGACCAATCCTTTTCCTACTCAGGTGCATGTTTTCTCTGGCTCTCACTATATTCCCACATACACATATAGGTCTGTTTCTATTTAGTTTCCTAATTCACTTCTCTGTCTGGTTATTCCCATTTATCACCTTGTTTCAGTTACTATGTCTTTATATTAAGTCTTGACACTGATAGAACACAGGGCTTCCCTATAGTTCTGTTTTTCCTTGTAGTTTTTCAAAACTGTCTTAGACATCCTCGGCACTTTACATTGTGAATTTTAGAATTAGTTTGTCCAGTTCCTCTAAAAAGCAGTTTGCCAAAAAAAAAAAAAAAAAAAAAAGAGCTACCACATATGACCCTGCAATCACACTCCTGGGCATATATCCGGAGAAGAACATGATCCAAAAGGATACATGCACCCTGATGTTCGTCACAGCACTGTTCACAACAGACAAGACACGGAAGCAGCCTCAATGTCCATCGACAGGGGAATGGATAAAGAAGATGTGGTACACATACACAATGGATATTACTCAGCCATCATAAAGGATGAAATAATGCCATTTGTAGCAACATGGATGGACCTAGACATTGTCAGACTGAGTGAAGTTAAGTCAGAGGAGGAGAAATACCCAATGACATCCTTTATATGTGGAATCTAAAAAGAAATGATTCAAATGAACTTGTTCACAAAACAGAAACAGACTCACAGAGAATGAACTTAACGGTTGCCGGGGGAAGGGTGGGGGGAGGGGATAGTTAGGGAGTTGTGAATGGACAGGTACACACTGCTGTATTTAAAATAAGTAACCAACAAGCATCTACTGTAGAGCACATGGAACTCTCCTCAATGCTTCCTGGCAGCCTGGACGGGAGGGGAGTTTGGGGGAGAATGGATACAAGTGTATGCCTGGCTGAGTTACTTTGCTGTTCATCTGAAACTATCACTTAATTGGCTATACCCCAACACAGAATAAAAAGTTAAAAAAACTCAACCGTCCCTAGGCCTCCGTTTCCTTTACCACACACAGGTGGTGATCAAAGCTCCTATGTGCAAGGACAGCAAAGACGAAACGTGAAGCGGTGAACACATCGCCTGGCACGAAGGCCTGGAACACAACCCAGGAGCATCAGTGCATAGTAATGTCATCTTCCCCAAATGCCCAATCCCACGCAGTCACTGCTGTTTCAAAACCTCTGTTGGCTTCCCAGTCATGCGGAGGCAAGTTCAAGCTGTCAGCCAAGCCACCTGACCCCAGCTGACCTTTCCCATGGCACCCTCTGCCTACCCCCCACCTCCCCACCACTGCTATCACGTTCCAGCCCCAGAAAACTCGCTGTTAGCCTAGCGCCGTGTCCTTGCACACGCTGTCCTCTTGGTGAGAATTCCTTCACCCCACATGAATCCTCTCAGATTGTGGCTCTTCTGATGGAGTTAGTCACTCTCTCTGCCTTCTATTGCATTTGTCACTTTGCACTGTGACTGTGTCTTATTTAGTGAACTCAGCACAGCCCTTGGCATTTCCCAAATAGGTGTTCACTCTCAGCCACTATCTAATGATCACATATCAACTCTGGTGTCACATACATACCATCATTATTTCTTAATTCTTTTTAATTATTTAATTAATTTATTTGACTGTACCTGGTCTTAGTTGTGGCATATGAGATCTTAGTTCCCTGACTAGGGATCGAACCCACGCACCCTGCATTGGGAGCATGGAGTCCCAGTCACTGGGCCACCAGAGAAGTCCCCACTCCTTCACTTATGTAATGCTTGTGACAACCCCACAAAGTAGACTTCTCCCCCACTGAACAGGAAAAAATGGGAACAGTAACTTACCCAAGATCACAGAGCTTGTCAACAGATGAACTGAGGTCTCCCCCTGGTCTAATTCCAATGCTCACACCTTCTGTCACAGCCAACAGCTTTCCCTCTGGTCTCTCTTTCCTGAATCTCACTCATCCCATGCTTCCATGGTCCTCCTGCCCGAGCTCTCTCCATCAGCCCCTCTTACAGTACCCCCAAATGCTCACCTCCCTAGGCTGTCATCTCTTCCACTTCATGCCATCTGTCACCCAAGTCACTATCTCCGTGAGGACTGTGTGTCCTGGGTTGAGCACATTGCTGGTATTCAGGCCACAGAACATGGAGCCTCGTGGCTGCATCCGCAGATGCTAACGTATCTCCTTAGCTGGGTGTCACAAGACCAAGGAGATAAAATAAACCTTTCACATCTCAAATGTGTCTGAAACCAGAAAGTAAACAATTCCATGGTTTATAACAACAGAGTTTCTTGGGCACAATTACCAGGTCTCCAGAAAGAATGGGAGCTAGCCTGACGGGTTTGGGCAGGAATTCTGCCAACTCAATCTGGCTTGGATGGTCAAAGCTGCTACCTCACAATAACAAAGCACGTAGGAAGTGTGATGCATTGGGCAGTGCTATCCCCAGTGCTGGTTCCAGCAATGTCAGAGCTGTGTTCGTGTTCTTTGGGTTAATTTCCTCTCGTCACTCATGCTCAAGGTTTGGGGGCCTCCTGAGATTTCTCTCTCACTTGCCCTCTTTCCTGCAGGCTATTAGAAGACTGGGCTGGAATAAAATAATCCCAAAGTTTGTATTTACCCTGAAAACGAAGAGAACAGTCAACAAACAGTGAATGTGATGGGGACGAGTCACCTTTAGAATGGCCCATCATGAGACTTCCCTGGTGGCCCACTAGTTAAGAATCCACCTCCCAATGCAGGGTACCCGGGTTTGATCCCTGGTCAGGGAGCTAAGATCCCACACACTGCAGGGCAGTGCACAAGTCCATGTGCTACAACGAAGATTCCATTATGTCGCAACTAAGACCTGCTGTAGCCAAATAAAAAAGAAAAAAAAAGACCTGACGTGGGCCAAGTGGAGAGTTTCCCCAGATCCCGAGCAGAGGCACCCACTTGGTGGTTGCCTGCATGTATCACTTGCATCAGTGGTTTATAGTTCATACCCTCACTGCACACACTGAATCTGGCAAAACAAAGGCTCCTTTGATAGGTGAAGGGAGGGTGATCATCATGGGATAAAGGCGGCCTGCAGAATCAGAATCTGAGGAGGAAAGGGTATCCTGACCAGTTGTTAGGAAATCTGCCCTGTGGTTGAATGAAGTAATCAGATTACAATTATTCAGCAACCAAATTACTGGCTACCTACCCAGATAGCTGGTGCACTCAGGTAACTTGGTTTGACATTTATCATCATATAAACGAGCCAACTGGCATCCAGGCACCTACACCTCAGTCTCTTACGAGTTAGATTCATGTGAGTCTCGTCCTGGTAGTGACTCTCCGGGTACACAGACATCAAGTTTCTTGGCTTACAAACCTTGGCCAGTGGTGATGCTACCAGAGTTCCAGAGACGCCAGCTGCCCTCAGCAGATAAACGGGTTTATCTGATGGTGACACGCTGCTTGTTCTTGCTTCACCAGCCCTTTCTCCATCCCCAGGCCCACCCCCTGAGTCTGCATGGCCTGGCATCATCATAAGCTTCCGGCAGCTCCTTTCCAACCTCTCCTGCTGCCTCTTCAAACACAGCTGGTTCTACATGACTGCCCTGCTCAAGAGCACTTCACATGTCTGGAGCCAAACTCCTAGATCTGGCTTTTAGGGGTTTTCCCTAATTTGGTCTCGTCATGCTTTATTTTTCATTATGGCCCCCTAATGTCTTGGGAGGACTGATGTTGAAGCTGAAACTCCAAATTTTGGCCATCTGATGCAAAGAGCTGACTCATTTAAAAAGACCCTGATGTTGGGAAATACTGAAGGTGGGAGCAAAAGGGGATGACAGAGGATGAGATGGTTAGATGGCATCACTGACCCAATGGACATGAGTTTGGGTAAACTCTGGGAGTTGGTGATGGGACAGGGAGGCCTGGCGTGCTGCGGTTCATGGGGTCGCAGAGAGTCGGACACGACTGACTGTGCAACTGAACTGAACTGAATGCCTATCATCTGTCTTTGACCTGGGGACAAAGCTCACTTCATGCTGCTCTCTCCCTGGCAACACCCTGTCTGTTCTCTGCAAGTTCTCCCAGCGTGCTTTGCGCTGTTTCAGCCCTTCCTGACTCCACCACACCCAACTCCTGCTTCCACACAGGAGAGCACCTCTGGGTGTGGCTCACCTCTGTCCCCTCACGCCCCTCACAGCATCTGCCGGGGACTCCCTGGCGCTGACTCTCTCTGCCTGCCCAGGCTTCACTTCATTCCTCACTTGAATTCCCTCAACAGCAAATCTTCCACGGGACCACCTCTGATCTCTGGGGCAACTCTCAAGAATCCGGCAGAGGGGGGAGGGGGGATCAAAATGAGACTGATGAGAAGGACTCAAGGAAAACTTCTAGAAAGAAGAGACCAGACATTAAGCAGGGATGTGTGTGAAATACTGGTTTTTATTGATTGGCACAATATTACAACCTACAATTCCAATGCCCTTCCCTCCCACACAGTTCAAGTGGAAAGAAAACAGATTAACACATAGAAAGGAACAGCACACTCACAGGTTAAAGCATTTGTTTTTACAAAAGGAGTGGGGTGGGGTTTTAGGGGTAATACCACGGCTCCATCTAGACTATGGGCGAGGGCTTTGCTGTCCTCTGCTGCTGGCATCACACGGGGGATACTTTAGTAAGGGGGCGGTTACACACGGCTGGCCGGTTATTAACGGGGGGGGGGGGGGGGAGGGAAGGGGGACTCGAATCTCAGAGTACCTGTCTTGGACCCAAACCTGGACTTTCTCTTCAGCCCTCCTCCGCAACTGCCTGCACCCACAGGAAACAGGTGTGAAGAAAGCCGAAGAACGGCCTCTGAGAGAAAGGGAAGCAGGCAAACTCAGTTTCCTTCCACCTCCTCTGGACTGTCCCCCTCCCCTCGGCCCCTAAGAGCACTGAGAAGGCCTTCCTCACAAATGCTGGGGAGAGACTGGGAGGAGGCCATGTCTGGCCTGGCAGCTCTGAGCGGGTATAGAGGAAAACGTGATTTTCCGTACAATACCAAGCAAGGTTGTTTTGGAAATGAAAAAACTGGAAAACAAGACCATGCCCCCGTGAGTCAGGAGCGCCGAGGTGCCGGAGCGCACTGGGATTGTGGTAAGGGCAATATTCCCACAGCCGGTTCCACAACACAGCACCAGGTCCCTGGAGGTTAAGGGACTGTAACCAACCTCTCCTCCCAAACAGGCGCCTTTCCTTGGATCCCCCAGTTCTGTTGGGCTTGTTCGAGATTATTCTGCCACCTTTCCCCAGGACGTGAGGCTCAACTCATTGGTCCTTCCACTCTCTACCCCTTCTACAAATACTCAGCACACTCCTCAGCAGGTGAAGCAGTCTCACTCTGCAGAACGGCCACTGAGGAACCAGTGATCACCGGGAAGGCTAAGTTGTCTGCTTTTCTGTGTGGTCCTGATGGAAGGGGACAAAAGCAGACTTCTGGTGGGGTCAGAACAGTCTGGTTTGGGTGTGTGCGTTCCTGGCTCTCTGTTTCAGTTCTGGAGCCTTGGTCATTTAAGCTTCAGATGAAACATATGTAAGCATGAGTGGGGAGGGACAAATACTTTGTCCTTCAGAAAAAGTTAAACTCAACACATCTTGGCTACTTTGCCTCCTTCCAAAGGGTTCCTTGGAAATACCTGTTGAACTTGGCCAAAGGGAGACTGCACCTGGACCTGGACCTAGACCACACACTTCCAACGAAAGGGGAGCAAGAGTGGAGTGGAGGTGAGCATGGTTAGGAAAACCCTCAAATAAGCCTTATGCTGCTTGAGATCATACTCTGCGGCTCAGAGAATAGGGCTGAGGCCTCACTGCTTCCTCAAAGCCCATCCCCTGCCGGGGCCAATGGGCAGGATGTGAGAAAGGTCCCTGAACTAAAGACTGGGCTCTTTATACAGAAGCAAGTATAAAGATGCTACTAACAGGTGGTCAGAGATGCCTGCTTTTCTGTGACAACATCCTTAGATGCTACTACCTCCTTAAACACATGGCAAACTGGTAGTTATCTTTCCTAAGACAGATGCATTGACATTTTACTTATTCTAACCACCAACTTTTTGTTCAATTATAAACCAGTCTGAATGTTTTCAGACTATGAAACAATAAAAGCACACTTGATGTATAAAACTGCACCCCCACACTGTGTCTCTTACAACAGAGTGGACCCAGTTTTTCTAACTATGAAATGCAACACTATGCGGCTGCTGGGCCCTGAATAGCCTTGTGCAGCTGTGCCTGGGCAGCACACCTGTGTCCATGCACAGGTGAGTGACAGGAGCAGGTTCTCAGAGGCTGACAGAGCAGCAGAGGATCTGGCTAACAGAGGTTTTAGAGAAAGTCCCTTTGGGTTCTGAGTCATGTGGGAGGAGGCCAAGGGGCAAGTCTGTGTCCGTGCATGTGGCTGAGACACCTGCTGCTCCCTTCCGCATCCTTCTCATCCTCGGCAGGAGTACGAGCTGCCTGCTGGCCAAGAGAAGGCCCTCAACGTCCTCGCCGCCCCTCAGAGCTCTGGAAGCTCCCCAAGACCCTAACATCAGCCAGGCCCCCGTCGTGACCCTAGGTGGAGCAGGCCTACCTGTTCTGGTTCTGGGCGTCTCCATAGTCAGCCTATACCTTCCCTGGCATAAGTCATATCTGTTATGCAAGACCAAGCCTTAACCCTGAAATGCTGTTTTCTACCCAATAGGACAGAAATGAGGTGCAAGAGGTTACATGCATCTACTGTTGCTCTAATTAGCACAATGGTGTTCAGAAGGCTGGGCTCATGTCAGTATCACTTCCTGCAGGAACCTACAGTCAACCTCACTGGAGAAATGACTTCCTAAAGGTGAGCCACTTACCCCACTCTACAGTCGAGAGAGTCCGGTCTCAAGGCCCAGCATCAGGACTGGGGCTTTTTTCCTGAGGAGTTCCAAAGCCTTATGGTTTTGATCTTAATGTCTGCTTGGAAGAGGCAGGAAGGGCGATGTTACTGTATTGTTGGAAAGCTCCCTGAAAGATTCATCCTACAGATAACACAGTTCACAGATGGTGAGCCATTTAGTAGGTAAGTGTTCCAGACCAGAATTTATGTTCCCCAACTCAAGGATTAATAGAATTTCACCTCTGGCCTGGCGGCAGTAGTGGTGGGAGATGGGTACCACATTGAAATGGAGATGAACCTGGAAATGTAAAGACGGCTGCCTCTGTATCTTTTAGAGCCTATCTCCAGGGGTTAAATGTCTTTTTTGCTGTTCTATTGGCCCCTGTTTGGGGTTAAGAACTGGGAATGTAAACCGAAGGAAACCTATTTAACTAAACACCCAATCAGAGGAACAGAAGCAGTGACTCGCCACCTCCTAGATATTAACCTTGCTTTTTCAGCCAAAAGTACTTCCCTCTTCTGCAGAGGCCCTCCTGGGGTGCTCAGTTCTGAGTCAAGGCGGCTTTCCTGTGCGCTCCCCTTGCCATGTGGACAGTCTCATTCTCTAAGACAAGCTCAGGCTCACAAATCCTCACAATAAACAAAGCTAGGTAGAGACATGTCTTTTCACTCCGAAAGCTTCATGTTGCAGAGACACGTGAGATCAATCATGTGACTGCTGGCCTCAGCTCAAGTAGTCTGTTAGAATCAACACCAAATGGAATTCTTTCTGTATTTATTAATTTTTAAGGGATGGGGGTCACACAGAGTCGGACATGACTGAAGTGACTTAGCAGTAGCAGTAGGAGGACAACAATTGCACTAATCTGAAGGTGGGAGGTATCATTTTTTCAGATGGCCTGACTAGGCATTTCCCATCCTGAAAGGTTATCAAACTAATGCAAAAACATTGTCAGAGTGTGAAGCTGCCCTTTCAGAGGCAGAAGTGGAAGGCTCCTGGCCTCCCAAGGAGAGTCTGCCTATAATCTCCAGATTCCCAGGACTTGTGTTGACCTCACAGGATGTAGTATAATCTAAAGACTGCAGTGTTTGGCAATTAACAATTTACTTGAAAATCTAGAATGTCTCACTGCTTTAGGTGACATCTAAGGTGACACGGAAAACACAGCTCTTGGGGATGGTATGGACTCTGTGACAAACTCACCCCAGAGCACAGAGACTGACTCTGGGGAACTTTCCCACCTACGCCAGGTGAAGCGGGTGTCCTGATGGAGCAAGGCTGGGACCACTAAGGTCAAAGGCTGCACAGCCTTGTGGAAATAGGCTCCGACCCAGCAGGGCTCGGAAGCAACAACTCCTATCCCAATTGGGCAGTACGCACCGCACAGCCTCAGGATTGACCTCTTTTAGAGTGTTCAAGAACAAGAACCCGAGGAGCCACCTGCATCACTGAATCCCAAACAATCTCCTCTCCCTAGAACTGCATGAGTTGACTGTCCTGCATGTCTCCTAGTTTTTGAAAAGAAGTGGATGTGCCTGTATTTGGGGTCAAGATGAAGCTACACTATCTAACTCCTCTCTCTAAGCAAAAATTTACCCCAATGTGGAGATTTCTCCAGGTTATTTCTTCTAGTTCTTAATCCACTGTTAACTAGGATGGGCTTCGAGAACACTTCGGAAATATTAAAAAATCATACAGTGGTGGCAAAAATTACATTGTGGTTATTAAATCCTTTTTGTAAACTAAACTAAACAAACAAACAAAATATGGCTCAGGCTAAGCTGTTTAAGAAAAAAAGATCAGGAGGGGAGATGAACAGAGGTGTTAACACAGCACTGGATGGGAATGACAAACATGCTAAATGTGAAACGCACACCCAGGCTCAGCAGAAGACCCCTCTGGCTGAGGAGGTTTAGAAGCAGCCCCCAATGAGCACTGTACTAGAGAAGAGAAAGGGGAAGAGGAAACGTGGTTTTGTGGGGAACTTTTCCTTCTAGAATTCAGGGTGACTTTTTCTAAGCAAGTCTCAGAGACTTTACATGGGCTGACTCCTAACATCGAAACAGAAACTATTTCTCTGCCATGAAGCAACTTGACTATGTAGCAACAGGAGTACAAAAAACTGCAAACACTCTCAGAGGGCAACGACCCTCTCTACTCACTCTACAGGGCTGCCGGCAGCAAGGACTTGGGGCCTCCCTTCCCGCAGCTCTCACAATGAAATGCACGGGGCGGAAGCCCTGTGGCCAAGCTACCTCCCAGGCCTTGCTGAGCCTCCAGCAGGTGATACTCCCCCACCTCTGACCCCTCCAGATGGCCTTGGCTCAGACCCCGCAGTGCGGGAGCCCTCTTCACACAGGGCAGACAGGGTAGCAGACATTTGTAAAAACCGCAGTCAATCCTGCAACTTTTCCATCCTGTGATGTTTGCAGTGAGAAAAATCAAGACTTCTCTTTCATGGGCTGCACTGTCCTAGAGGCTAAAAAAATCCCAACGTGGCTGAACCCTGGTAGTCCTTCTCTTTCTCTCTTACACACACACACAGTCTTGTTCCTAATGGGAAAAAAAAAATAGTCATGATCTCACTGATGTTTCCCCAAGGGCTTCAAATTATGAACAAATTTAAATTTTAAAAATTCTATCACTATCTTTCTCCATCCTGAGTATGGTGGACTCCAATGGACACTCCAGTAGTAGCCAGACTCTAAGACATGTCCGTTCACTGTAAGAAAGAGACTTTATGTCTGCCCTGAACACAGAAAGGAACCTGTTTCTGTCTGCCAAGCCTGAAGAAGGTGAGTACTTGCAGAATTAATGGCAAATCAGTGTTGTTGGAACATTCTGCAAGTAAGGTAAACCTGGTGCTTTTCTCTGTTTTCAGTTTTCTTTGGGGGAGATAGAAAGGCTCCTGCAACCACGCGTCCAAGTGATCTATCACGATAGGGCTGTAACTACACATCAGGAGACAGCCATGGTGTTGACGGTGCCAGGGAGGGAAAAACACCAAGCCCCTATCATCAGAATCCCAGTGCAACAGACAAAAGCACCAGTTTCAACAATTCTGGTGTTGGACAAAGCCTCCTTTTGTCAGTTGAGGAAGCAGCAGCACAATCTCTCCAGTTAACTGCATTAATGGGATCCATTCATGACTGAAAAATACTTCTTGGCACAGTTCATGTTCCTGACCCAAAGACACCAACAACAATCCAAACCGGATTTTGTAGGGTAGTGTATTATTACACCAGACCAGTGAAAACTTCAGATCACTAAAAACGCACAAATTATTATTAATACTAACACGGCAGTTCCTATTTCAGGAGTACTGATTGTTTTCCTGCAAAGCACTTTCTGTATCATAAAGGCAGAACTTATTTGGAAGACTGTGTTTTGGGGATTCCATTTAGTGCTTAGTTGAATTTATTTCACAGTCCCCTTTATTTATTTGGACAGAACCCCAGAATGCTCTATATCAGGCGATAAGCAGCAGTGTGTTCACTTCAAGTAGAACACGTGGACAGTGAGTTGGCATTTAGACTCAAATCCCATGGTGCTTTCTATCTACTGGGACCCTTCTGTGGGGACAGGATTCCTTTCCCAGAGGTAGAGTGGTGCTAAGGAAACCGCCAGCCCCGCTTTTTGGCTCTGTGTTTTAAGACTGGGAGAGAAGATGCAAACCAAGAACTGATAGCAAATTAAAGTTCAACTGACATTCCCCAAAATGTTGAACATTAAATGACCAGGTCTACCAGATATACACATTTCTTTTAGCGGGAGGGAAGAGCAAAAGTTTTTCAAAGTTTGAGTATTTATTAGACTTTTTAAATAAAGAGAACTACGATTTTAATTTCACATCTCGGCTGTGTTTTGACAAAGGAGATGCCACTAACAGTTTAGCAACAAACTCCTGTCCCAAAGTCAGGGATTGATCAGGGTTCCCCCACTCCACCCCCAGTCTCTAGACCCTTTTCTGTGCACTTGTCTGCTAAACAACACAATTGGCAAATGAAGCCAGCATCCAACCAGTATCAAAAATCAGCAAGACAGTCTGCAGTGAGCCAATGCATTATGTAGCCGTTCTAGTAAATGATTAGGCATTCTCCTGTACCACTTCTCAGCAGACGATGGATCTTTCACATCCTGGTGGGAGGTAAATTTAATATTTCTGAGCATGCTCCATGGTGCAATTACAAGTGCTATAACATTACAAAGACAAGCAAACATCTGAATTTCCCTCCTGTGTACTTCTCAGGAACATAACGTGGTTGCCCAGAACGGGACAGACTGCGCGGCCGCAGCTGCCGAGCACAGCCGGGCGCTTCGGGGCGCAGGACAAGGCCCAGCTCCGCGCTGTAAGGCATGGACGCACGGGAAGAGGCCGCTGTCGGCGCTGAGTAGCATTACGGAAAAAACTCCAAACCAGCAGGAGAGAAACAGTGCTCGACGCTCCAGTTTTTTTGATAGTAATCCCAAGAATCCAGTTCAAATCCCTATTGTCAACAGGTAGGGAGGAATTCAATTTCTAGCATTGTTTCTCCGGGTCTGAGCTGAGGCCATTTGCTCCTGGCTTGGTAATAAAAAAGAAAATAGGTTTCTTCCTGTTTCTTTCTTGGCGTGGAAACACAGCTTTGAGAAGAGAAGGCATGAGTCCTGGGAGCACTATGAAGTAGCTAAACCCTTCCCAGACAGTAGGTAACTACACCAGCGAGGAGAGGTATAGGAGAGGGTGGGGAAACTCACCTAGCCACTAGCATCAAAAATGAAAAAGCAAATGAATTGTGAGGCTCTCCACTTCAGAAACACCCCAAATTTGAAAGAAAAAACCTTGAAAAGTTAAAACAAATGCCTCTTCTAAAAGTCATTTATTTACATATTATATGTCCAGTATATAATGTGTAGATAAATGCATCCTGCAGTGAAAGTGACCAAACTACTGGACTGAACAGCATGTCATGGGACAAATTCTTGAAAGGTTTCATCTCATATTGGATATCTTTTAATTAAAAAAAAAAAAATCTGGCCAGGGCTGCAATAAGACAAACAGGAACACTTCAGAATCCAAGGCAGAGGGAAGGCTGTTTGCCTCTTTAGAGAGTTGTAGGGGTGTGAAAAGGGAGAGACAGATCATGCACAAAAGTACTTACAAATTACATACCCAACCCCCACCCCCTCAATAAAAAGAGAAGAAAAAGCCCCATCACTTAACACCAAACAGCAACATTATCAATAAACCCTTTCTCTGCTGCCCGTCACGACTTATTTGAAAGAGGAGGCCTGTGAGGAGAGGTGAAAGAGCGAGGGTGAGAGGGAAGACCTGCACTTCAGTCTCCTTTCCAATCTTCACTTCTCTTACAGGAATCTTCAGTCATCTGATGCCCTGCATCGAGCTCTGAGCAGACACTGAGTATGTAGGGGCCACGAGCGGGGTGCCGTTGTTGGCTGAGTAGCCTTGCCTCAACGTTTCAAAATACGACGCTTGCACCGGTTTGTGACACTGCAGCACTTTTATGGCATCTTCTATTTTAAACCATTCCCGCTTCCTTCCTGTGGAGGCAGAGAGTAAAAGAAATTAGTACAAAAGGGAAGCAGCAGCAGGTTTCTGATCCTGTAACTTTTGAGAAAACGCAGGAAAACAACCCACAGGAACTACTGTCGTTAATGTCTTTCTTTTCTTTTTAAAAAGTTATTTATTTATTTATGGTTGCACTGGGTCCCGTTGCTGCGTAAGGGCTGTCTCTAGGTGCAGACAGTGGGGGCAATACTCTACTGCAGTGTGCAGGCTTCTCGTTGTGGCCAGTTCTCTTGCTGCAGGAGCTCTCGGGCATGCATGCTTCAGTAGTTGTGCCTCATGGGCTTAGCTGTTCCAAGGTATGTGGAATCTTCCTGGACCAGGGATCAAACCCATGTTGCCTGCACTGGCAGGCAGATTCCTAACTGCTAGACCACCAGCAAAGCCCTTCTTTCCTTTTCTAAACTGAAGTATAAATGACCCACAGCACGGCAGAGGAGTGCCAGGCACACAGCACAGTGATATGATGTTTCTGTTGTTGTTGCCATTCAGGTGCTAAGTCGTGCACAACTCTTTGTGACCCCATGAACTGCAGCATGCCAGGCTTCTCTGTATTTCACTACTTCCTGGAGCTCGCTCAAACTCACGTCCATTAAGTCGGTGACGCCATCCAACCGTATCTCATCCTGTTGCTCCCTTCTCCTCGTGCCTTCGATCTTTCCCAGCAGCAGGGTCATTTCCAATGAGTTAGCTCGTCTCATCAGGTGACCTCCATCACAGCTCAGTAGGTTAAGAGTCTGCCTGCAATGCAGGAGACCTGGGATTGATTCCTGGGTCGGGAAGATCCTCTGGAGGAGATGGCAACCCACTCCAGTGTTCTTGCCTGGAGAATCCCAGAGACGGGGGAGCCTGGTGGGCTGCTGTCTATGGGGTCGCACAGAGTCAGACATGACTGAAGTGACTTAGCAGCAGCAGCAGCTCTTCTCATCAGGTGACCTCCATCATAGCTCAGTCAGTAAAGAATCTACCTACAATGCAGGAGACTCGGGATCGACTCCTGGGTCAGGAAGATCCCCTGGAGAAGGAAATGGCAATCCACTCCAGTATTCTTGCCTGGAAAATCCCATGGACAGAAGAGCCTGGCGGGTTACAGTCCATGGGGTCACAGGAGTCGGACACGACTTAGCAACTAAACCACCGCCATCCACCACCACCACCATTAGGTGGCTGAAGTACTGGAGCTTAGCTTCAACTTCAGTCCTTCCCATGAATATTTAGTGTTCATTTTCTTTATCACTGACTGATATTTCTACATAGGACAAAATAGCCACGATAGTTATCAACATTTAATAAATATATTTTTATTTTATTTTCTAACAAGGGTGATGGAAGCACACTTTGTATGTGTCAAATACGATACAAATGCCTAATGCAGAAAATAGGTAAAAAATCTGAAAACTGAAGAACTGAGAGTAACGGTGTGAAACTTATACTCTAGAAAGAACCACTGCTAGCTGTTTCTTCTCCAGCTCCTGGGCCTCTGACCTTCCGTGGCTGACACATACGTGCCTGAAGCCCAGCCAGCATTCCCATCTCCCGCAAATATGGACATGAAGCTGATGCAGCTTCCAGAATTACTGGGATGGCTGACCTGTAACCAGGTATTTATTTTAAAAACCCCGTCTAATAGTGATACATCTGGGGTTTCTGTGATTGTCTACTGGTTAAGAATCCACCTTGCAAAAAAAAAAAAAGAATCCACCTTGCAATGCAAGGGACACGGAGTGTGATCCCTGATAGGGGAACTAAGATCCCACAAGCCAAGGAGCAACTGAGCCCAAGCACCACAACCAGAGCACCTGGGTGCCACAATAAAGATCCCAAGTGATGGAACTAAGACCCGACACAGCCAAGTAGAAATAACTAAAAGAAAAGAGAAAAAAAGATGCTGAAAGGGTAATTGGGAAAAAAAAGGGGGGGTGGATTTTCCTGGTAGTACAGAGGGTAAGAATTGCCTCCCAACAAGGGGAACACAGGTTTGATACCTGGTCCAGGAAGATTCCACATGCTGCAAAGCAACTAAGCCTGTGAGCCACGACTACTGAGCCCGTGTGCTGCAACCAGTGGAGCCCGAGTGCCTGAAGCCTATGCTCACAACAAGAGAAGACACCACAGTGAGATGCCCAAGCACAGCAACGAAGAGGAGTTCCCGCTCGCTACAACCAGAAAAAGCCTGGGCGCAGCAGCGAAGACCCAGAGCGGCCAAAAATAAATAAAAAGAGCGATGTATCTGCAGTAAAGAAAATATTTTCTTAAAAAGAGGAAAATATAATCTCAACACAATCACTATTAACTTTTCAGTGTATTTCAAAATTTTTTTCAAATGCATGTTTTAAAATCCTTTATTATTTTTTCTCTGACAAAGCTAACAAAAGATCACTGGTTAAAACTGGGAAAAACAGAAGCAAGCATAAAGAACAAGATAATTACCTGTAATCTTACAAAGTAGAAGTAACTACTCTTAATACCTTAGTGCACTTGCTTATCTTTCACCTTATCTGAAAAAGACACAGCTATCTCAATAGTTACAACTGGGATCATCTTTAAGGTGCTCCAAATTCCTCGGAGGCCCTGACAGAGTGCTGCTCTTGGGAACATGGACACTGATGCCCATCTGCTGGGCTCCAGTCACGGCAAAGGCTCTAATAAGCTTCGCAGGCTTGGGCAAATTGCTGACCCTCTCTGCGCCCCTCTCTCCTCCTCTCTAAAACAGACAGAGTAAACAGGACTTATCTCACAAGTCTGTTGTGAGGGTAGCACGTCAAGCATTTGAGCAACACCTGGCACAGATACATGCTGTAAGACAATGCAGTGTTGTGGCAGCTGCTCTTCCACTTCACACTGCTGCTGAAGCATTCTGAGAAGGACACATCGTGGTTGTGTTACACCGTCTAGCATGGATGTAACGCTATTCACTTAACGATTTCTCTGCCACTGGACATCAATAGCCTGCTATTTTAATTATTATAAAGAATGCCACAATTTTTAAAATCTGGACCTTATATGGCTAGTGATATGCACTGCCAAGCAGCCTTCCAGAAAGGATGGGCTGACCCCCAATCCTGCTTCTGTGCTGGAATGTCAGGTTCACCACACTCCTGCCAGCACTGTTAACTGTTGTCTGTCACTGCCGAGTCTTCAGGTGAAAACCAGTACCTCATCTTTGTTTTCATTTCAAATTCCTGTTTTGATGTAGTCTTAATTAGTATACACATAATTCTATATCCTGTTTTCATTCACCTACTCAATCTCATAAGCACTTCTCCGTGGTACACAGCTTTCTTAAGTATGTGTTTAACACCTGCCTAACATTCCATCAGATGAATGAACCTTGGATCACTTGTCATTCACTGACCTGTATATTTTAAGACCTAAATTTTCACCTGAAAATGGCTTATGTGAAGAAAGCTAACAGGCTTATTCCCTGTTAGCTATCTAAAACATATTTGAGATAGTTTCATTAGGGCCAATTCTCAGCAGTAGGAATACAGGTGACGGGCTTGTTTGGATGTTAACAGAGCAATGGTACCTTAAAAATCAGTATCACAAGTGTACAACTCTGACCCAACAGAGTAGTCTAAGGACAGGGCCTGCCACACCACACTCATCTCTGGCCCCAGCACCACCTATCAAGGATTCTATTTTTAATACCCCCTCACCAAATGTATACTTACGCTTACTGCACTCTTATCAAATACGAAGCAACTAAAAACTGAAACGTCGTGAAATGTACAGATAAACAGTGCTGAGAGGTCCGATGGCGAAGCACATACTAACAATCGAGAGGTTCTGATAAGTAAATTCTATTTGCCAAATTTATAACAGAAATTAAATTAATTCTATGTTTTTCTACACTTTTCCTTCAGAGCGCAAAGATTAAAACCATGAACCAATCATTAAATCATCTCACTTTTTAGGTCAAAAGATATATATACACACAACTGATCTGGGATCACTGAAAATGGCTCCTTAGGAGAAAAGGCGCGCTTACCTCAAGGGTAACACGAATGCAACCAGTAGTTTCCAGTTACTCCCCCCACTCTGCCCCTACTACGCAGCTCTGGAGGGAGGGCTCACACCACTGAAGTCACAGTTTCCTCCGACAGTATGAACAGCTGCAGTCCTGCTGGGGGTCAGGGGCCCAGCAGCAGGCCTAGCAACGTAGAGGCCATGATTAACATCTGCCTGGGAGGATCCAATTTGGTTTTAGAAAAATCCAATTCTGGTTTTATTTTTATGGGCCTTGTCTCTAATTGTTGACTATGCATCCAACTTCAGTTTCCTTTTAAACATTTTAAAAATATAATAGTACTTTTCACAAGTTCAAAAACAGACATGCTTATTTAAACACATCCTGCTGTTATTTCTTTTCTTTATCAGGCTCTCGTCTGTGGTTCTGGGTAAAGAGCTGCAGTGTGGCCAAGGCTGGTCGTGAAAGCTCTTGAGAGGCCATCTGGGGACAGCTTACCAATGCTGACTGAGTCTTCCCAGTCTTCCAGCACTTCTGTGACAATGAGCACATAGACATACGTTCTATGTTTCCTCTCCTGGTTCTGAAGGGCAAAAAGAGAGGGACAGAGAATTTTTCCTTAGAGAGCTGAGATTACATAAATGAAACAGACTCTACTGCATATGTCCAGAGAGCTCAGATCCAAGGACTCCTTTTAGTTTTGTCATCCGACAATCAGATATGGAATAGCGCCAGCTGGCCTATTTAAAACATGCCACACTTGAATCAGAGGGTGAGCTCTTTGGCTGGGCTTCCAAAGCCAAGGCTTTACCCTGGTTTTTCCTTCTTCTTCCCTAAAGAGCAACTTCTCAAAAATACTAAGAAAAGGATCGGGGACCTCTTGAGATAAAGATATGAAACACATTTAACTAGCTAGCACAGCAGAAAAATAAGAGACTGTGATGGGCGGAGGGCCCATTCATGCAAGCAAGCGGATTACCTCACATGGGCCCTCCTCCTATCAGCCCTGCTCATCTTTATCCCCTGATTTCCGACTTTCTCCAAATTCTCACTCCAGTGTAAGTGCTTGTCAGTCTCTTCTGCAGCTGCTCATCTCCTATTTCTCCTGTCTCCTCCTCACTTATCCACCCCTTCTCACATCTTGGGAGGAGAGGAAGAGAGGTAGAGATGGGGAAAACAATTCTTACAAATAATTCTAGCTGTATGGAAGAGATTAATGGGATTTTAAAAAAGAAAGCACAGTATTCTCTCCTGGTGCTGCACTGTTTTGAAAACTTGGCAAAACAAAGACGGCATCTTTCCTAGATGAAGACTGTAATGGGGACTTCTGTGGTGGTCCAGTGGTTAAGACTCTGAATTCCCAGTGCAAGGGGTACAGGCTTGATCCCTGATCAGGGAACTAAGATCCCACATGGCCACAAAAAAAAAAAAAAAGGACAGCAATGGACAGTGTTTATATCCCCGCTAACCCCACCCCAATTTCATGTTGAAATCCTAACCCCCAAGGTAATGGTATCAGAAAGTGGGGACAGAGGGAGGTGACTGGGTTATGACAGATGACCCTCATGAATGGAATTAGTGTTCTTATAAAAGAGACCCTAGAGGTATTTGGTCCCTTCTCTGCCATGCAAAAACATAGAGAAACAGCTGTCTATCAAGCAAGAAGGGGGTCCTCACCAGACACTGAACCTGCGCGCACCTTTATCTTGGACTTACTAGGAATCAATTTCTATTGTTTATAAACCACCCGATTTCTGGTATCTTTGTTACAGAAATCTGAATGGTCTAAGGTCAAGATATATGTGGTTGTTAATATAATACCAATTGCACCAAAGATTTTAACAGACTTACCTCAAAAACTCCAACTAATCTTCCCAATGTCCCTTTTACTCCAGCCTGAAAAAGAAAAAAGAAAAATGTGTGCATTGACATTGCTTACAGTGCTGGTCTCATTCTGAATCTTCTATACTAATCTGTAAAACAGAAATAAATTTTACAACAGAAGTAAGAAGCAAGAGGACACAGCTCCGGTGGACTCCAGGTCTGTGGGAGTCCTAACAGCGTGTTCTCTGGTAACAGACTGGAAAGACCAGGGTATGCTCTGGGGAGAAAGCCCTCCTCTCCTGTCCAGGTCTCTCACCACTGCACAACTGGCCAAACAGAGCACAACGATCAGGCCACAGCCATACCAAAGACAGTCTGAGGTGGGAAGTTCTTCGGTCATTTACCCATTCATTCACCAATATAAATGGAATGCCTAATCTGAGCCAAGCAGTGGTGCAGATGCCAGAGGTACAGTGATGAACAGGCGAGAACTCTAGTTGCATGTGAGTAAGACCCTTATCTGACTTGTTCTTGGCTGTCTGTACACTGCACGTCCAGAGAAGAGCTCAGCGCCACCAGGAGCAGAGCACAGAGGTGAGTCAACAAAACACAGTCAGTCCTGGTAATCCTGCTAAATCACCAGCCCTGTGACAGGAACACACAAAGCATGTGATAGAGAATGACGGGGAGAGGGCAACTTTACACAGTGACCAGGCTTCTGTAGTAAATACAGTGTTGATCCCATCGGTCTTCTGGTATTTTTATTTTAAGATCTGTGTCATTCTGATGCATTATAGCTGAACTTTTCGATATATTCCAATTTACTAATTTACTTTTCAACCATATCCTGGATAAAGTTATCCATTTCTAGTCCATTTTTTATTTGATATTTTTCATATTTATGTATATCTACCTGTTTCCATTATGGACACCTTTGTTTCCATGATTTTTTTTGTTCTTTTAAAATAGAAGTTATTGCTTTATTTTTTTGAGCATCCTGAACATATTTAAGTTCTTTATCAGGTCATGCTATAACATTCATTTCATCTGAAGTTAATAAACAATTCACGTTCCAACTGGTGAAGGGCTTACTTGTGATGTTGCTGTGAGAGGCTCTCCAGAGTGGCAGTGTAGGGCTCCTACTCCAAGGGAACACAGAGAGTGCTGCAGAGACAGCCCCACGCTCACTGTGTGCTGGGGCTGCGTCCTCTCTCTAGCTGGGCCCATACCTGCCTAAGTCTCAGCTCCTCGTGGCCTTTCCATCAGGCGCCTGACCTCCCCTTTACTCCAAGCGCGTCAACCACCAGCCAACCAAGGCCATGCAGGCTGCAACTTTCCTCTGCTCTTCTGCACTTCTGTTCTGTTTCTGATCGATAGAGGCATCCACTTTGCTTTTGGGTCAGGCTATGTCTTTTTAGCTTTTTGGAAATGCATGGGGGATGCAGTAACTTGTTTTTTACTACAACTGCCATGTTATTTTGTACATTAAAAAAAGTAAGGCAAATATACTTTCTAAAGACAGCAGGTGCTCAGTATGTTTGTACAGAATGAACAAAAATTTTGAATATGTTCTCCAAAAGTTCTTTAGAGATATTTAATAATAGAAACAATAGAAGCCAATTCAAAGGCCTATATTCCTGGGTGAGCTATATTTTTAAATTAATTTTTGCTAATTATCTGTCAACAAATTATTTTCCTTTCTCGTGCCAACATGCTTGTTTCTTTCTCCATTCTTTTCCCATGTGGCTTTTGGTCTACTTGAATGCAAATGTGTACATTTTCTTATTTAAACTGCTTTTCTTCATTTTCAGAAATAATTGCACTCCACAGCCAGTTAAGACTAGCTAGGCTGGACTGCATGAATTAACCAGTGAAGCTGCCTGGACAAGTGGGACGAACGGGTAGGCCATGCTCATCTGGAAAGCCAGCGCTGGTCTCTGGTCCGAGGCCACCTGAACGCACTCAGATCAGCTCCTGAGAGGAGTCATCTGTCACCTGCCACAGGCCTCCCCTGACAGGGCCCGGGAGCAGAGCTGCCAGGCCACAGGGGAGGCAGGCCCAATGCAGGCTGGGAGGGGGGCAGCTCAAGCTAGAGGTTCACAGAACATCATGCACATTTCTCTTCTGCAAATTGGAAAAGAAGTCTCTTCAGCAGTCACTGTTCAATTATTTATTCTTCTTAACGAAAACAAAGTACAGAAAAGGAAGTACTCTCCAAATTTTAAGGGCATAAATCATCTTAATATTATGACAATACATATAATTTATTTAAAACTTTTAATTATAGTAATTTCTGCATTCAACACCAACATGTTTCTATGATTTATTTACTCTGTGTTAGAGGCAGTTAGGAAAAAATATAAAAGCATTTTTTTTCTTAATGAAATAGATGCATTTTTATAGTCTAATGCAAATCAAATAATGCTGTCATCTGTACAATGAAATTCAGGGGCATATATTTTCACTTCTAATTAGTCTAATTAACTACTTCAAATCAACAATAGTTTTATTTGTTCCTTAAATGTTTCTTTCAAGTTTTATTCTAATACTCAGGAGATCTACTTGGGGGAATTCTATCTAAGGTGATTCAACCTTATCTACAGTATTATCTATATTAAAAGCAAAGAAATGTTTCTATATTTATCAGTTTTTAAAATCTGGCTTTAGCAGTTTTCTCAAGAGGAGGCTCTTCTTTTGTAAGAATAGGATTTTGGTTCTTTACAGTGCTAGGAAAAGGAAGATTCCTCAGAGGCAAAGGTTCTTTGAGGCAGCATTTACTGTAACCATTTTACTTTTTCAACAACCTTCCACAGTCCCACTTTCATATCCTAGCTCTCTCAAATGCTGCCACAAGCAACTGGACAGAGATATTTTTATCTCTCACATGATTCTTGCGCGCAGGTCAGGATAGGTGTCAGGATCACATCTGACAGATATCTGGTTCAGACATTTGGGGCTAAGACTTGATTCAGGGTATATGTAAGCTTGGTCCAGTCACAGTGCTGGTATAGCCTGCTTTTCTCATAATCATATGAAAGCAGTTACTATTTCAATCAGTACTGTCAAAAGCCCCTAATCCAGAGAAGTCTTTATTTAAAAGTCCATCTTAGCCAGTAGTAAGAATTTCATATAAAGTAACCTCTGCCCTTTATTATTCAACCAACCACATGCAGGTGAGTGATCTCTCGAACTCCAAAGTATACAATATCAATTCTAACACTTTTGAGCTCTAGTTAACATAAATTAATTGAGCAACTGTCTACTTTTTAAAAAGGAAAAAAATGCAAATGTATTTTTTCCTTTGGCAGTGTGTTACTAGGATTGGAAGTACTTATTGGAAAGGGCTGGAATGACAAGGGACACTCCAGTGTCTTGTCCTTCCCTCAGTCTCCAGGGGGTGTACTTGAGGCCCCGGCAGAGGAACTGATATACTGGGCCTCTGAAGTGCACATTCTGCATGCGCACACTCAGTCGTGACTGACTCTCTGTGATCCCCTGGACTGCAGCCCTCCAGGTTTCTCTGTCCATGGGACTCTCCAGGCAAGAACACTGAAGTGGGTTGCCATTTCCTCCTCCAGGGGATTTTCCCGACCCAGGGATCAAACTGGCATCTTCTATGTCTCCTGCGTTGCAGGTGGATTCTTTACCACAGAGCCATTAGGAAGTTCCCCTCGATGGGCCTTTGAACCTCCCCTAAAATGGTGGCCCATCACAAAGATCCCTGGCTTTGTGCTTAGTTTGGATGGGCATAAAGTGTACCATCACCTTCTGAAACCAATTTTTCACACTCAGGTGGACACTGTGGCAGACAGATGGCTATCTAGCCCACAAGCATTGTCCCTTCCTCCCTGCTACCAGTAAGACCCAGATTCTGTTCAGGTGAGAACTGTGGCACCCCTGAACCACAAAGGGAGGTCTGCCGCCCTCCGCAGTGACAGGTTCAGGGGCACTGTGTGTGACCCAATTCCAGGTCAATGGCTCCTGAGAGGAACGTCTCTCAGAGGCGTCTCGGAAAGATGCCCCATCATGATAAGAAGAGCTGTACAAAAAGAAACACTATACCTCCCTGGCTTGTCAGGAGGGGATCTGAAACTTGGAGCTGCAACCGTCATCTTGTGATTCTAAGGGAAAGGACTAGAAAATCAATGAGAAGTGAACCAAAGTCCTGATCCCCGAGCTTCTGGAGCAACAGGGTAATGGCCAACCCCTAGACCTCTTAAGTCAGGAAAATAACTGTTGCTCTTAAAGCCACTTTTAGTCAGGTGTGCTGGAACCTGTATCCGAAAGCTTTCTGCTACTCTCCTTGATTTCAAAGGCAGTTCTCTGAGGAAAACTGCATATTTCCAAAGAAAACTTCTGAACTCTCAGGGAGCTGTAGTATAAAATCTTTGTCTATCAAAAGCAATAAGCCCAGGCCTAAACGGAGTTCAGGGCAACAACTCTAATGCAAATGTCTGCATGAGGAAACCTATGAAAAAAATATATGGTCTTCAATACATATAACTTTCTGGTATCCACCAGACTTAGCAAGTACAGAAGAAAAGAAACACAGTGAAGACAGATGAAGTAGATGAGAAGCCAGTATAAGTCCAGTGATATTTCAACCCATTTTTTAATTTTGTTTTTTAAATGAAATACTTCAAATATCAAAAAAGTAAAGAAAATAATGAAAAAAACATTCAGGTAGTTGTACCTTTATTCTTCTACATAAATTTCAAAAACCAGTTTCTCAGATCTTTTGAAAAATTCCTGGGGGATATTTATTTTTATTTTTGGATTAACTTTAGAAAAACACATCTTTACAATATTTAATTTCTTCATTCAAGAATAGACTATCTCTATCCATTTATTCGTCTTTTAAAATCCTTTAACGAAGATTTATTATTTTTATTGTAAAGATCCTGCACTCTATTAGCAAGTGTTTCAGTTTTAGTATAGTTCTGTTGCTATCGTGAATAATACATATCTTTACAAGTTACATATATTCCAATTGATTACCACTTGTTTAAAGAAACACTGCTGGTTTCTGCATATTGATCTTTGGTCTTGAAACTTTTTTGGGGGGGTTCTACCTGTTTATTACTACCAACCCATCTACCTCCAGCCCCCTCACACATGCGTACTCAGTCATGTGACCCTATGGACTGCAGCCCGCCAGGCTTTTCTGTCCAAGGAATTTTCCAGGCAAAAATACTGGAATGGGTTGCCATTTCCTTCTCCTGTCTTAAAACTTTTAAAAATGCTTTTATTAGTTCTACTAGTTTCTGTTGTGTTTCTTTGGTTTTTCATAATTAATGATCAGACCATCTGCAAATAATGGTAATTTGCTTCTTCCTTTTGACTCTTTATTTTTGTCTTACTGCAGTGGCTAGGATCACAGTTCAATAATAAATGGCGGCATGATAGCAATCATAATTGTCTTATTCCTGTCTGCCATTGGGGATGCTTTGAAAATTTCAAAAATATGATGTTTGTTGGAGGTTTTATTACTCTATCAAGTTAAGGAAATTCCTTTTATGTTTGCCTACAGCTTTTAAGATGAAAGGGTACTGAATTTTAATAAACAATTTTTCTTCATTGACTGGTATGGTGATTTGATCTATTTTAATCTCAATGAAATAAATTACATAAACATATTTCCCAAGCTTGAACTATCCTTGTACTCTTGGGATAACCGAGCTGTGTGATAGTTTCACAAAGCATTAGATTCTATCTGCAGTTACTTCGCTTAGGATTTTCGCATCCATGTTCATAGGTGAGAACTGACTCTTCTTTCTAAGTACCAAGATCAGGAGTCCAGTTCCAGTTCAGTCGCTCAGTCGTGTCCGACTCTTTGCGACCCATGAACCGCAGCACGCCAGGCCTCCCTGTCCATCACCAACTCCCGGAGTCTACCCAAACCCATGTCCATTGAGTCGGTGATGCCATCCAACCATCTCATCTTCCGTCATCCCCTTCTCCTCTCGCCTTCAGTATTTCCTGCCAGCATCATGGTCTTTTCCAATAGTCAGCTCTTCGCATCAGGTGGCCAAAGTACTGGAGTTTCAGCTTCAAAATCAGTCCTTCCAATAAACACCCAGGGCTGATCTCCTTTAGGATGGACTGATTGGATCTCCTTGCAGTCCAAGGGACTCTCTCAAGTGTCTTCTCCAACACCACAGTTCAAAAGCATCATTCTTCGGCACTCAGCTTTCTTTATAGTCTAACTCTCACATCCATATATGATTACTGGAAAAACCATAGCCTTGACTAGACGTACTTTTGTTGACCAAATAATGTCTCTTCTTTTTAATATGCTGTCTAGGTTGGTCATAACTTTCTTCAGGCCATAGCAAACTATGGCCCACAGGCCAAATCTGTTCTACCACTGGTTTCTGTAAATTAAGTTTTACTGGAACATAGCCATGTTAATTCATTTAAGTACTGTCTATGAGAGTGTTCACATTGTAACAGCAGAGTCATATTTGTGAGAGACCCCATGTGGCTTTTATAGCTGAAGTAGTTATTATCTGGCCCTTTATAGAAAAAGTGTGCTGTTTGCTGAAATAAGATTATACTGACCTTACAAGAGGAGTGTAGTTATCCTTTCTCTAGAACAGTTCAAGATAAGAATATATATTTTTGGAAATTTCAGTAAAATCCATCTAGTCTAATCTTGGGATCTTTCTATTGGAGACGGGGTGATTACCGCTTAATTTCTATAAGCATTAATGATCTACATATAGGTTTTCTAATTTTTCTTAAGTAAATCTGAGCTGTTTTCCCTAGAAAATTTTTATTAGGGTTTTCAAAATTTTTTATTTGCAGCTTTTAATGGCATTCTCTTAATTTAAAAGTCTCTGTTACATCTGTGGTTATTTTCTTTTTTATTCCTTATATATTTGTTGCCTTCTCTCTTGTATCCTTTATGGGTTCAGTGAGAGGTTTGTCTATTTTATTAGATAAGTAAAAATGACCCATCTTTGGTTCTGTTGATCATTTTTCTTTTCCCCTACTAATTTCTGCCCTTTTCCTTGTTATTTTCATCCTTTTACTTTGAGAGTACCCTGTTGTTTTTCTGCTAGTTTCTTGAACTGACTGCTTAGCTTATTTAATGTCTATTTTGTTTTTTAATAAAATCACCTAGGGTTCAAAGTGAATGAGTTGCATCCTGTAAGTAATGATAGGAAGTACTTTCATAATGTTTAGCTCTATTTGCTTACTAGTTTTGAACTGATTTGTGCTTTAACTCAAGGATTTTTTTTCCCCAAGGATTATTTAGGACATTTCTTCCCCCTGTTTCCAAATGTTTCTATTAAGCTGGTTCTGTTGTTGATTTCTAATTTTACTGCACTGTATCACAGTATATACAGTCTGTATTATTGATGTTGTGGGATTTTCAATACTTTTTTTTATGGTTTAACATAAGGTTTTTGGGGTTTTTTTTAAATAATTCTTTCACATGTGCTTAAAAACTTACATAATCTTTGTTGGATACAAGGTTATTCCTCAATATATAGCATTTGATCAACCTTGTTAACTGTGTTACTCAATCCTTTTTTTGGTCGCTTTTTCTATCAGTTTCCAAAGATGTTTTAAAGTCTTCAATATGGCTATAGATTTATCAGCTTTTCCTCATAACTGTCAATTCTGCTTTATGCAGATGAAGAGTTTGCCAGGTGCACACAAGTTCATGATCGCTATCTTGTCTTGATAAATTATTCCTTTTATAATTAAAGGTTCCTCTTGTCCCTTTAATATTTTTCACCTAAATTTTATTTTGTCTGATATTACAATTACTATCCCAGTTTTCTTTTGGTTAGTATTTGCCTAATATACCTTTCTCTAGCCCTTCATTCTTAGTCATTCAGTATCACTATCTTTGAAAACAACGTATGGCAAGTTTTATTTTCTTTTTAATTGAAGTATGTGTCTATTAACGGGTCTATTAAGTTACATTTATTGTGATTTATGGAGAAGGAAATGGCAACCCACTCCAGTACTCTTGCCTGGAGAGTCCCAAGGACGGAGGAGCCTGGTAGGCTATAGTCCAGGGGCTCTGGAAGAGTCGGACACGACTCAGCGACTTCACTTTCACTTTTCACTTTCATGCATTGGAAACAGAAATGGCAACCCACTCCAGTGTTCTTGCCTGGAGAGTCCCAGGGACAGAGGAGCCTGGTGGGCTGCTATCTATGGGGTTGCACAGGGTCGGACACGACTGAACAGACTTAGCAGCAGCAGCATTGTGATTTAACCTGGAAATTTAGCTTTAATACTGAGCCACATGTGGTCTCTCGGAGATGAGTTCAAATCTTTAAATTTACTTCCTATGTAGTAATGCAGAATCTTTAAATTTACTTCCTCTGCATTAGGCAGTGTGTATTTGTTAAGTTCACTGAATTAAGAGGAAGCTGTTAAATGGCACTTTAGTCAGATAAGTCAGACCTGTCCAGGTCCGGTGGCTGTTAGTTTAAAGACTGCAGAGTCTCGAGAGGCAAGGATTGCATTTAGTATTTGCTGAAGCTGCTGTGAATTGTATTGGAGTCAACGGTACATACTTCCTAATGGCTAAAAATCCTTTCCTAGACTGTGAAGCTGGATGGGAAAGCAAATACAACTGTTTTGGAAGAGTCATCTGGAATTAATTCATTTAGCAGAAGGCAACTGGCTCTTATCCCAGTAATTCAGTCTCCATTAAGGTTCCAACACAGACCTGCTCAAATACAGTGCTATGTTCTCTAACTTGGCAGATTCTAATCTCTAGATCAAACCACTGAATTAACTATTCATCAATGAGTAGAATTCAATTATGTGTGACAATGTAGGTTGAGTAAAAAGATACATTTCTTTAAATTCCAATTTTTAAAAACAGTGGTTGAAGGATAATTTAGGAGTAGTTATTAGCAGTAAGAGAGCTAACCTTTACATCAGGCTCTCCTAATAAGCCTAAATAAATAAATAATAAATAAAATATCAATTCCTTGATTCAAAAGTGATTCAATTAAAAAGTGCTTATTTAAAAAAGCTGCTAGTGTTTAATATAAATTATAAATAAACCCACTTCTTACCAAAAGGGTTCACCAAACAGGAGATATTTCTGAGTTCCAGCAAAAAGGAAAAAAGTTTTCAAGTGTTTACATGGGGGGGAATATTTTTGTGATACTAGACTTTTCCTCTGTAATACCCAACACCTAAGTCGAGAGTCTTGAGGAAAAGGATTATTCAAGGAGTCTAATAATTTCTTAACCATTCATGTGTGAAGAAAATTTTTTTCAAACATGTAATCATTCTTGTACTTTTCTTCTAAATAATTACTCATTGGTTGCCTACAGTCTTCATTATAATTCACCACCAAAGGTAAAAGATTGAACTGAAACATTTGGTAGGTGTTATAGTAACAAATGATACTTTCATTTTTTGAAAGTCCAAGTTTGTTCTCTTGGTCTTTGCAAGGGCAAAGGTAGACAAGAAACTAGGTCTCAAAGCATCCTCTGGAGCATTGTCACTGGCCAATAAGTAATCAGTCAACAAATAACACATGAGAAAAAAGGACACAAGAAAGAATACATTTATGGTGCGGTGGGGAGAGAAAGGGAAAATATTGCTATGATTAAGGAAAGCAATAAAAATTACTGGTCTTAAATGGAAATATTGTTGATATGACTGTTATCAATATAACAAATGATAACTTTTTGTATTTTCAAGAACAGTATCTTATCAATAATGATAATCTATACATAAAGTTACAAATTGAAACAAATGAGAATTGGGCAGTAAGTGGATATACATTTTAGACTGGGGTATGTGTGTGTTGAGCAGACTGTTTTGTTTTGGGTTGGAAAAATAAGTATCTGTTCAAATGTGTTGTTTAAAAGTAGAGGAGACTTCTAGTTTCTGGTCCAGCATATATAAGGAGCCTAGAAGGTCCCATGCTGTCATAACAACAAATAAAAAGCTGAACAAACGCTTCTTAGGTTTATTAGAAAAGTGAGGCCACAGGGCAAGTCACTGCCCTCAAACTAGAGAGACAGATCAGAGAATCTCAGCTTACCAGAGCAGAAACCACCAAGGGAAGGGAGTGAGGGTAGGGTGGAAGAAACCTGAACTGTAACTGATGAACCACTGAGGGTTCAAGGACAAGCCTAAAATCTTCTGGGGTGGTGGCGGTGGGCGGGCGGGGGCAGGGAGGAGGTGGGGAGCGACCACGTGTTTGTGGTTTTAACTCCAGGAGGTCTACCCAGTTTTCGTAGTGAATTCTGGAAAAAAATTCCCTCCTGCTTCTGGAGAGAAGAAAAATAGCCAATTTTAAATACTCCATAACAACAATAACAACAAAAATACTCCATAACATTCTGTTCTTCTTAACAAAGACTGCCTTCTGAAGAAACTATTTTATGTAACCTACTGGGGTTTTACCAGAGTCTATCCAACCTGGGAGAAGTGAAATACTCAATTCCAGTTCCTTCATCCATCCTGTCTCATCTTAAGAGGAAGCTGGGGGGCAAGGAGCTGGAACTACTGAGACGCACTTGAGAAGCTCACAGCCCAGGCACACAGGCTCCCTGAAAGACTGAGGCCTGGCCACAGGGCTGCAGAATGCACATCTCACATGTGCTACTGAAGGCCCATGACTACAGTTCCCAGGATCCAGTCATCACGCTCAGCTTTCAACAAAAAATTAACCTCACTAAAAGGAAAAAACATTTTGAAGACACATAAAAGCATTAGAAGCAGACTCAGATATGGCAAGGATGCTAAATTATCAGGCCATAAAAAAACAACCATGATTAATACGCCAAAGATTCTAATGGAAAAAGTAAGAAACAATGGGTAACATAAGCAGAGAGACAGAAATTCTAAGAATGAATAAAAAAGTAATGCTCTAGATCAAACACACTGTCAATAGAAAGGAAGAATATCACTGATGGGCTCATTAGCAGACGAGACATGGCTGAGAAAAGAGACCTTGAACTTGAGGAAAGCTCAATAGAAACTTTCAAAACTGAAATGCAAAGAGAAAAAATACTGGGGAAAAAAGCACCCAGAACAGAAAGAATATCCAAGAACTGTGGGACAACTATAAAGCATGTAACACTTAAAATGGGAATACCAGAAGAAGAAAGATAAAGAAAAAAAAGCAATATTTGAAGCAATAAGGACTGAGAATTTCCCAAAATTAATGTCAGACACAAAACCAGAGAACTAGAAAACTGAAACAAGTATACAAAAAGCTATACCTAGCTGGACATATTATATACAAACTGTAGAAAATCAAAGGAGAAAAAGTCTCAAAAGAAGCCAAAGGAGAATGGGAAACAGCTTACCTATAGAGGAAGAAAATTAAGAATTATTTCAACTTCTCAGACACCATGCAAACGACGAGAGAGGAGTGGAATATTTAACTTAATGTTGAAAGGGAAAAACACTATCAACCTAGATATGATATTCTTTAAAGTGAAGGTGAAATAAAGGATTTCTCAAACAAACCAAAGTTGAATTTGTTGCCAATAGGCCTGCCTTGAAAGAAATGTTAAAAGGAGTTCTTTGGCAAGAAGGAAAATGACAGAGATCAGAAACTCTGACCTACATAAAGAAAGGAAGAATATTAGAGACAGAACAAGCAAAATAAAATCTTTATTTTTCTTACTCAATTGAGCTAACGGATTGTTAAAAATAGTAACAGCAACACTGTACTCACCTATGTATGCACATGCACAAGGGTGAGAGAGGCGGGTGACAGCAGTGACAGGACGGGGAAGGAGGCCGCTTACAAGGCAAGTGCCCAACATGAACCGTGGTACAGTGTCATTTCAAAGTGGACTTGGGGGACTTCCCTGGTGGTCCAGTGGTTAAGAATCCGCCTTCTAATGCAGGGGACACGGGGTCTGATCCTTGGTCAGGGAACTAAGATCCCACGTGTTGCAGAGCAACGAGGCCCACGCGCCCCCACTGGAGAGCCTGTGTGCTGCAGCTCCCGAGCACACGAGCGCTACAGGCCACGGCCTGCAGCAAGAGAAGTCCACGCGCCCCAACAGAGAGCCAGCGAGCCAAATTAAACAAAGAAAGAAGAGAAAGTGGACTGGGATGAGTGGTATATTGCAAGCTCTAGGGCAATCACTAAAAAAGAAGCATAACTGTTATGTTAGGAAAGAAGAGAAAATGGAATAATTCATTATTAAGACTTCAACTGGAACCAGAAAAGGCAGAAAAAGAGTGGACAACAAAGATATAAACAAGAGAATAAGGGCAACAAATAAAACAGTATCAAACATAGCAGCTATTAATTCAAGTATATCAAATCATTTAAACATCAATGCCCTAAATATATCAATTAAAAGACTGGCTATCAGGGCAGACCAAAAAACAGTATGCTGTCTCCTAGAAACCCACTTTAAATATAAACACATATATAGATTAAAAGTAAACAGATGGTGCTCGCTTTGGCAGCACATATACTAAAATTGGAACGATACAGAGAAGATTAGCATGGCCCCTGTGCAAGGATGACCCGCAAATTCGTGAAGTGTTCCATATTTTTAAATCCACGAACCTATGGACACCTTATCTTCGACAAAGGAGGCAAGGATATACAATAGAAAAAAGACAACCTCTTTAACAAGTGGTGCTGGGAAAACTGGTCAACCACTTGTAAAAGAATGAAACTAGAACACTTTCTAACACCATACACAACAATAAACTCAAAATGGATTAAAGATCGAAATCTAAGACCAGAAACTGTAAAACTCCTAGAGGAGAACATAGGCAAAACACTCTCCGACATAAATCACAGCAGGATCCTCTATGACCCACCTCCCAGAATACTGGAAATAAAAGCAAAAATAAACAAATGGGACCTAATGAAACTTAAATGCTTTTGCACAACAAAGGAAACTATAAGCAAGGTGAAAAGACAGCCTTCAGATTGGGAGAAAATAACAGCAAACAAAGCAACAGACAAAGGACTAATTTCAAAAATATACAAGCAACTCCTGCAGCTCAATTCCAGAAAAATAAATGACCCAATCAAAAAATGAGCCAAAGAACTAAACAGACATTTCTCCAAAGAAGACATACAGATGGCTAACAAACACATGAAAAGATGCTCAACATCACTCATTATCAGAGAAATGCAAGTCAAAACCACAACGATGGTTTAGCAGCAGTCAGGATGGCTGCTATCCAAAAGTCTACAAGCAAGAAATGCTGGAGAGGGTGTGGAGAAAAGGGAACCCTCTTACACTGTTGGTGGGAATGCAAACTAGTACAGTCACTATGGAGAACAGTGTGGAGATTTCTTTAAAAACTGGGAATAGAACTGCCATGTGACCCAGCAATCCCACTCCTGGGCATACACACCGAGGAAACCAGATCTGAAAGAGACACGTGCACCCCAATGTTCATCGCAGCACTGTTTATAATAGCCAGGACATGGAAGCAACCTAGATGCCCATCAGCAGACGAATGGATAAGGAAGCTGTGGTTCATATACACCATGGAATATTACTCAGCCATTAAAAAGAATTCATTTGAATCAGTTCTAATGAGATGGATGAAACTAGAGCCCATTATACAGAGTGAAGTAAGCCAGAAAGATTAAGACCAATACAGTATACTAACACATATATATGGAATTTAGAAAGATGGTAACAATAACCCTATATGCAAAACAGAAAAAGAGACACAGATGTACAAAACAGACTTTTGGACTCTGTGGGAGAAGGCGAGGGTGGGATGTTTCGAGAGAACAGCATCAAAACATGTATATTATCTAGGGTGAAACAGATCACCAGCCCAGGTTGGATGCACGAGACAAGTTCTCGGGTCTGGTGTACTGGCAAGACCCAGAGGGATCGGGTGGAGAGGGAGGTGGGAGGGGGGATCAGGATGGGGAATACATGTAAATCCATGGCTGATTCATGTCAATGTATGACAAAAACCACTACAATATTGTAAAGTAATCAGCCTCCAACTAACAAAAATAAATGGAAAAAATTTTTTAAAAATAAATAAAAGTAAACAGATGAAGAAAGACCATATACTATGCTAACATAAATCAAAAGAAAATATAAGTAGCTATACTAACTTCAAAGACAGAAAACTTCAGAGCAAGGAAAATTATTTATGTAATGATAAAAGGGTCAACTCTTCAAGAAGAAGGCAGAATGATCCTTAAAGTACATGCATCTAACAATAAAGCATCAAAATATGCAAGGTAGAAACTGACAGTACTGCAAGAAGTAGATGAATCCACTATTACTGTTGGGAGACTTCAATACTCCTCTTCCAGAAATGGACAGATCAGCAGGCAGAGGGGCAACCAGATATAATTGATACTTACAGACCACTTAATCCAATAATTGCAGAATACATTCTTCTAAATTTAACACAGTACATTACCAAGATAGACAACATTATGGGCCATAATTTACATCTTAACAAATTTAAAAGTATGCAAATTATACAATGTATGCTTTCAGATCACAATAGGATTATATGAGAAATCAGGAACAGGAAAGACTGTCAGAAAATCAAAAATACTTGGAGATTAAACAATACAATTCTAAGTAACACACCGGACAAAGAAGAAATCACAAGGAAATTTTTAAAAACTCTGAATTAAATGAACATAAACATACAACTTATAAAAACTTGTGGGATGCAACGAGTAGTGTATAAAGGGTACTTTACAGCACTGAATGTGTGTATTAGATCTAAAACCAATAATCTAAGCTTTCACTTTAGGAACTAGAAAGTGAAGTTGCTCAGTCATGTCCAACTCTTCGCCAACCCATGGACTATAGCCTACCAGGCTCCTCCATCCATGGGATTCTCCAGGCAAGGATACTGGAGTGGGTTGCCATTTCCTTGTCTTGGGGATCTTCCCAACCCAGGGATCGAACCCGGGTCTCTCACATTGTGGGCAGAAGCTTTACCCTCTGAGCCACCAGGTAAGCTTTCACTTTAGGAACTAGAAAATGAAGAGCAAATAAAATCCAAAGAAAGCAAAAGAAAATAAGCAACAAAATTAGAGCAGAATTTTAAAATAGAAGATTTTAAAACATTTAAAATCAATGAATTTTAAAACAGAAGATCAATGGAGGAAAAAACAACAAAACTAAAAGCTCATTCTTTGGAAAAAGCAATACAATCAAGTTTCTAACAGGGGTAACCAAGTAAAAAGAAGACAAATTACTATATCAAAAATTAAATTGAGGACATCACTACAAATCCCACGGATATCAAAAGGATAATAAAGGAATAAATCAAGAAATACTATATCCACAATTCAATAACCTACATGAAATAGACCAATTCGTTGAAAGACACAATCTGCAAAAACTCACACAACAGACAACCTACCTAGGCCTATAAGAGAAACCGAATAATTAATAACCTTTCAACACAGAAAGCATCAGGCCTAGATGGATATACTGATGAATTCTACCAAACATTTAAGAAGGAAATCGTATCAATTCTCTTCCAGAGGATAGAAGCAGAGAAAATACTTCCAAACGCATTCTATGAAGCCATCACTACCCTAATAACAAAACCAAAGACATTACAAGGAAAGAAAACTTATAGGCAATATCTCTCGTGAACACAGGCGTAATAAAAATCCTCTAAATATTAGAAAGTGATATCTAACAATGTATTTTTTTTTAAAAGTACATACCACAAACAAGTGGGATTTACCCCATGTATGCAGGGCTTGTTCCATATAAAAATCAATTAATGTAATCCACCACATCAATGGGCCAAAGGAAGAAAAATCACATAAACTTACCAACAGATGCAGAAAAACCACATGGAAAAGTTCACTTATTTATGGTTAAAAAATCTCTCAGTAAATAAACTTGATAAAACTTGATAAAGGCATCTTAAAAAATCTACACTTAATATCAAAATGAACGGTGAGAAACTAAACGTCTTCCCACTAAGATTAGCAACAAGGCAAGAAGGCTCCCTCCCACCATCCCTCTTCAACATTTTATTGTAAGTACTGTAATAAAGTCCAGAATAATGAAAAATTAGAATCAAACTAAATGCTCACATGTATTATATACTGTCTTTCAGTAATTACTCACATGTATATATATTACCACAAAAAAATGTCCACAATATAATGAGCTAATGAAATGGGTAAACTTCAATATTATTTTTAAAAGATAAACACATATTTATAGATGCGTAATCATGTACGAAAATTATTAAAATGTTAACAAAGGCTATCTTTAGGTGATGGAAATATAAAAGACTTTTTGTTGTTTTGTACTGGTTATTTGTTAGGGTTTCAATAACAGAGATAAGTTATGTGACAAAGCAAGTATGGTGCTACTGGTCAGTCAGTCAGTTCAGCTGCTCCATCGTGTCCGACTCTTTGCAACCCCATGGACTGCAGCACACAAGGTTTCCCTGTCCATCAACAACTCTGGAAGCCTACTCAAACTCATCCCATTGGTGATGCCATCCAACCACCTCATCCTCTGTCATCCCCTTCTCTTCCCACCTTCAATCTTTTCCAGCATCAGGTCTTTTCCAATGAGTCGGCTCTTTGCATCATGTGGCCAAAGTACTGGAGTTTCAGCTTCAGCATCAGTCCTTTCAGTGACTATTCAGGACTGATTTCCTTTAGGATTGACTGAACAGATCTCCATGCAGTCCAAGGGACTCTCAAGAATCTTCCCAACACCACAGTTCAAAAACATCAATTCTTCGGCGCTCCGCTTTCTTTACGGTCCAACTCTCATATCCACACATGACTACTGGAAAAACCAAAGCTTTGACTATGGTTTTTGTTGGCACTTTGTTCAAAGTAATGTCTCTGCTTTTTAATATGCTGTCTAGGGTTGTCACAGATTTTCTTCCAAGGAGCAAGCGTCTTTTAATTTCATGGCTGCAGTCACCAACAGTGATTTTGGACTCCCCAAAAATAAAGACTGTCACTGTTTCCACTGTTTCCCCATGTATTTGCCATGAAGTGTAGGGACCGGATGACATGATCTTAGTTTTCTGAATGTTGAGTTTTAAGCCAACTTTTTCAATCTCCTCTTTCACTTTCATCAAGAGGTTCTTTGGTTCCTCTTCACTTTCTGCCATAAGGGTGGTGTCATCTGCGTATCTGAGGTTACTGATATTTCTCTTGGCAATCTTGATTCCAGCTTGTGCTTCACTCAGCCTGGCATTTCTCATGATGTACTATGCATATAGTTAAATAAGCAGGGTGACAATATACAGCCTTGATGTACTCCTTTCCCGATTTGGAATCAGTCTTTTGTTCCATGTCCAGTTCTAACTATTGCTTCTTGACCTGCATACAGATTTCTCAGGAGATAGGTCAGGTGGTCTGGTATTCCTATCTCTAAGAATTTTCCAGAGTTTGTTGTGATCCACACAGTCAAAGGCTTTAGCTTAGTCAATAAAGTGAAAGTAGATGTTTTTCTGAAACTCTCTTGCTTTTTCGATGATCCAGCGGATAGATATTGGCAGTTTGACCTCTGGTTCCTCTGCCTTTTCTAAATCCAGCTTGAACAACTGAAAGTTCATGGTTCATGTACTATTGAAGTCTGGCTTGGAGAATTTGGAGCATTACTTTGCTAGCGTGTGAGGTGAGTGCAATTGTGCGGTAGTTTCAGCATTCTTCGGCATGGCCCTTCTTTGGGACTGGAATGAAAACTGACCTTTTCCAGGCCTGTGGTCACTGCTGAGTTATCCAGATTTGCTGGCATATTGAGTGCAGCACTTTCACAGCATCATCTTTTAGGAGTTGAAATAGCTCAGCTGCAATTCCATCACCTCCGCTAGCTTTGTTCATAGTGATGCTTCCTAAGGCCCATTTGACTTCACATTCCAGTATGTCTGGCTCTAGGTGAGTGATCACATCATCGTGGTTATCTGGGTCATGAAGATCTTTTTTGTATAAGTCCTTCTGTGTATTCTTGCCACCTCTTCTTAATATCTTCTGCTTCTGTCAGGTCCATACCATTTCTGTCCTTTATTGTGCTCATCTTTGCATGGAATGTTCCCTTGGTAGCTCTGATTTTCTTGAAGAGGTCTCTAGTCCTTCCGATTCTGTTGTTTTCCTCTCTTTCTTTGCATTGAGGAAGGTTTTCTTTCTCTCCTTGCTAATCTTTGTAACTCTGCATTCAAATAGGTATATGTTTCCTTTTCTCCCTTGCCTTTAGCTTCTCTTCTTTTCATAGCCACTTATAAGGCCTCCTCAGACAACCATTTTGCCTTTCTGCATTTCTTTTTCTTGGGGATGGTCTTGATCACTGCCTCCTGTACAATGTCACAAACCTCAGTCCATAGTTCTTCAAGCACTCTGTCTATCAGATATAATCCCTTGAATCTACTTGTCACTTCCACTGTATAATTGTAAGGGATTTGATTTAGGTCGTACCTGAATGGTCTAACGGTCTTCCCTACTTTCTTCAATGTAAGTCTGAATTTGGCAATAAGGAATTCATGATCTGAGCCACAGTCAGCTCCCGGTCATGTTTTTGCTGACTGTATAGAGCTTCTCCATCTTCGGCTGCAAAGAATATAATCAATCTGATTTTAGTATTGACCATCTGGTGATGTCCATGTGTAGAGTCTTCTCTTGTGTTGTTGGAAGAGGGTGCTTGCTATGACCAGTGCGTTCTCTTGGCAAAATCTTTGACCTGCTTCGTTTTGTACTCCAAAGCCAAATTTGCCTGTTATTCCAGGTGTTTCTTGACTTCCTACTATTGCATCCCAGCCCCCTATAATGAAGAGGACATCTTTTTTGGATGTTAGTTCTATAAGTTCTTACAGGTCTTCATAGAACCATTCAGCTTCTTCAGCATTAGTGGTTGGGGCATAGAGTTGGATGACTTGGGATACTGAATGGTTTGCCTTGGAAACGAACAGAGATTATTCTGCCGTTTTTGAGATTGTATCCAAGTAGCATCTTGTAGTGAGTATATCAGTTCAGTTCAGTTACTCAGTCGTGTCCGACTCTTTGCAACCCCATGGACTGCAGTACGCCAGGCCTCCCTGTCCATCACCAACTCCCAGAGTTTACTCAAACTCATGTCCATTGAGTCAGTGATGCCATCCAACCATCTCATCCTCTGTCATCCCCTTTTCCTCCCACCTTCAATCTTTCCCAGCATCAGGGTCTTTTCAAATGAGTCAGTTCTTCGCATTAGGTGGCTAAAGTATTGGAGTTTCAGCTTCAACATCAGTCCTTCCAATGAACACTCAGAACTGATCTCCTTTAGGATGGACTGGTTGGATCTCCATGCAGTCCAGGGACTCTCAAGAATCTTCTGCAACACCACAGTTCAAAAGCATCAATTCTTCAGCGCTCAGTTTTCTTTATAGTTCAACTCTCATATCTATACATGACTACTGGAAAAACCATAGCCTTGACTAGACAGATCTTTGGCATAGTCAATAAAGCAGAAATAGATGTTTTTCTGGAACTCTCTTGCTTTTTCAATGATCCAGCGGATATTGGCAATTTGATCTCTGGTTCCTCTGCCTTTTCTAAAACCAGCTTGAACATCTGGAAGTTCACGGTTCACGTATTGCTGAAGCCTGGCTTGGAGAATTTTGAGAATTACTTTACTAGCGTGTGAGATGAATGCAATTGTGCGGTGTGTTGAGTATTCTTTGGCACTGCCTTTCTTTGGGATTGGAATATGGATGCTTACAATAAAATTCTTTCTGTGGCAATACGTTGTAATAATATAGTGGAGGGGCTTCCCTGGTGGTCCAGAGGATAAGAATCTGCCTAACGCAGGGGACACACGCTTGATCCCTAGTCTGGGAAGGGCCATATGCCTTGGGGCCACTAAGCCCATAAGCCACAACCTTTGAGCCCAAGCTCCACATGAAGAACTCCATAATAAGAAGCCTGAGAACCTCAATGAAAGTTCATGTGCAGCAATGAATATCCAGCATAGCCACAAATAAATAAAATGTAAAAGTAATAAGTAAAACTGAAAAATAAAACATCCCCCTTTCTGTTTTGATATGACACCTCAAGAAACACAGAAAACTCCATAAGGTGGTAGTGGTGGCAGCATGTTTTCAATCAGGTGAGCATTTTTTAAAAAAGCAACAACAAACCCAATGCCAAAAATATAAATCAAGTTTCTTTCCTAAATATATACTTAAAGCAACCTAAAATGCTCATATAGTTCAACTACCTCACTAGCATCCTCCCAATGAGAGCAGCGGGAGAGGGAGGGGAAGAGGTGAGGGCTTTAATACGGCTGGAACGCGCACAGGCTTTGGAATCCAACACTTCTGAGTGGTCAGGTTATGCTCTTCTGTGTGTGTGTGTGTGTGTGTGTGTGTTAGTTGCTCAGTCGTGTCCGACTCTTTGCAACCCCACGGACTGTAGCCTACCAGGCTTCTCCATCCATGGAATTTTCCAGGCAAGAGTAGTGGAGTGGTTTGCCATTTCCTTCTCCAGCTCTTCTGTGTGATTCAGGTCAAATCACTCATCTTTTCCAGTGATAATAAGACCTAGTATTTGAGTTCTTACTTAAATGTCTACCTATGAAGCAGGTATTATCATGCTTCCTATGTTCCAGAAAAGAAATCTGATACTTAGAGATGATAAATAATCTGCCAATGCCATGCAGTTAAGCAGCAGCACCAGAATTTGGACGTAAGTGTCTTTGACTCCACAGTCTGTACACCCACCATACTAACGCCCTCCTCATCTCTGCCAATGAGAGAATAAATCAGGACACATTTTGGAGGGCAGGCAAGATAATGGGATCTTGAGTTATTTTTTGTTTTGCAATAACTGAGGTGTTTTACATAAATCTGCCCTCTAAACTACCTGTGAATCTTGGCGGCGGGGGGGGGGGAACAGTGTGAAGGACCAGCTTTAAAAAGGAGAGGGTTAAGAAAAGCTGGTCTAGCAATTTTAAGTGATCCTTTGCCTGACACCTCAATTTTCTTAACATTAATCTAGGTTTTAAAGGCAGAACTGGCAATTTCAGTTTGAAATGACAAAAAAAACACTTCATGTTTCCAAGTATCACTATAAAGGGGATCTTGCTCTTCCTGAAACATTTAAAACTACATATAGTTAATTGACTCAACAGAGATGAACAGTTTATTTGAAAGCAGCAAGAAACCATAACTGCAATTCTTACTCTCAGTCTACTGTTGAAATGGCATGCATTTTAAAATTTTAGCCATTCTAATAGGTGTATAGTAGTTAATTCATTGTTGGATGGCATTAAAGGTAAATTTAGATAAAGTACAAGAGCCAGTATCTTTTAGATAAAGTTACAGGAGTTAGTACCTTTCAAAAACACATTAAAAAAAAAAAAAAAAGAAGGCTTGAAAGGTGTAAAGGTCTAGCCCTGTTTCACCAAAAGTGTGTATTTAAATCAGATATCCTCTTGATGTTCTTTTCAACAATGTGATTTTATAACCCTATAAAAATAAATTCCACCTAACATCATAGTCCCTACACAGACAGGCACATTTATTTGCTACCTAAAGACCTTCTCTGCGAGGTCCTCATTCAGTTTCGCACCCAGAACTTTGCTGGTCATACAGCCATAAATAGTTGATCATCTTTCTTTCAGCTCTCGTAAATCTCAGTGAAAGTATGTCATAGAGGAACTCTTGGTTGAAAATTATACTCTTCCCTTCTTTAACTGCCTTACTCTCCATTCTAAAAAACCACTTCAAAAGCTCAGCCCTTTTCAGTGATTTTATGACTACTTTGAAACCAAAACTCTATCTGTTCTGGAACCTGCCACAGAGCCCTTTAGCTCTTGAGTGATAAAAGAGACTGTTCAGATAGCATCCTAGTCTGTCCGCTTATGCCCTCAAGTCACTCCTCAACCCCGAAATAGAGTAAAGAAAAAGAAAAATCAAGCCAAATGAAATGAATAACTGCCACTTCATCTAAAGGACAGGGCTGCTTAGTATGGAAGAGCTCTAAATGAGCGTTATGGCAGGTAGACTGATGGGGAAAATACTTCATTTGGCACAGATATAAATGTATAGACCTTCTGGTTAAGTACAAACACTTTATAGCTGATTTTGAAACTGTTACTCTCCCATCTTCAATACTATGGCATTTCTTCACCAATAAAAGGCAATTACTATATAAACCACTGGGAAGGGAAAAACCAGGAGGATGGATCTCTCTCCTCTCGATTCACTGTCTAAGACTGCACATGTGTATGTGGTGATGAGGCAAAGGGAAAAGCAAGTCTGCTGCTAGAGGAGCAGCAAGGGTGCTATGGCGAGGGGTGAAGCAAGTGGGCAAGAGAGAGGAGTGGAGGTGAAGTGCCAGAGAAGCCAGGCCACGGGTCACTCTAAGGCTTCAGCTTGAAAGGCCTTCAAGTGACACCATCTGACCAGGTTTTTAAAACAGAATCATTTTGTATGCTGTGCTAAAAATAAACTTACAGGGGTAAGAGTACAAGGGGGAGCAGAGGAACTGAGGTGAGAGGTGATGGTGGCTTGGACCAAGGTGGTAGAGAGACAGATGGCTGAGAAGTGGCAGGATTCTGTATATAAGTATTTTGAAGGTAGGGCCAACAGAATTGACTTATGAACTAAATCTTGGGTGTGAGAAAAAGAAATCGAGGATGACTCAGTTTTTTGAGTTAGGTCACTGGAAGGAGATGAAGTGGACCTTTACTGAGATGGAGAAGATAACTGGTTCACAGGTTTAGTTTTATACATCTAAAGTTTCAGATGCCTATTGGACATCCCAATGGAAATGCCAAGTCGGCAGATTAGGGAGATCTTAAAGGTTAGGGATAAATGGGTCATTCATTCACCTACCAACCTACCCACTCACTCACCTGCTGTATTTAAATCCTTGAGACTGGATAAGATCAACAAGAAGTAGATGAGAAACAAAGAAAGAAAAGGAAGAACCGAACTTCAGGACATTCAACCTTCAGGGAGGATCGGCAGACACTCAGACGGAGGACAAAAGTCAGAAAAGAGTGGAGTACTGGGAGCCTAATAGAAAAAGTTATTTAAGCTTTTTTCCAATAGTGTTCTGTTCCTAGTCTTTGATTCTTCCCGCTGAGGTGCTAGACACCATGGATAAGTCATCCCTGTTGCACTTTGTCTGAATTCATGTCTCATGGAAACTATGAGATAGCATGATTATTGTTTTAAATTTTGTGAAGCAGCAATGTAACAGTTTCCAAATACACAAGTGTGTCAGCATCACCAATAAAAGAGTTCACATAAATCTACCCAGTTGCAATACTCTCAAGGAGATTAGCGCATTTAATGATTCTTCATGGATTACTTCTAGTCATACTTCTTTAACGATTAATTGAGTCATCTGGAAACAGTAAATGGTCTTGATGATCTCCATGTGAACCATCCCTTGCCCCAATAACGTTATCTTCACCATCATTCTAATTAAAAAAAAAAAAATTCTTTGAATGCTAAGATTGTTTCAAAGCTAAAAATAAGCTTGCATCAAAAGTGAAAATAAAAACAAAGAATGTAACTGAAGTCTTGTCATCTGCCCCCCAGAGATGGCTTTGCTTTCATTTCCTTGGACTCAAGGAGAAGACAAAACAGAACAAAACTTTAGCAGTTCTAACTTTAATCTTTCTGAACCCAAATATATCCCCTTAGAATTCCATGGGGGATCATGGCTATGCCATTAAGCACTATATATTTTATGACTAAAGTCATTAAATACTGACTTTTACAACTACTTGATCTCTTCACATTTCTCCCCAGACTCTGGAGTTGTAAAAAACTAAAATTAAAAAAAAAAAAAAAGAGAGTTAGATAAAAGAAAATTTCCAGGGGCTTCCCCCCAGTTCAACTTCCTTCCCCAACAGTTATTTATTTTCTTATATGATCATCCCCTCTCCAGTGACTTTATTTATTTTTTTGCCACACAACGCAGCATGCAGGACTTCCTGACCAGGCATCAAACCCATGCTCCCTGCAGTGGAAGCATGGAGTCTCAACCACTGGACCGTCAGAGAAGTCCCCGACCCAAGGTAACTAAAATTTCATTTAACTAAGCGTCTCAGAGAACTTTCCAAGTTGGGTTATACAGACTTCCTTTATCTTTCTTAAACTGCTGCTGGATAATACATAATATGAACTGCCATGACTGATATAATCATTCTCCTACTGAGGGACATTTAGACTGTTTCCAGTTTTTGCTATTATATAAAAGGCTAAATGAACATTTAGTACACGCTTCTTTATGCCCGTGAATAAGTATTCCTTTACATATACTTAGAAGTCAACATGCTTGGCTCAGATATACACCAAGAGGCACAGAAAGTTGTAAGACTTGGTCAAGGCTTCCAAGCCTGTGGTAAGAGAAGAGGAAGAAGGGCTGGGATAACCAAAAATGACAGCGCAGAGAAAAGTTAGAAAACTCTTTTTTAATTTTGTTCTTTTTATTTTTCTGTTTTTCAAAATGTCCACACTGAGAATATATGGGAAAAATATACTTAAAACTTATAAAGGGATGATGGAAAAAACATTTATAAAAGTCATGAAAGCATTCATAAAATGTAGTAGCTGAGCAGAAAACTCAAAAAGATGTGCCCAGGTAGCAAGGGGACAGGGCAGGTTCTCCAGCTGGAGGGAACCACATGCACGGTCATGTGCATATGACATGCACATCTGTGGCATGTCCTGAAATGGAAAGCAGCTGGAATGATTGGTGTACAGTTTCCAAATAGTATAGACAGACATTTTTGACTCTTAAAACATATTGCCTATTCCTTAATCATCATCAATAGAATAAATTTTTAAAATCTTGTCTAACTCGATAAGATCAAGATACTGGGTTATTTTAATTTTTTTTCTGGCTTATTTTAATTTGCATTTATTTGATGACCAGCAAGATGTATTTTCCCCCCGCTCATTATTATTTCCTTTCCACTAAGAAGTGGGAAAGCCCAGGGAAGAACAACAGTCAGTTTCTTCACCTCTCTGTTCCAGGAGTTCACAAGTCACTGAGCTGCAATCCACGCTCACCAAGGCACCCAGGTCCTATAACCTCCTCAACCTTGAATGCCTCTCTACCAGGCTGTCAAGGCCCTCTGCCATCCTGCTATCTTCACAGTCTGTTTTTTCCCTTTACTCCATCTGTGGTGTTCAGGACACCAGTCCCAAACCTAACCAGACTGATGGTGACAGCCTGACCAACAGTTACCAATTAAGGATGAGTAAGTAACTAGCATCTGGGGGTGGCAGGGACAAAAGAACTTCCAGACGGTTCAAAATAAGACTTTCTCCACAAGCATAACGGCCCCCAGGGGCACTATGGAGACGAATGAGGGTATTTTTGCTTGTCACAATGATGGAAGAGAACCAATAGGAAGAAAGCAGGAAAGCTAGACACCCTGTAACAGGAAGACTGATCTTGACCAAGAGCTGCCCTACATGACTTTTCAAAGTCTTGCCACACAATTATGTGGGTGGGAAATCTCATTTTAACTATTTGAGCCTAGAGTTCAATTCCTTTCTAGTCTATGAACACTAATAGAGGAGGTACACACACATACATACACACACAAACATACATAAGTAGGAAAACACTTATCTACTATAGAAAGGAAGTGTTGAGTCTAACAAGGTTGAGAAGCACTCTGATTTAAGCGGTCATTTGCAAATGTACAAAGAGAGTTAGAAAATGGTTACCTGTCCATATAAGGGGCCACCCATAGAATGCCCACTGACCCACACAATAAAGGGCACCTACAGGCCAAAGATTACACAGAAGCAGCATGAAAACCTCCCTACCCAGTTCTTCGGTTATGTTCCTTAATTCATTTTACTACTTCTATGTCTTAAAGTAGTTCCCCAAAACAGGGCAAGAAAAAGTACATTAGGTACACTGTAAATCAAACTATAATCTAGGTTTACAAAGAAAAAATAAGTAACACTCTCTTGCTGGTGCCAATTACTTCCTCTTTAATATGGTCTTGTCATTCATTTACCACCAAATCAAATCAACACAGAGTCAATCCCTAAATAATCCAAATTGTACCAAAAACTATTCTATTCTACCCATACCAATACTCTTCCTGAAACCAGAAGGTTCACATTACACAGCTAGAATACATTCTCAGTCTCTATAAAGCTTCTCCTGATAATATCAATAATGCAACTAACACATCATTTATAATATGATAAAGCAAATTATGTTATTAGAAACCAATAGCAATGTTATCAGAATGCTGTTAAGAAACAGTATCTTAAGGGAAGAGATAAATAAATATGAAAGAAATTTAAAAAGTTGTTAAACTTGAAATGTAAATTATGATTCTTTTTAAATATGTTTTTTTATTACTGTCTACTAAAAGAGCCTAGCAGCAATGACACCCTAGTAGCAGTGAACACACCCAGCACCGTAACCTTGGTTTCTAAAGAACATTCTCCACTAAAAGGGAATTCTCTGGAGAAACGGCTGACAAGTCTGGGACAGGAAAATTCAAGGTGAGCCTGGAAGAGTAAAAACAAAACAATTTAAAAGTCCTCCAAACAACCAATAACAGCAACAACAGAAAGGAGAGCCTGGAATACCTTACTGCATCACAGTGCAAGGAGTACTCAAACAAGGCAAGGGCCATGTCAGAAGTACACAGGAAGCGACTTGACATCACAGTGCAAGGAGCACTCAAACAATGCAAGGGCCGTGCCAGAAGGACACAGGAGGCAACCTGACATCACAGTGCAAGGAGCACTCAAACAAGGCAAGGGCCGTGCCAGAAGTACACAGGAGGTGGCCTGACATCACATTGCAAGGAGCACTCAAACAAGGCAAGGGCCGTGTCAGAAGTACACAGGAGGTGGCCTGAAAGGGTGCACGCTGGTCAAATCTGGGGTAATTAAAGCAAAGAGAATAAAGACAGCAACTGCTTGTAATATAATGGAAAAAAATAGGAAAATCCATTAGTTCAGTGGGGTTATTTAAAATAAGGAAAGGGGGGGGAAGAATAGAACTTTCCTTTAAAGAATAATTTAACCTTAGAAAAAAAGAATTAGAAAACCACTGTTCTTCAGTCTCTGCTATAATATCTGATTTGGTAAGGTTCAGCAGTAGATGCTGAAACTATTAGCAAGACTGTTGGGAGACAAGAGGACATTCATATAGCCTGGAAGAATTGTTCAACAGATTACTTACCAGTTTGCTGCATAAGAAGAAATCTACTTCTACAACAAACTGTCAATTATTACCTGATCAAACATTTTATCATTAATGGCAAGGCAGCCTGATATGATGTGCCTCTTGACTTAAGTATTAGGAAGCACATGACATCACCTAAGTGGCAACTTGTCAAAAATGCTTCTCCTCAATCTCATCAAGCCTCTGTCTGTGTGCTACTCAACATGGTAGCCACGATCCACATGTAGCTACTGAACTTGAAATGTGCATGTGACTAAGGAATTGAATTTTAATTTTTATTGGTTTACATAGGCATATATGGCTAGTGGCTACCACAACGAACATTGCAGATATGGATCACTTCAGAAAATTTTACCAGATAACACTGCTCTTGACTAAGTTGCTGGAAATACAGAAGAAAAGGAAATAAATTAAAAGACACCTGAAAGAAATGATCAAACAAAACCAGAATGTGAGGCATTCTATTAGACAATGTTCCTAGACTGTTAAAAAGTCACCATTATGGTGAGCAGGGTGTGATGGGCTTAGTGTATGGTTCTACTTATCGTATAAATATATCTCTATCATAGCATAGAGCCTGAAAAGGCACACCACCAACTGCAATGTGTGAGAAAACAAACAGGTGTAATAGACATTTCATGATAACTGGGGACATTTGAATAAGGAGTAAATATTAGATGATATTATGGAATTATTATGAATTCTCAGGTGCAACAATGGTATGTAGTAATGTAAGGGACTGGCCTTAAAGAGATGCATGCTAAATAAAAAACAGAATTTTGAGGTAATGTGCCATGACAGCTACAACTTATTTTTAAATGGCAGAGTCAAAAAATGGGTATTGATATAAACACAGAGAAATAAGGCAAAAATGCAACAAGTCAACAGATATTATATCTAGAAGAAGGGATACACTGTTTCACTATTTTAAAATTATACTTACATGTTTGTTAAATTTCATAATTAAACAGTTGGAGAAAAAAAAAATCAGCCATAGAACTAAAGTAACATACTGTCATTTTTGTACTTACAGGTTTTTCATTCTGCTAGGAACATGTATTACTTTTAGAATTAGAAAAATGGGAAGCTGAAGTGGTCACCAAGCTCAATTACTAAATCAAGTAAACTGGCTACACTAACAGCACCAGAGAATGCTAGAGGGTGCACTTAAAAGCCCCCATAACAAGAGTCCGGTTCAGATTATACTGTTTCTGTTCTTAAGATTAAAATGTCTGCAAATCATTCTAATGGAAATTCCTAGTCAAAAGCATCTGTGTATTTAAACTAACACAGTCACTAACAAAAAAATGCAATATTGAATCAATTATCATAAAGTCAAGAGTATCTATTAAATAGCTTTGCAAAGGCCAAACTGACAGTCACTAAAAATTCTCAACCGTTTTAAGGCTGAATCCAGAAATCATTATGGAAGTAACCTAGGAGTAGCTATTTACCGTTTCTTAGCTGCCTGGGAGCAGAGAGGCGCCCTCCTCTGAAAGGAGAGAGAGGCATTCCTTGCTCTGGGGCCAGAGTTGAATTCGACTACTGGTCACGTGAGCACAGAGCAAAACTGAGCAGAGGGATTATCACAGCTGCCTCGGCCAAGCCCTCACTGGAGGCGGCATCCACGCCAGGGTCTCCTTCCATCCCTAAGCCGTAACTGTGGAAAGGCCCTTGCTAAGTTCTCAGCTGCCAGAAACAGGAGATTCAACACGGATTTACTTCAGGGCCTTTGCCAGAGATCTGCGGGATTCAATCTGCCCTCTAACATAAAACGGCCTCACCCCAGCTTCCATCTAAGACATGGTATGTTTTCTCTGTTCGTTTTATATATTCTAAATGATTTTTTCTAAGGAAAAGCTCTTAACTTCTTTCGCTACATTCTTGTGTGTATGATTTTCTAGGAGGGCAGAATAAATATGTTCCCACACACAAACACGTATGCACATGTTAGGTGAACAAAGGCTTCCCTGAAATGTTTTATCACTGAACCACATTTCCCACTAAATTCTTGGAGAAGAATAAATTATAATAAGATAATTATATACAATGCATTAATAGACATGATTCTTATATTTTATAATGCTTTGACCAAAGAAGCTAAAAAGAACTACCTTCTTACAAAGTAAAAACAAAGACATGGTAGTACTTATAGAAACATATTTTCTTGGGGAAAGTGACATCCATCATATTGTTGTCCTTCATGGTTTCCTCCTGAAGCTTCTGAGTATAGTTGGCAAGTGATATATATATCTACTTTCTTCCTAACTTTTTATTTTGAAAAATTTCAAACATATAGAAAGATCTTTTGCCTATTTTTTAATCTATTTATTTATTTTTGGCCAAATGGCTTGTGGGATCCTAGCTCCCAGACCAGGGATTGGAATTGTGGAATCTGAACCACTCGACTGCCAGGGAATTCCCTTAAATCAATTTTAAAGATAAATCTATAAGTGCACATAGCCATACACTGAAGAAGGGCATGGCAGCCCACTCCCATTCTTGCCTAGAGAATCCCACAGACAGAGAAGCCTGGTGGGCTACAGTCTATAGGGTCACAAAGAGTTAGACACGACTGAAGTAACTTAGCACACATAGCACACAGCCATACGAGTCCATTATTATTGGGAAGATCCCCTGGAGAAGAGACAGGTCACCCACTCCAGTATTCTTGGGCTTCCCTGGTGGCTCAGATGGTAAAGAATCTGCCTGCAGTGTGGGAGACCTGGGCTTGATCCCGGGTTGGGAGGATCTCCTGGAGGAGAGCATGGCAACCCACTCCAGTGTTCTTGCCTGGAGAATCCCAAGGACAGAGGAGCCTGGCGGGCTACAGTCCATGGGGTTGCAAAGAGTTGGACATGACTGAGTGACTAAGCATAGCACACAGAACATTATTATTAATAATTCATATTCATGTGATTTTAAGTTCCTTAAAAATTAAGTAATAGAAATTCAGAAAATGCTATCTAAATAAAGCCTAGTTTTCAACAAATAAACAGGGTTGGTTTGTGATCACTCTTGAGATGTACAGGAACTTACATCCGGGTATAGTTTCTCGTGTTGACGCTTCTATTAAACAATGCAATATTCCCAAGGTTAAAGACCTTTTCTTGCCTTCATTCATCATGTTGTTCCTGTTGTTTAGTCACTCAGTCGTGTCCGACTCTTTTTTTTTTTTTGGTGTGTGTCCGACTCTTTTGCGACCCCATGGGCTATAGCCTGCCAGGCTCCTCTGTCCATGGAATTTTCCAGGTAAGATTACTGGAGTGGGTTGCCATTTCCTTCTCCAGGTCATTCATCATGTAGGAGACTAAAAAATAAAACTATCTTCTTCCAAAAGTTTGGAGGCTTACCAGTTTACAGTTCAAAATAAAGTAAAAATCTGTAACACAGATCATACACCTAATTAAGAACACGTCTTTTGGTTGTTTTCCATTATGAGCCTTTAGTACTTACTACTGCTGTTTTAATCTACTATGCATATATTATTTGATTAACATTTTAAAAACAATTTTTAAAAATTAGCTGTCTACATTGAAAGATCAGGAGATCTCACATAAGAATCCAGTTTTCTTGCTTCTCTTAAAACAGCAGAGTCACATTGGGTCTTAATCACCACATGAAAACTGTTGGCTGGGCCTGAGAGAAGCCGCCTCTGGCCTCGGTAGGCTCTCCCCACTTTATCAGAGCTATACCCACTGTCAACCACCTGTCTGCTTCCCTGTGGGCTTATGAGCTAGAGATCCCGTTACCCTGCTTCATTTACCATGCTGAAATGGCTGAAAATATTCTTAATATGTTATAATATATATTTTATGGTTAAAGTTCTGACATTTAAAAAAAAATTAATGCTATTTTCCTAATAGATTCTGTGATACCATATGCCCCCTTTCCATTTACAACTGCTTAGGCTGGGGCCAGAAAGTAAAGGTCAAAACACAGCAGTCACATAGAGCCTTCCCTCTTCTCTCCACTCCACAGAGTCAAACACTGCCAGCTCATAAAGTTGAAAAAACAGTGTTTCAAATTATTCCCCAGTAGTCACAGGCTTTTCAAATGTTCTACTTGTATATAACAAGAGACATGAAACACTGCTTCTCTATCGAACAGTTCTGAGATACCATAGGGAGCCTTCTGGTTGCTATGTCACATATATAAGAGCATATAACCTTTTTTTTCCTTTGCAAGGAAAGGGAACACATAATACAGGAATTAGGATAAAAAGACATAGATTTTTAAAATAAAGTTCACTAATTCATTTTCCATGTTCTTACCTGAAAATAAAATGAGATCAAGAAAGATTATGATAAATTCTCAATGGTTGACTCAAGTAAGGCTGAGATAATCAAGAAACAGCTTTGCAGTCATGATCCTTGATACCATATTAAGGCATCTAGATGTTCAAAAAACTATCTTAAATGAAGGTGAATTAAATCAAATATGCTGTGAAATGTTTACATAAGACAGTGTATCAAAAATTTGAGGGAATTCTATCCTGGCGATCCAGGGGTTAAAACCGTACATTCGTGCAGGAGGTATGGGTTCGATCCCTGGCTGGGGAACTGAGATCACAAGCTGCACGGGCAGCACAGACAAAAACAAAAACCTGAAGAAGGGCAGCAAGGTACAAGAAAGTTTAAGGTGACATCACTGACACTAAGAATTTTCCAAGATGGTGAGTTTGTGTGGCAAAACAACAGATGGTCAGAGCCTGAAGGTATAGAAGAGAAGTGAGATATAAGGACACAGGTGAGGAAGTCAGAGAACAAGTTTGTTTTTTTCTTTTTAAACCTAGGTCTGTGCCAAAGGTTAATTATCAGGCTACCTACAGAAACTTTATAGATTATATGCTAGAAATGGAGATGGATATGGGCCTTGACCAGACATGAGGCAGCGGACAGAAGGAACTGGCGTTTGACCACACTCTCTGTTACCGCGGACTACATTTCTCTACAGGCAGAAGGTACACATCTTTGTCACCCTTGAAGAGAATACAGCTGCAGCTATGCACATAATTTTTCTGTTTCTGTTTTCATATGTTCTATATATTTGTGATAACACTCTTGGTTTGGCTGAGGTGACAATGAGTGAAAGAGATGGAAATTTAACAGCTGCACAAAAGACAGAACAGTTTCAGATCCAGCTTCTCTTTCTTCCCTGTCAGCAAGCAGTTTTACCTTTCCCATTGAATTAACAAGGAAGAATAGCTCTGAAAACCACACAAAGAACTGCTTTTCCTTTTTATTCCAGAGAGAGCATCACATGGCTGGCTCATACAAGCCTCTGCTAGAGATGCACTGTGACCAAGGCCCGTGGCCAGCCCTGGGAGAAAGACTCATCCTTCCAACCCTTTGAGGGATCACTCTAGCAGGACTTTAAAAACAACTGAAAAATGAAGGCAAGTTTCCAAAAGGGAAGAGTTCAGTCCTTTAAATGTGGTGATTGGTAATGATTGAAGTGCTATAGATTTATCTGTTTCTGAGATTCAGGCAATATGCTAAAAATTTTAAGCTGAGTTGAACCAAGTTTCAGAGCAGGTTGAGTTTTACCATACCTAAAACTGACTTAATAACCTCATTACATTCATGTTTATTCAGAAAATTTTTCTAGGAACAAATATATGTTTAATGCAAAAAACTTGATAATCTAAGAGCTAACAATGATAACCACTGTGAACATCTGGTGGACATTCTTTCAAGGCATTAAGAGTATGGGTGCTAAGACTAGATGTTTTGGATTCAAACTTCACACTGAGCACATCTAGCTGGGTACAGTTAGTTTGCACAAATTACTCAATCTCACTTTTTTCTCACCTATAAAATGTAGATGATAACAGTTACTACCTCATCAAGTATGGTGAAGAAACGAGGCAACAAATGCAAAACGCTTAAACAGAGCTTGGCACCTGCAATATTATTGTTCTTTCTAGACACATATTTATTCTTCACTAAATGGTTTTCTATCATAAATGCTGATTCATAACCTATTTTAATCACCAGGGAATTTGCTGCAAATATTTTCCTGTGTTAATAAATATATTCTTATTACACACACAGAACTGCTGGTCCATTGCTGCAGGCAGTACTTAAGCACAGGCTACCAGGCTTTTAAAGCACATGACCTTGCCATTCTGAGCTCAGTTAGAGGAATAAGAAATCAGACATCTTCAAATGGCTAGAAATGGATGTGACCTGGCAACTATATCTGAAGATTATAACCAATCAAGTACTCTTCTCAGGAAAGCTGAGTATGAGACACACACAGTGAGTCAACAGATAGGTTAGTGATAGACAAGGCAGGAAAAGCACCAAACAAAAAGTGGTAAGCAGAAGCCAAGGCTGAGAAGAGCTTAGAAAGGCAGACTCCACAGTGGAAGAGAGGGATGGTGACCAGGCTTGATAGCTGCCCTGCGTCCCCATCGTCCATCCAGCTACTGTGAAAAGGCCTGCCTGGGCATCAGGACCTAAGTTTCCAGCTCTGCACAGTCTGATTGGGCAGCGGCTGTGATACTGTCATATTCTTGTCCCTCAATTAACCGAGGGACCTGTAGATATATGTCTACTCCTGGCAATCCAAAAGGGCCTACCTCAATCGCATTGGTAGTCAGACACGACTGAAGTCAGTCATGACTGAAGCGACTTAGCAGCAGCAGCAGCAACCGCACTTATGTGACTGCTCTAGTGGTCACCCCAAGAACTGTAGCACTTCCTTTCTTAAGCACTTGCTATGTGTTAAGCACTGGGGATTAAACGGTGAATGAAAAGGAATAGTATCTGGCTACACAGAATGTAAAATCTACCATAGAAGACAACTAGACAAAAGATATGAGTAAAACATGATAAAGATGATGCTGGATAGGGTCTTCCCCGGTGGTCCAGCGGTTAAGACTCTGTCTTCCAATGCAGGGGGCACAAGTTCAATCCCTGGTCAGGGAACTAAGATCCCACATGCTGCATGGTGAGGCAAAAGAAAAAAAAAGATGCTAGAAATACACTGCAATGGAACACACAGGGAGAACAAGACGGAATCACAAAGACTGCATGGAGGAAGACCTTCAGGGTGAAGCACAAAATTAGCCTGGTGTGCCAGATACTTCAGATGGCTTACTCAATACCCACCACCACCAGGTGGACTGCATGATGATCATTCATCTCTGTTTAATTACAGTCCTTTTTTTTCTTTGTCCACACTGAGTGGCATGTGGAATCCTAGTTTCCTGACCAGGGATCAAACCCATGTCCCCTACAGTGTCTTAACCACTGAACAACCAGGGAAGTCCAGTGAAGTGACAGTCTTGACTGAGCTATAGTAACTGGACCAGCTTTTCCTTTCAGGACACTCTGAGTCCTGGCCTCATTTAACAGGAAAGGTGAAGGAGATCAAACATATTTTATGATTTTATAATGTTTAAAATAATTTGGCTTATTTGATGGTAACCTCAATTTTGAAAGTATAATTGAATACCTTATTTCTGACTGGTAATTTTAAGTTGAAAATCTTAGTAAATTTATGTACACTATGGCAGTGGTCCCCAACCTTTTTGGCATCAGGGACTGTTTTCATGGAAGACAATTTTCCATGAACCAGGAGTAGGGGATGATTTAAGAACACTACATTTATTATACACTTTATTTCTATTATTATTACATCAGCTCCACCTCAGATTATCAGGCATTACATACATCCCAGAGGTTGGGGACCTCTGCACTGTGGCACTATTTAAGACTCATCTTGCTGTAAGTTTAATACATGACATTCACAGGAGTTTACTGATGAGGAACCTCATAAGATTTTCATTTTTTTAAAGTCAGACAACTTTAAAAAGCAATCCAGTTAATTAAATTTATAAATGCAATCTGAAACATCTAAAAGTTTTCAATGAACTGGCCTAGGTATTATCCAAAGGCCCCTTAAAAATGACTAGTAAAATCTCCTATGCTTATAATACAGCGATCAGATTTATAAGCATTAGGAAAGAACCAAGTTTTTGAATGTTTGCTTTTACAAAGTCATGACATTTTGAAAACTAAATAAATCCCTGAATAGTGATTTCTGCTTACAAAACTATCCTTCAAGAACAATCAAAAACATCTACCTACATCCTCAATGATCCCAAGTTTTATTCTCTGTTAGCAGACATAGAATTGGAAAAGTCAGTCCCTCCATTTTATTTTGACATAAGCCACTGAAATGTTTGTCTCTGTAATGATACGTTTCACTAATTTATATTCACTATTTGATTTATTTGGTACTTTATTTTATTTATGGCCTTCCCTGGTGGCTCAGATGGTAAAGAATCTGCCTGCAGTGCAGGAGACCCGGGTTCAATCCCTGGATCAGGAAGGGTCCCTGGAGAAGGAAATAGCTACCCACTCCAGTGTTCTTGCCTGGAGAATTCCATGGACAGAGGAGCCTGGGGGGCTGCAGTCCATGGGGTCACAGAGCCGGACACGACTGAGTGACTAGCACACTTGCTCTTCACCCTCTCAGCAATGCTGGAATAAGGACAGGGCATGGCATGGCTCTTGGCTGGAGGGAAATCTGCTCAAGGTCAAGCAGGATTCCTCAGGGCTGAGAATGGTAACCAGGGTTTAATTTCGAGCTTGGAATTCCCTTCAAGACAGGAGGTAGGTAAGTGATGAACATGTGAAAAGTATAGTTTAATTACCTGCGCTACACTGTTTACCTTCTAGTTCCCCAACTCCACTTCATTCTCCACTCTCTCCCTCCTTTACCTACTGAAGGCTGGTATGCAATCTTCAGGAAACAAAAGGGTGCTGTATATCCTTTCCAACTCCCTCACTGCATTTCCTTTTGCAATCATCTAGTTTTCTACACCTTAGTTGCACTTGTATAGCCAAGGGACAATTCAATGGTGGTACTCAGAAACAAAATAACCATAGTAGCACCTGATACAACCTTTCCTGAGAAAGATGCCAAATCCAAATGTGCTCTACAGAGGTAAAGCTGTCAACTCGTCTCCCCACAACTTCTAAAACCAAGTAGCAAGGTTTGCCCAAGGTCTCGGAATTTTTTTCTTCCTCTCTATTCTAGAGCCATAGTCTACTTCATGTCTTCCAACAACCTACAGAGCTGCAATAACTCTGTCAAACATCACTTTTGCCTTGGGTGGGTGCCTCGGAACCCACAGGAACCAACTGGATTGAAACCAAAACTATGTAGCTTAGATTCACCAGCTGGACCTACCACACTTTATTTGAATAGTCAAACCTTTGAGATCCTCCAGAAAGAACTCTGGTAATTTCCAACTGGGATATTTCTTCAGGATTTTTATGTTCCATTTGTTATAGACACTTGTATTAATTACTTTCTATTCATCCAGCTGTGTACTAGGCACAAGAAGGGAGGATTTAAAATAGGAAACATGATCTTAGTCCTCAGGGGTTATAATATAGTTCTGATACTCAGATATATGATAAAATAATAGTGTCATGAGGCAACATAACTCTGCAGGACTTCAGAGCAAGGAAAGAATTCCTTGAGTCTTCTAAAGTAAAATTAGTTTAAGAAGAACAGCAAGGGCTGGACTCAAAAGAAATGCAGAACTCAGACCTTTTCTAAGCTCTATTTTATATGTTCTTAGAATTAGTCTTAAGTCCCTTCTGGTACATGGAAATGGACCTATAAAAAGCACTATGTGGCCAAGGCAAGTCAATGGGGCTAGTAAAACTCACATCACTGAGTCAGGACTCCTAGACAAGATAACGTAAGTAGAGCAGGTGTGGTGTTGCCACAAGAGGCTATGGAGAAACATCAGTTCCTTCCTCCTGGTTTTGAACTGCAATTTGTTTCTCAGTTTCACCAACAAAACTGTAAGCCCTTGAAATAAGAGCACCAAGATCTGACTTCTGACTGTTAATTCTAGAGTATCCAGTAAGATACACTGGGCACGACCCAAGAACTCAAAACATATATGGTGAGTATCATGTGATCAAATAAAAAACAAGATACTATTGTCTCTCAAGTTGCACCTGTAACAGCTTCCGGCAAACTGAACTTCTGCTTTGCCAGTGCTCTGCTACCAGGACCCAGGAGCAAAGGAGAACAAGTGCTACCTTTGCCTCAAGCAAAGGTTAACGAGAATAAGTTGCTTACATCAATACTGCCTACTTCTCTTATTTCTTAGGGCTGATGAACCATCTGATTCTCAACCTTCTGCCATAGGAAACAGAGGTAGAGCAGGCAGAGATCCAAGGGCAATCAGAAAGAACTGTCTGGTGTAATTGCACACATTCACTACCATGATCGCCCCTTGCAGAGAGCCTGGTAGACACCACCATGTCACAACCTCACTACCTCTCTGGTCAAGGAGGCATGTGATGAGTGTAAGCACCTTCTCCCTGTGCCCCTGAGCCCGTTCACACAGCGAGCGGGGATAAAGTGAGGAACTACAGGCCGTGGTGGGTGCGCGGTGCGGCCACACGGCTCTCAGCGCGTACCTCCTCACAGACTTCACGGACTGCAGCCACGCCAGGCTCCTCCTCCGGCTCCATGCCCCCTCCAGGGACGATCCACCGGTCTGGATGACGACTGCTGCTCACAAGTAGCACCTGAAAGTCAGAGGTCACACAGGCCGTTAGACTCTCAAAAAGCCACACTCATACAAGTTCAGAGTTTAAACGCCACACAAAGAGAAGTACCTAGGACCCATTCTTTGTTGATACCTCTCCAAATCACTTGTAAGGTAGCTTCAGTTTCTGTTTGAAAAAGCAGACAACCAGTCTAGTAACAGCAGAAGGGCATCTGAACCAGTGGCCATTAGGTGTACCCCTCAGATTCTCAGTCACTTGTCCTGTCGATCCTTTCCTTTGTTCCTTTCTCTTTAGCCCTTTGAACATGCAACTGACAAAAACACTCCAAACAAAACCAAACAGAAACTGTCACTGATGCACTGAAGAGCTTGTGAGCCCTGTGAAGTCCCAACCTTCCCTCTGAGGTTCTCACCCCTGTGTCTCCCAGTTCCTGCTCCATCTGACGGCCACAGGCCAATACTACACATAACCCGAAGCTCTAAGCCTGTGCTGAGAACCTGATTCTCTCACCAACATGAGGCCTAGGAAGATTTCTTGTTGTCATGCTTTCAGCTGAGGTAAAACTGGAATTCTTTTACTAGGAAACTTTTTATCAAGAAATGACACTTAATGGTCATCACTAAAAAGTCTACAAGTAGGGCTTCCTTGCTGGCTTGGTAAAGAGACCTGGGTTTGATCCCTGATCCGGGAAGATCCCACACACCAAGGAGCAACTAAGCCCATGCGCCACAACTACTGAAGCCCTTGGGCTCTAGAGCATGTGCCCGGCACCAAGAGAAATCACTGCAATGAGAAGTCCACACACCACAACTGGAGAGTAGCCCCTGTGCTCTGCAACTGGAGGAAGACTGTAGGCAGCAACAAAGACCTGGCGCAACCAAAAAACAATTTAATAATAAATAAATGAATGCTGAAGAGGATGTGGAGAAAAGGGAACTCTCCTACACGATTGGTGGGAATGTAAATGAGGGCAGCCACTAGGGAAAACAGTATGGAGGCTCCTTAAAAAACTAAAAGTAGTGTTGCCATATTATAATCCAGCAATTCCTCTCTTGGGCATATACTCAGACAAAACTACACTTCGAAAAGACACGCACCCCTATGTTCACAGCAACACTATTTACATTAGCCAAGACAGAAACAACCTAAATGTCCATCAACAGATGAACGGGTAAAGAAGACGCAGGGTGTGTGTGCACATGTATACACATATACGTGCATATAGTGGAATGTTATTCAGTCCCAAAAACAGAATGAAGTGATGTCATTTGTGTGACATGGATGGACCCGAAGATTATCATACTAAGTGAAGTAAGTCAAAAAAGGAAGACAAATACCATATGATATCACTTGTATGTGGAATCTAAAATATGACAAAAATGAACCTATCAGAAACAGACTCACAGACATAGAAAACAGATTTGTGGTTGTGGGGGGGTGGGGAGGTCATCGGTGTGGAAGGGAAGGATTGGGAGTTTGGGATTAGCAAATGCAAACTACTGTATACAGGGTGGATAAACAACAAGCTCCTACTGTATAGCACAGGAAACTATATTCAATATCCTGTGATAAACCGTAATGGAAAAGAATAGACACATGAATAACTGAGACACTTTGCTCTAACGCAGAAGCTAACGCAGCACTGCACATCAACCATATGTCAATAAAATTAATTTCTTAAAAAAGAAGTGAAAAGAAACCAAACAAACACAAAATATTGACATAGAACACAGGTTACTAATTCAAACTTAACCAGAATTCTAATCATGGTTAAAGTAAAATCTAGAACTTCCCTAGTTCCTTTCCCTTAACCTCTCCAGGACAGATGTTAAACAGAGTTAGCTTTACTCCTCATTTGGAGATGGAGTTGGGTTGGTATTATTTCCAGAACTAAAGGAATCCTCAACTGCTCCCTAAACAATCACTTCTGATGATGTCTTCTGAGCCTCAGGCCCTATTCCAAACTATATTCCCTATCTACCCTTCCACACTTCTACTCTGCAGTCACCTTTCCTGCCTGAAAGAAACCACTCCTTCCTCTCTGACCCTCATGGGTCCCGTGACTGACTGCCAGTTAACCTTTCTCCAGTCCTCTCCCATTTAAGTTTTCTGCAACCATCAGCCCTTGGAAACTACCTTTTTCTTCATCTTTAATCCCTTTCTTCTTGTCATGATAAGATTCTCCTGATGCTCCTCTACAAAATCCATGATCTGCAGACTAAGAGGGGATCACAAGATAAGAGGGAAATCCATGAATCCATATACAGTCACCACTATACAGCCCATGGACTGAGAAAATACTGTCTTAAATTTACAAGCACCATTTATTTTAATGCATATAAACTCTGCTTTGATTAATACAACACAGAATAACTTAAAATAATATAAAATTGGGACGTCTCTGGCAGTCCAGTGGTTAAGACTCTGCACTTCCACTGCAGGGGGCGCAGGTTTGATCCCTAGTTGGGGAATTAAGATCCCAAGGGCTGCCAAGAAACAACCAAAAAAGAAAAAAGAAAAGAAAATCCGTAATAGTTCTTGGTTGGTGTGTATGTATGTTTAATCAAGGGATGTTAAAAGTACAACGTGAGGCAATTCCTAGTGGCCCAGTGGTTAGGGCTCAGGTTCAATCCCTGGTCAGGTAACGAAGATTCTGCAAGCCCTGCAGCATGGCCAAAATAAGAAGGAAGGTAGGACAGGAGGATGGAAGAAAGAAGGAAGGAAGTACAATGTGGCAGTTTCACGAAACTATGCTTTAAAATAAGAGTCCTCACTGGACTCCTACTTCATATCATATACAAAAATTAACTCCAAATGGAACTTAAACCTAAGAGCTAAGACAGGCCAAATTCTTAAGACATGACAACAAAAACCTGAGATACAAAACAAAAAATGAATGAGTTAGACATCATCAAAATTACGATCTTCTGTGCATCAAACGACATCATCAAAAATGTGAAAAGATGATCTACAGAATGGGAGAAAATTCTTGGAAATTATCTGATAAGGGTCTGGTATCCAAAATATATAAGCACTCTTACAACTCAAGGAAAAAATGACCAACAGCATTTCTCCAAAGAAGATATACAAAGAGCTGACAAGCATGTGAAAAAATGTGATCAACATCATTAGTCACTAGAAAAGTACAAAGTAAACCCATCACGAGATACCACTTTACACCTACTAGAATGGTTATAATTCTTAAAATAACAAGTACTGACAAGGATGCAGAGAAATTGGAATCTTCATACACTGCTGGTAGGAATGTAAAACAGTTTAGGCACTGCAGAAAACAGGTGGTTCCTCCAAAAGTTAAACATGAAATTACCATCTGATCTAGCAATTGTGCTCCCAAGTATATACCATACCCCAAAGAACTAAACTGAAAACAGGTACTCTAACCCTCAGACACAAATGCTCATGGCAGTATTATTCATAATAACCAAACAGGAGAAATAACTCAAATGTCCACCAATGCATGAATGGATAAACAAAATGTGGCATGTACATAAAAGGATTAGTTTTCAGTCATAAAGAGAAATAACATTCTGATAAATGTTACACAGTGGATGAACCTTGACACCATTATGGTTAAGTGAAAGCCAAACTCAAAAAAAAAGTCACGTAATGTATAATTCCATTTATATAAAATATGCAGAATAGGTAAATACACAGAGGCAGAAAGGAGACTGGTGGACGCCAGGGACTGAAGGAAGGGAAGAATAGGGAGTAACTGTTTAATGAGTACAGGGTTTTATTTTGGAATGCTAACTGTTTTGAAACTAGATAGAAGCAGAAGTTGCTAAATGCTACCAACTTCTTCACTTTACAATGATTAATGCTATGTGAACTTCAGCTCAACAAAATAAAACTAGTTTTAAAATCACAGCAATTTTTTAAAAGCTTAAGTAGTGCCACCACTATCTTGTTCAGAGTCTACATTCCAGAGGAGTGGCCTTCCAGAAGGTTATCCTTAGTTTCATTATTATCTCAAATCATTCCCATAAAAGATAAAGGGGATCACTGCCATACCCATTCTTCCTAAAAACTGCCCAATTTTACATTTTGAAAAATTTCTGGTTAAAAAAAAAACCCAAATATAAACACATTTATTAATTCAAGCCAAAAAACTAAAAAAAAAAAGTCCTCCAAAGACTTTTAGGTAATGTCATACATTTAATCTGCAAGGGAGATTCCAGAAGGAAAAGTAGAAAAATGGGTTAATCCTTCACTGATTTGGTATATAAATAACAACATGTAGTCTTTCTTCCTACAGTTCTCCCACTTCTTGGCAGTGTTTACCAGCCATTCTAAACCTAATCATTCACTTCAAAGGCTGACTAGGGCCATCCAATTAGGTTTCAGTTGAAATGAAAGAACTTTATAGGGACAATTCAAAGTTAAAGCAATGAAAAAGAAACTGTACCATAGAGTATAATTTAATGTCTAAATATCAATTAATGTAAAATATTAGCTAGTAAATCTAGCCAGTGTTGAGTGCTTTTTACATTCAAAGCACGACTCTATGAGGTAAGACTACAACACTGAGGCTGAAGAAAGCCAGCCGCATTACTTTGTAGTCATACTTCAAAGCAAACACTATTACCAGCAAATAGTTCTTCTCCTCAGAAAGTTTCCTTGACAACCCATTGAAAATTTATTGTAAAAACTGAAAACAAAATATTCTTTATTTTCACCAGAGACTTTACTCCTTCCTGCCTTACAGTAAGAGTTTTGCTCAGTAAATTCTTATTCTGAAGCTTGACTTTTAAATACAAATTATCTAAAAAGAAATTGAATGGCAAAGCTCCTAAAAGATTCTGAAAATGACGCTCTAAGGGAGAAAAAAAATCACCATTTATTCAACAAATATTCATTAAGCACTGTAAGAAGCCAGGAACTGGAGATGCAGATTAGAACCTCTGCAACTCTGAGGCAGATCAAAAGGGGGGACCGGCCAACCAAGTACCAGGCCTTTTGTGAAGCTCTCTGCATCGAGACAAATGATATTCAGGCAGAAACGGATAAACAAACCCACAGAACACACCCACCCATATATGAATTCTTGGATTCATGGCAACTTAGTATCCTCAAGGACACAGAAAAAAATCACTGTGTTGACTAGGGACAAGTGTGCAGTGAAAAAGGTGGAAATGATAAACCTAATCTGGAGAGATTTACATAAAGGGATGCAGCTAAAATGGTAATGTTTTATTTCTTAAGTTTTAAATTGTTTAATACAACTTTCCAAAAGAATACAATACAGTGAGGAGTGCTTTGTTTGAGGTATGCAGAGAAAATCACAATCACACTGAAGAGTCAGGTTGCAGGGAGATGGTGGGGGGTGGTAAGGGGAAGCTTTATAAAGGAAGTGATTTGAGTTGAAGTCAAGTTAAAGAAGGACACTTGGGGCTTCCCTGGTGGCTCAGTGGTAAAGGATCCACCTGCCAACACAGGAGACACGGGTTTGATCCCCAATCTGGAAAGATCCCAAATCCCATGGAGCATCTAAACCCAGCACCACAAATACTGAGGCTGTGCTCAAGAGCCCAGGAGCCACAGCTACTGCAGCCCCAGACCCCCTGCTCCACAATAAGAGCTACAACGAGAAGCCCACACACGGCAACTAGAGAAAAACTTGTGCAGCAACCAAGACCCAGCAGAACCAAAAATAAATAAATAAAATAAACAAATCTGGAAAAAAAAGGACACTCATTCAACAAGAACAAAAACCACCAGAAGCCTACCGTATGGCCCTGTGCTTAGGGTACAAAGCAAGGCAGATACTGCTCCAGCTCTTGAGAAATTTAAAGGTCAACAAGAAGTCGGGTGACTGATTATATTTCAGTGACTACACACCATAATGCTCAGTAAATATTTCATGCTCTTGCCTACAGTATCCAGCCTCCCTTTGCTGTTAGGTGGGACCATTTGACTAGTTTTGCATAATGAAATATGAGCAGAAGAGACGTGTCACTTTTCGGTTGAGACACGGAGAAGTCAATGCAGTCTCCTCTCCTCCTCACCAAGAACGTGGTGAGTTCCAGTTGGTGTAGATACAAGCCTGAGCCCCTTGAACAGAAGAGAGTTCCTGTGTGGAGGAGAGCCTTTGAAAGTCCATGGCTGATAGGCAACATAACCTAGTCTATCCTGATTAATGGTATGAACGGTCAGTGAAAGGTCTAAGGACCAGTGCAGTTGATTGCCTCATAACCAATCCCTAAGTACAGCCCCTGACCCATATATACAGGTGGCCAAAAAATGTTTGATGACCAAATGAAAGAATGGACCAGTAACTAAGGGAACAAACAACTGTTTTTAAAAAAGGAATGAAGACAGCATACAGATGAGGTTAGAGAGGTTGAACAAAAAGGCAGGGGTCTAATTATAAAGAGTTTGGACTGAAACCTGAAGGCAATGAGTAAGTCACTGAGGTTGTTAGAATAAGGAAATGACATAACCCAATTTAGATTTTAGAAAGATCACTCTGACTTGGGCTGGATATGGGCCAACTTGGTAAGAGAATTCACTTCTGCAGTTAATTCAGGCTGAGAAAGGAGGATCAAAGTGGGAGTTGGAAGGAAGTGACACATTTCCAGAAATACAGAAGGAAGAGTCCACAGGGCCACTGACTGACAGGATGTGGGCCAGGTCAATGGGGGAACTGTCCTCCTAGAGAATGTGAAATGGTGGGTGGAGGAGGGAACCACAAGGAAACTGTCCTCTGAACATGAATTTGAGGGTTCAATGAAATATTTAATGGATAATTCTAGAAGATAATCATATAAATGTTGGAGTGGAGCTAAAAAAGAGGGAAAGAGAAATTTGAGAAACAATGTTCCCAGTCTTTTCCAGCCAGGATGAGACTAATACCAGGAGCTCTAGCTGAAGAAGCTATCCATATTCCCTCTATCTATCGTACACTCCCTTTGGTCTCTGCTAAGGTTCCATTCCCACAGCCAATAGCATAGTAGGGGTAGATCTGTTCTAGGTTCAGTTCAGTTTAGTTCAGCCACTCAGTCGAGTTCAACTCTTTGAGACCCCATGGATTGCAGCACACCAGGCTTCCCCGTCCATCACCAACTCCCAGAGCTTACTCAAACTCATGTCCTGAGTCGGTGATGCCATCCAGCCATCTCATCCTGTCGACCCCTTCTCCCGCCTTCAATCTTTCCCAGCATCAGGGTCTTTTCCAATGAGTCAGTTCTTCGAATCAGGTGGCCAAAGTATTGGAGTTTCAGCTTCAGCATCAGTCCTTCCAATGACTATTCAGGACTGATTTCCTTTAGGATGAACAGGTTGGATCTCCTTACAGTCCAAGGGACTCTCAAGAGTCTTTGCCAACACCACAGTTCAAAAGCAATTCTTCGGCTTTCAGCTTTCTTTATAGTCCAACTCTCACATCCATACATGACTACTGGAAAAACCACAGTCTTGACTACATGGACCTTTGTCAGTAAAGTAATGTCGTGCTTTTTAATATGCTGCCTAGGTTGATTGTAACTTTTCTTCCAAGGAGCAAGCGTCTTTTAATTTCATGGCTACAGTCAACATCTTGCAGTGATTTTGGAGCCCAAAAACATAGTCTCTCACTGTTTCCATTGTTTCCCCGTCTATTTGCCATGAAGTGATGGGACCGTATGCCATGATCTTAGTTTTCTGAATGTTGAGTTTTAAGTCAACTTTTTCATTCTCCCCTTTCACTTTCATCAAGAGGCTCTTTAGTTCCTCTTTGCTTTCTGCCATAAGGGTGGTGTCATCTGCATATCTGAGGTTATTGATATTTCTCCCGGCAATCTTAATTCCAGCTTGTGCTTCATCCAGCCTGGCATTTCGAATAATGTACTCTGCATGTAAGTTACATAAGCAGGGTGACAATATACAGCCTTGCTGTACTTCTTTTCCAAATTGGAACCAGTCTGTTACTCCATGTCCAGTTCTAACTGTTGCTTTTTGACCTGCATAAAGATTTCTCAGGATGCAGGTAAAGTGGTCTGGTATTCCCATCTCTTTTAAAAATTTTCCATAGTTTGTTGTGATCCACACAGTCAAAGGCTTTGGCGTAATGAATAAAGGAGATTTTTTCTGGAACTCTTGTGCTTTTTTGATGATCCAGCAGATGCTGGCAATTTGATCTTCGGTTCCTCTGCCTTTTCTAAATCCTATTCCATGTTAAAGTTCTGGAAACTTTTTTTTTTTTTTGCCACACTGCATGGCTTGTGGGATCTTAGTTCCCCAACCAGGAATAAAACCTGGGCCTTCAACAATGGAAAACGCACTCTATACGCTCCATGAAAGTAGAATCCTAACCATTACTGAACTGCCAGGAAATTCCCTGGAAATAATTTTCTTAAAAAAATCAATTATCTATGGTGATAATCTACAACATGGAAAATACTGACTGGCAAGCTATATATTTTAGATGTATTACTAATTTCCAGAAAACTGAGCAGGCAATAATGCACTTAACATAATATAATTTCCAACAACGTGATGCCCCTGGCATTTGACAGCCCCTCAACAATGTCATTACCACCAGACAGCTCTGCTGGTCGCCCAGATGGCACAAGGGCTGCACCTTATCAAATCTGTGACATGCCCTGCAAACTGCTTTCACAGTCAAGCCCATTCTAACCATTCATGTGTCCCTTCACAAAAATAAGATCAACATAACAGTGAATGTTACCTGCACTTGTCTGGATTCCAAGTAAATTTACTATTTTTTACAGAATGTTTTAAAGAACAAGTTCTTGGACACAAGGACCCTATAAAAGGTTTAAAAGATGAGTAAAGCTGAGTATGAGGTGAAATAACTTGTTCAAATTAAGTCAATACATTATCACAAGGCCAAGCCCTAGTAGTTTCAGTTCCTTGAGTTTTAGAGTCATTTACCCTTAAGTTCCCCGCCGCCCCCACACAGCTCAAAATACTGCTAAAAAGGAAGAACAAATAAACGAAAACAGTTTACAAAATCCCTTCATTTTCTAGCTAACCAGGTTGCTTATTTAACAAAAGAGGAAATTCCCTGCCAAGTACAAGGACTGTGCTATGAACAGATAGTCTGCAATTTTTACTTTGGGAGGAACAAGGTATTTCAAGAACAGGTATCACTCCTCAGTATGTGTCCCAGGTATGGAGTATACTGCTAGAGTTCCAAGTGACCGAGTGTCCTGCCCTGCCTTTCCAAATGAATGCCCAAAGGTTAACACACTGCACTGTATATTACCTGGTATGCAATGACTTTTTTTAATTTTGAAAAAGATGACTAAAGAAACACAGTTAACTTGGCTGTATTTGCAGGTTATATAAAGAAGACTTAAAGTTGCTGGATCACACTGTATGAACATAACCTACCGGAATGATTGAGTCGTTCCTGTAAACCTTAACTCCTCCCCATAACTCTTAGAAATATTGAAAAAGCTGCAGGGGGGCTAAGGGAGACTAACACTAGGGGGAATACAACAGCAGCTACTAGTATTTCTTCAGTGCCCATTTTGTGCTAGGTGCTGCCATTTTACATTCTACTTTCAATATACTATCCCTAATATTCAAACCATCATACAAGTCAGGCATTATGTAATTTTTACCATTATAGTGATGAGGAAACCAAGCTTTAGATGATTTGGTGATGTGGTGAGGGGTACAGAAAGGGTGAGCACTGAGCCAGGATTCAAACCAGTGTATATGCCTGACTCTGACCGCCAGACAACTGAGTAGTTCTCACAGAGATCATATGATCCACAAAGCCAAAAATATTTACTATCTAGTCCTTTACGGAAGAAGTTTGCCAACCCTTGATCTAACAAAGGGCCCAAGCAGCCACAGCATCATGTTAGTAAGGACTATTATGAGGGAATGAAGATTACGAGAGGATCCCAGAATACTTCTCAAGAGGGAACACTTGAACTAAACCTAGAGGAGAAATTTACTGAGCCCAGAAAGGAGAGGGTTCCAGGCAAGGGGCACTGCAATCACATAGCCACACATGCAGCAAACAGTATACTATAGCCAGAGAATGCTGAGAAACTCAAGCAGTTTAATATGGTGAAAGGTGCAAGATGGGAAGGAGGAAGAGGGCAACAGAGGAAGCGGATAAATTAACTGAGTCTAGTATAAAAAGTTCATACAGGAAGCACATCAAAGAGTTACAATAACTGAATGCAGCTGGGAATCCTCCTTGGTTTTTGAGAAGAGAGATGGCGACCTCACTTGTGTTTCAGAAGCTTGAATCTGGAAGCTGAATGAATGCTGGGTGGGGGTGGGATAAGTTCAGTTAGAGAGGATAAGGGAGCTGGACTTAACCAAGGTCCCGGGAGAAGAAGAGACTGATACAAGTCATATTTAGGAGACAGCTAGGACAACTGGTAGCTAACCAGAAATTACGGTGCTGTAAAAGGGATGCAGAGGCTATGACTTCTAACTGAGGTCAGTAGGTGGAAATCGATACTCATTTTTCAGAAGAGAGAAATGCAGAAGAGAAGCAGGTAGGAAAGGGAGAAATAGTCTTGAGTTGTTACAGGAAAAGTTAAGCTTCCTACACTCTCGCTATACTATGGGAATTTCTAAAACCTCAACTTAAACGTTAATTTGAAAGCATTCATCTGAGAAACAATGGCTGCCTCTGTACAGTACACTTGGCAACACTAAGGAGGAGGAGGCATTTCACATTAAAACCTTGTGTATAGCTTGAATATTTTAGAACAAGCATTTCAGACTTTTATAATTGGACAAGAAGAATGCCAAGCATTATTCCCAAGGAAATTTCTGACAGCCAAATGGAGTGAATGAAATATTTAGAATGCTTGAGTTTCTTGAGTTCATTAAAAATAAATAAAGCCACAGGAACAGCATTCCTGATATCCATAAACCACATTATTTTCCCACACACAGTCTCAGGACTATATAAATACAGTGTAAAAAAGCAGGTATTATGTCCTCAAAGTAGCATCAACATATTAATCAAATTTCTACCTAATATAAAATGTAGAAGTTTAAAACACAGTTGTATGCTGTCTACTTTTTAGAGGAGGGCAGTAAGGAGACATGGATCACAGGTGTGCTTTATACCAATCAGCCACACAACTGGAAAAAATAAAAGCTATACTTCACCTTTCTCTGTTTTAAAATGAGGTACTCCAATTAATTCCTAAACCCCTTCCAGCATTAACATTCTATTATTCTAAATGTACACAGTAGTGTGTCTAAAATTGTAGTTTCCAATTCCACTTTTTTTCAATGATACACAAGCTAACAAAAAAAGTACAAGAGAACAGACAGTTGAAAAGCAAGTCTTCTCTTTCATCTCCGGCCTTCTCTCCTACCTCCATCTCCAAATTGCTTCTTAATGAAACTTTCTTAAATATTTGCTCCCCTCTTTATTAACATAAATAGTAACTCATCACCACAGTTCCACCTTTTTTCACATAAACCATGGAGATCATTTCATCACTACATACCAAAGAGCCTTTTTTTTAATGACCACATGGGTTTTTTAAAAACTTACTTTAGAAAATTCCAAACATACACAAAAGTAGAGAAAAATATAGAATGAACCTCACCTCCAGGTAATCACTGTTTGTGTGCTTAGTCACTCAATCATGTCCAACTCTTTGCAACCCCATGGACTGTAACCCACCAGGCTACTCTGTCCATGGGACTCTCCAGGCAAGAATAAATGAAGTGGGTTTTCATTTCCTTCTCCAAGGGATCTTCCTGACCCAGGGATAGAATCAGCGTCTCCTGCATTGGCAGGTGGATTCTTCACCCTGAGCCGCCACCCGGGAAGCAATATAATAAATACTGATGATAAAATTAACCAAACAAAAGCTTTTGGGGGGGATCTCCAATAATGTTTAAGAGTGTAAAAGGATTCTGAGATTTGAAAAAAAAAAAAAAAAAGGCTTGAGAACTGATGGAAAGGCTAGGAGAGCTTCCAGGTCACGATGGTAAATACCATGTATGCAGGAAGTAGGGCTTTAAAAAAATATACCACAATATCACTATTATACCCAGCAAAATTAACAATTTGTTATAATCATCTAATGAACAGGCCATATTCAACTATTTCCAATTGCTTCAAAATATGCTATTTTACAACTTGCTTATTTAAATGAAGACCCAAACTAGGTTCATATACTGCATTTGGTTGATATGACAAGACTTACTCTAAAGCAGTCCCCTCTCCTGGCCCTTTGTTTTCAAGCCATTTGTTTATTGAAGTAAACAGATCATTCATTCTGTACTATTTCCCACTTTTCAACACTTGCTAGTGCCATCCCTTGTGGTAACCTTCAACTTGCTCCTCTAGACCCCATATGTCCTGCTCCAGGTCATGAGATCTTGAAGCTTGGCCAGTTTTAGATTTGGTGTTTTGGCAAGGAAACTTTGTGGAAGTGCTAAATACTTCCTATATTGTGAGTTACAGAATATGTAACATTACTTTTAGTGATGAGAGGATGAAACTGTGGTTTTAAAAGTGCTGTCACATGATTTGTACATTACAGAGCTCACCACCAGCCTTCCATTTAATGGTGTTAGCATCTATTAATGACAGTCATCTGTATCTATGATCTCTTTAGGGAATGCAAGTGGCAATTTTCTAACTGTACTGCCCCTTTTGTATATATTGATTAGCTGAAATTCTACAAATAAAATTCTTTATCAACTATTTGATTACAGGTAAATATAGGAAAGGCAAAGTAAATGCTTGATTTTTTTTCTCATTTACTAATTTTCAGAATAACAAGATACTGTCCCCAAAATACCCCCAAACACTGTTATTGTTGCATCATTAACTAGACTTTTTTCAATTCATGTGTTTCAACCAACTGCGGTCATTAAAATCTTGATGCTCTCATCTTTAACTAGCAAGAGCTACTTCAGAGTGATTCCTGTCCCCTTTTATCTCCAGAGTTTCATCACTGTTGTTAAATTGCTCAGTCATGTCCCATTCTTTGCGACCCCATAGACTGCAGCACGCCAGGCTTCTCTGTCCTTCACCATCTCCTGGAGTTTGCTCAAACTCATGTCCCTTGAGTCAGGGATGTATTCCAACCATTTCATCCTCTGTTGTCCCCTTCTCCTGCATTCAATCTTTCCTAGCATCAGGGTCTTTTCTAATGAGTCGGGTCGTTTCTAATGAGTCAGCTCTTTGCAGCAGGTGGCCAAAGTAGTGGAGCTTCAGCTTCAGCATCAGTCCTTCCAATGAATATTCAGGACTGATTTCCTTTAGGAGTGACTGGCTGGACCTCCTTGCAGTCCAAGGGATTCTCAAGAGTCTTCTCCAACACCACAGTTCAAAAGCATCAATTCTTCAATGTTCAGCCTTCTTTATAGTCCAGCTCTCACATCCATACATGACTACTGGAAAAACCATAGCTTTGATTAGAGGGACCTTTGTCAGCAAAGTAATGTCTCTGCTTTTTAATATGCTATCTAGGTTTGTTAAAGATTTTATTCCAAGGAGCAAGTGTCTTTTAATTTCATGGCTGCAGTCACCATATGCAGTGATTTTGAAGCCCAAGAAAATAAAGTCGGCCACTGTCTACCTTTTCCCCCCATCTATTTGTCATGAAGTGATGGGACCGGATGCCATGGTCTTCATTTTTTGAATGTTGAGTTTTAAGCCAACTTTTTCACTTTCCTCTTTTACCTTCATCAAGAGGTTCTTTAGTTCCTCTTCACTCTCTGCCATAAGGGTGGTATCATCTGCATATCTGAGGTTATTGATATTTCTCCCTGCAATCTTGTGCTTCATCCAGCCCAGCATTTTGCATGATGTACTCTGCATATAACTTAAATAAGCTGGGTGACAATATATAGCCTAGACGTACTCCTTTCCCAATTTGGAATCAGTCTGTTGTTCCATGTCCGGTTCTAACTGTTGCTTCTTGACCTGCATACAGGTTTCTCAGGAGACAGGTAAGGTGGTCTGGTATTCCCATCTCTTTAAGAACGTTCCACAGCTTGTTGTGATCCACACAGTCAAAGGCTTTAGCATCAATGAAGCAGATGTTTTTCTGGAATTCTCTTGCTTTTTCGATGATCCAGCAGATAGATATTGGCAGTTTGACCTCTGGTTCCTCTGCCTTTTCTAAATCCAGCTTGAACATCTGAAAGTTCATGGTTCATGTACTATTGAAGTCTGGCTTGGAGAATTTGGAGCATTACTTTGCTAGCATGCGAGATGAGTGCAATTGTGCAGTAGTTTCAGTATTCTTCGGCATGGCCCTTCTTTGGGACTGGAATGAAAACTGACCTTTTCTAGTCCTGTGGTCACTGCTGAGTTATCCAGATTTGCTGGCATATTGAGTGCAGCACTTTCACAGCATCATCTTTTAGGAGTTGAAATAGCTCAGCTGCAATTCCATCACCTCCGCTAGCTTTGTTCATAGTGATGCTTCCTAAGGCCCATTTGACTTCACATTCCAGTATGTCTGGTTCTAGGTAAGTGATCCACACCATCGTGGCTATCTGGGTCATGAAGATCTTTTTTGTATAAGTCCTTCTGTGTATTCTTGCCACCTCTTAATATCTTCTGCTTCTGTCAGGTCCCTATCATTTCTGTCCTTTATTGTGCTCATCTTTGCATGGAATGCTTGGTAGCTTGGATTTTCTTGAAGAGATCTCTAGTCTTTCCGATTCTGTTGTTGTCCTCTGTTTCTTTGCATTGAGGAAGGCTTTCTTATCTCTCCTTGCTAATCTTTGTAACTCTGCATTCAAATGGGTATATGTTTCCTTTTCTCCCTTGCCTTTAGCTTCTCTTCTTTTCATAGCCATTTATAAGGCCTCCTCAGACAACCATTTTGCCTTTATGCATTTCTTTTTCTTGGGGATGGTCTTGATCACTGCCTCCTGTACAATGTCACAAACCTCAGTCCATAGTTTTTCAGGCACTCTATCAGATCTAATTCCTTGAATCCATTTGTCACTTCCACTGTATAGTCATAAGAGATTTGATTTAGGTCATACCTGAATGGTCTAGTGGTTTTCCCTACTTTCTTCAATGTAAGTCTGAATTTGGCAATAACGAGTTCATAATCTGAGCCACAGTCAGCTCCCGGTCATGTTTTTGCTGACTGTATAGAGGTTCTCCATCTTCGGCTGCAAAGAATATAATCAATCTGATTTCAGTATTGACCATCTGGTGATGTCCATGTGTAGAGTCTTCTCTTGTGTTGTTGGAAGAGGGTGCTTGCTATGACCTGTATGTTCTCTTGGTAAAATATGTTAGCCTTTGACCTGCTTTGTTTTGTACTCCAAGGCTAAATTTGCCTGTTACTTCAGGTAGCTCTTGACTTCCTACTTTTGCATTCCAGTCCCTATAATGAAAAGGACATCTTTTTGGGGTGTTATTTCTAGAAGTTCTTATAGGTCTAAATAGAACCGTTCAACTTCAGCTTCTTCAGCATTAGTGGTTGGGGCACAGACTTGGATGATTGAGATACTGAATGGTTTGCCTTGGAAACGAACAGAGATCATTCTGTTGTTTTTGAGATTATACCCAAGTACTGCATTTTGAACCCTTTTGTTGACTATGAGGTCTAATCCATTTCTTCTAAGGGATTTTTGCCCACAGTAGTAGATATAACGGTCATCTGAGTAAAGTCACCCATTCTAATCCATTTTAGTTCACTGATTCCTAAAGTACTGATGTTCACTCTTGCCATCTCCTGTTTGACCACTTCCAGTTTATCTTGATTCATGGACCTAACACTGCAGGTTCCTATGCAATACTGTTCTTCACAGCATCAGACTTTACTTTCACCACCAGATACATCTACAACTGGGCGTTGCTTCCACTTTGACTCAGGCTCTTCATTTCTTCTGGAGGTATTGCTCTGCTCTTCTCCAGTAGCATTTTGGGCACCTGCTGACCTGGGGAGCTCGTCTTTCAGTGTCATATCCATGTGCCTTTTCATGCTGTTCACGGGGTTCTCAAGGCAAGAATGCTGAAGTGGTTTGCCATTCCCTTCTCAGGTGGACCACATTCTGTCAGACCTCTCTACCATGACTCGTCCATCTTGGGTGGCCCTACATGGCATGGCCTATAGTTTCATTGAGTCAGACAAGGCTGTGATCCAGGTGATCAATTTGGTTAGTTTTCTGTGATTGTGGCTTTTATTCTGTCTGTCCTCTGATGGATGAGGCTAAGAGGCTTGTGGAGGCCTCCGTGTGTGAAAGACTGGCTGTGACTAAATTGGGTCTTGCTCTGCTCTGGTGGGCAGGGCCATGTTCAGTAAATCTTTAACCTAATTTTCTGCTGATGGGTGGGGCTGTGTTCCCTCCCTATAGTTTGGCCTTACATGAAAGATGGCAGAATAGGACAGGCGCTCATCTTCTCCTGTGAGAACATCAAGGTCCACAACTAGCTGCTGAACAAACCATTGACAGCAGAATGATGGATCCCACCAAAAATAGATACTTGGCATCCAAGGGCAAAGGAGAAGCCACAATAAGATGGTAGGAGGGGCAAAATAGCATTTAGTACTTCATTATAAAAGTTTTTAAACATACAACTCAGTTCTAAGAATTATACAGTAACCACTCATGTGCCCATCACTGAGATTCTACCAGTAAAGATTTACAAATTTTATCTCATATCTTTTTGATATAAATCTTTAACCTTAGTTTTCTTGCTTTTTGTCATTGTAAGATATCTCAGGCTCATGTTAAGTATTTCTTGTTCCAGATTTGAATTCAGCTATTTCTCTAAGAAGCCTTGGTTCCTTTTAGTGGGAAATGATATTTAGAGACCTGGATTTGAGTAATTGCTGCCACTGTGTTGTCACTGTTCCTTAGGTTTTTCAATAAGATAGGAAATATATATTATTTAAAAAAATAAAAGAGTAATAATTGAAAAGAAAAATAAATTATGGGTCATATGAATATTTCCATTACAAATTTAAAGCCTCAGTTCAGTTGCTCAGACATGTCCGACTCTTTGTGACCCCATGGACTGCAGCACACCAGGCCTCCCTGTCCATCACCAACTCCCAGAGCTTACCCAAACTCAAGTCCATCAAGTTGGTGACGCCATCTAACCATCTCATCCTCTGTTGTCCCCTTCTGCTCCTGCCTTCAATCTTTCCCAGCATTGGGGTCTTTTCCAGTGAGTCAGTTCTTTGCATCAGGTAGCCAAAATATTGGAATATCAGCTTCAGCATCAGTCCTTCCAGTGACTATTCAGGACCAATTTCCTTTAGGATGGACAGGCTGGATCTCCTTGCAGTTCAAGGGACTCTCAAGAGTCTTTGCCAACACCACAGTTCAAAAGCATCAATTCTTTGGCGCTCAGCTTTCTTTATAGTCCAACTCTCACAACCATACATGACTATTGGAAAAACCATAGCTTTGACTAGATGAATCTTTGTTGGCAAAGTAATGTCTCTGCTTTTCAATATGCTGTCTGGGTTGGTCATAGCTTTTCTTCCAAGGAACAAGCATCTTTTAATTTCATGGGTGCAGTCAACATCTGCAGTGATTTTGAAGCCCCCCAAAATCAAAGCCTACTAAGGTTTTTAAAGGGCTTCCCAGGTGGTGCTAGTGGTAAAGAACCCACCTGCCAATGCAGGAGACCTAACAGACCTGGGTTTAATCTCTGGGTCAGGAAGATCCACTGGAGGAGGAAATAGCAACCCACTTCAATTTCCTTGTCTGGGAAATCCCACGGACAGAGGAGCCTGGCAGGCCTCAGTTCATGGGGTCACAAAGAGTTGGACATTACTGAAGTGACTTAGCATAAGCTTTTTAACTTCTTGTATTTTATGCTTTTGTGTTTTATGCTGAAAATAACAAGATAATTATCTATTTGAGTTGTCCTATAATAGTTTGAGATTAACAGTACTATTAACCATAAAACTACTAAGTACAATTTAAGATTTCTCTGTAGTTCTTCTTAGCCTAAGGATAGATCCCACTAGATATGATTGATCAAAATACTGTTTTAAAGTCACATGAAAGATTCTCTGTAAAATGATGCCACTAAATTGATAAGACAGTCAAATTCATTTATTTCTGTCATTTTGATTATTAACATTGTGTGTTTTGTTGCAAGACATATAATTCATGTACACTGGAATGTATAGATCATCAGGGTACAGTATGATGACTCTGACTTATACAAGACTTGAACCCACACACCTACTAAGATGCATGTTTCCATCTCCCGAGAAAGTTCCATGTGCCTCTTTCCTGTCTATATTCCTGACTCAAAGACAGTCACTATTGTGAATTATACTATCACAGATAGTTTTGTTTGTTCTGGTCCTTCATGTAAATGATATCCCACAGAAGCCACTGGAGAATTTTATAGTATACAGATGTACCATAATTTATTTAACCAGCCCTCTTGACAGACATTTTGGGCATTTCCAGTTTCTGCTGCTAAAACAATGCTACAGGGCTTCCCTGGGAGGCTCAGTGGTAAAGTATTCACCTGCCAATGCAAGAAACACGGGTCTTGGATCCTCATCTGGGACTATCCCACATGCTGCAGAGTAACTAAGCCCAAGCACCAGAACTACTGAGCCTGTGTTCTAGAGCCTGGAGCTGCAACTACGGAAGCCCATGCACCCTAGAACCAGTGTTCGTCAACAAGAGAAGCCACCGCAATGAGAAGCCTGTGCACCACATAACCCTTACTTGCCACAACTAAAGCCGGTGCAGCAACAAATACCCAGCACAGTCATAAATAAATAAAATTATTTTTTAAATGCTACAATAAATAGCCCTACCATTTTCCATATGTGAATACACAGGCAGAATTCATACATTCATCCACTTTCATTCAATGAATATTCACTTTGGGACCTAACTCAGTGCCAATCACTGAGGCACTGTGGGTAGAGCAACGAGCAAAACAAAGACCCTGCTCTTGTGGAACATACAATCTAAAAGATTAATCTGGGGAGAACTGTAACATCTTCTACTCCATGAACAAGGTGTAGCTTTCCACATACATAGTGCCTTCAAATTGTTCCTTTTTTTAAAATTTTTTTCCCTGAGTCCCGACTCATCCTTCCCCCTAAATCGTTCCTTTTATGACTTGAATTAGATCGCATAATTAAAAGGTCCCAGCCCAGTCCAAGATTGCAATGAAATTATCTCATGCTTTCTTCTAGCAATTTATAGTCTTTTAAATGTTCATACTTCCTATCCATAATGGAAATTATCCTGATAGTGAAGAATCCAATTTCATATTTTTCTAGATGACCGGTTGCTCCTCCATGCATTCTGTTCTGTTGATTTGTCTGTCTACTCATGATTCAGTTCAACAGTTTTATATATATACATATTTTTTTAAATTTGGCTGTACCAGGTCTTAGTTGGGGCACATGAGATTTTCAATCTTCACTGCAGCATGTGGTATCTTATACTTTCAGCATATAGGATCCAATTCACTGACATGCAATGAAGGAGAGACCTGGGTTTGATCCCTGGGTTTGGAAGATCCTCTGGAAAAGGGCATGGCAACCCACTCCAGGTTTCTAGCCTGGAGAAGTCCATGGACAGAGGAGCCTGGCGGGCTACAGTCCATGGGGTCACAAAGAGTCAGACATGACTGAGCAACTTTCACTTTCCCTGACGTGGGTCCCCCTGTGCTAGGAGCTCGGAGTCTTTGCCAAGGACCATCAGGGAAGTCCTAGCATTCTATTTAACTATTAGAACTTTGCAATATGGTTTAAATGAATTAGACATCACTACTCTCAACCTTCACTTTTCTTTTTCAGAATTTTACTGGCTATTCCTCTGTTTGCTTATCCATTTGAACTTTAGAAATTGCTCTTGTGGTTTAAAGAAAACTACTTGTAATTTCTACAAAAATCAAGTTAAATTTATAGATTAACTCACCAAGAATTTACATCTTATGGTATTGAACCTTCCTACTTAAGAATATTTGTTCAAATATTCTCAATAACACTTTTACTTTCTTTGCACAGATCCTGCCCATTTCTAAAGGTTATTCTTTCCTGTTATTGATATAACTCTATCCTATTGCTTGGGCTTCCTAAGTGGCTCAGTGGGAAAGAATCCACCTACCGATGCAGGAGATGCAGGTTCAATCCCTAGGTCAAGAAGATTCTCTGGAGAAGGGAATGGCAATCCACTCCAGTATTCTTGCCTGGAGAATCCCATGGACAGAGGAGCCTGGCAGGCTATAGCCCACGGGGTCACAAAAGAGTCGGACATGACTGAGTGAGCATGCGTGTTTATTGCTTATTATTTTTAAAAAAGTCAAATTCTTACCGGTTGGTTACTACTAAAAGAATATTAATTCCACACATAAACACAATCACAGGACTAAGAAAAAATTATTTTTAAAAACAAAAAAGAAATTTTTACTTTACACTAATTATTGTAAATTGTGATGGTTCATTTCATGGCCGTATCTTGCCCAGCTAAACTATACTGCCCAGACAGAGACATGAATAGATGGGCAGGGAAGACATGACTTTAAGCAGGGCCACAAGAGCAGTAAGCAGGGGCAGGCAGGTCACAACTGTTCTTTTGCAATTGTGACTACATGTGTGTGAATTTTAACTTATCATTCTTAAATTTGAGAACAAAAAGGGGCCAGATATACATAGTACACCAGGAACAAAACAAACATTTAACTATACAAGAGTTAAGATGGAAAGATAATTTTTAAAAGGAAAATAGTTTTATATAATTTCATGTACTATATTTCACAAAGTTTTACGTTCCTAACTGAACTAAATTTAACTCTTAAACTTTCATTTTACTACAACTTACACTTTATTTACTCTATTTAGGAAGATCAGAGTATTATCACTAGAAATCACAGAGGAAAACTAAGCAGCAACTTCATTAAGACTGAGAATTCTCAGCTAAGAGTCCTTTACTTGAAGACAATCTAATGCTCTAAAACTCAGAATAAACAGAAGTAAATGTGGAGAGAAGGGGTTCATAACAGACCCAAGATGTTTTAATTACTCCAAATCTATAGAAAATGAGTATAAATAAATCTCACATAATCAAACATCTATTCTAAGAGTCATAAGAAACTGATAACACAGGCTGTCTTACGTGGAAAGAAACTGAACACCTGGGGGGATAAGTACAGAAGAGTGTTTCACTGGATCCCACTTACGCCTGTTGAATTTTCAACCATGCAAATATATTACTTATTCAAAAATAAATTTAACTTAAGAGCTCCTTAAACATTATATATAAACAAATGAAGAACAAATCTCTGAATTTTCTACAAACCACATTTAAAGGCATTGCCATTATACACTCAAATTTCCTACATATGATAATTTGCTCTATAAATGCACCTTAAAATGTAATGTCAGGAAAAGTCTATTTCTGTATGAACTTATATGTATTCTTTTATCAGTCATTAAAAGTCATTACTCCTACCATCTTCTCTCTCTCTTTTTTTTTTTTTTTTTTTGGCTAACCCATAAAAGAGCTAGATTTAGCAGCCAACTGCCCTGCCCATTCTTAAAACATCTCTTCCAGAGATCTTTGTTTTTTTAGTTACTAGACTACTGATTTATTATAAAAGGATATAACTCAGAGACAGCCAGATGAAAGAGACAGCATAGGGTAATCTATGGGAAAAGGGCACAAGCTTCCAGGTCAGTCCGGAAGTTTTCCGAACCCTCTCTTTTGGGGTGTTTATGGAGGCTTCATTACACAGGCATGATGGAGTAAATCACTGGCTGTTGGTGACTGAACTCACTCTCCAGCCTCTCTCCTCGCCAAAGATGAGGTCACAGATTTTTCTTAATTTTTAACTGATCTGTTTTATATATTTTTTTAATTTAAAAAAATTTATTTTTTTGGTCACATTCAGGATCTCAGTTCCCCAACCAGGGATTGAACCCTTGCCCCCTGCAGTAGAAGCTCAGAGTCTTAACTGCTGTACCACCAGGGAAGTCTCTGTTCCATATATTTTTAATGAAAGTTCTCTTAAATCTAAAGAATTCTCTTAAGTACAAAGAAAATCAAAATTATAAATTAATCTTGACATTCCTTTTTTCAACCATTAAAAAAAGGCCAAGTCAAAAATTACTCTGCCCAACTTTGGAAAATCATCATTCCTGAACAACTAATTTGGCCACATTTCCACAGTGCCTCCAAAGCTTTTACTTTAACAACCTAATCCTAAATTTGTCTCTCAGTTAGACTTCAAAGCATTTGAAGAATGAAATGGCCTCCCAACACCCACCCAATGAAGTATGTAGAAAACAAAGTCTTTTTATTCATGAAATCATAATGAATTATAATTCATTTGCTATTTAAAACAGACAACTCAAAAAGGAAAATTTTTAAGAGAAAACTTAAAAAAATTACTAGTCTTAAAACTAGTTTTTAAAAAACTGAAGTACATGTAACAAAATTAACCATTTTAAAATGAACAATTAGGTGGCATTTAGTACATTTACAATGTTGTGAAACCATGAACTCTAGCTCCAAAAGATTCTTGTCACTCCAAAATAAAACCTCATAAGCATAAACAACATAAACAGTAATATTGCCAACTCGATAGACATGAGTTTGAGCAAGCTCCAGGAGTTGGTGATGGACAGGGAAGCCTGGTGTGCTGCAGTCCATGGGGTGGCAAATGCACACATAACTGAGTGACTGAACTCAACTGAAGCAAATAACAAGTTACTCTTCATCCCAGGCCCCAGACCTTCAGCTTCTGTTAACCATCAACCTGCTTTCTGCATCTATGGATTTGCCTATTTTGCATATTTCACATAAATGGAATCATACAATACATGATCAGAGGTCAGGCTTCATTTACTGAGCATGATTCTGAGGTTCATCCTCAGTGTAGCAAGTATCAGTACTTCATTCCTTTCTATGGTTAGTAACAGTCCATTATATGCATATACTACTACTGAATTATCCATTCAGTGATGGACATTTGGTTCTTTCTAACTTTGGCTATCGTGAATAGTGTTAAACACCCATGTACAAATATTTGAGAACCTGTGTTCAGTTGCTTTGGGTGTACACTAGCAGTGGAATTGCAGGGTCAAACATAATTTTGTTTAGCTTTCAAGAACCACCAAACTGTTTCCATAGTGTCTGAATTATTTTACATTCCCATCAACAATATACAGGTATCCAATTTCTCCACATCCTCACTAACATTTGCTGTTTTCCATTTTTTAAAGTGGATATGAGGTGGAAAACTAGTTTTAAGAATGTCCTAATAATTACCTAACTTCTGAAGGAAGGCATAACACCTGACCAATAAGAATGGGAAACAGTAAAACTCATTCCTACTCCTTCCCCCCCAAAAAAACCTCAACTAACTGCATTCTTTCTCCCAGAAAATAAGTAAAAAAGTATTGGGTATCAAGAGAATGACAAGACAAGGCACAGACTGGAAGACAACATCTGCAAAAGACGTATTTGATAAAGAACCTATACAAAATATACCAAGAACTCTCAAAATAAGAAAAAGAGCAACCTAATTAAAAAATGTGTAAAAGACCTGAACAGTCACCTCACCAAAGAAGATACACAGATAACAAATAAAACATATGAAAGATGCTCAATCTCATCTGTCTTTAGGGAACTACAAATTAAAAAAAGAGAGAGAGAGATACCATGACCCACCTATTAGAAAAGCCAAAATCCAGAACACTGAAAACACCAAAGGCTGGTTGAGAATGGCGAGCAAAAACAGGAATTCTCATTCAATACTGGTGGGAATGAAAACTGTTCAGCCACTTTGGAAGACAGTTTGGTGGTTTCTTTAAAAACTTAGCATACTCTTACCAAAGGATTCACCAATCATGCTCCTTTGTGTCTACCCAAAGGGGCTGAAAACATGTGAACACAAGGCTGTAAATATGTGGTGGTAAAGGGTATATGGGTACTCTGTACTTGGTCCAGTGGTCAACACTCCGCACTTCCACTGCAGGGGGCACAGGTGTGATCCCTGGTCAGGGAACTAAGATCCAACATGCTGCACAGTATGTCAGTACCTCCCTGACAGTACAGTCCCCCCCACCAAAAAAATCAGCATTAAAATATTTTTTAAGGTATTAGATATATTTTAAAATGCTATTGCTGGATTCCTTTAAAGGACCAGTTAAAGCTCAACCTGAACTCACAGAATGATTAGTAACAGTCATCACAAATATTTCTATTGTAATTTAGAATGTCTCAAGTGCTATGCATGCAAATATAATCTAACTTACATCTCACAATGACCCAAGGAATGAGATGATGTTAGTGAACATATTTCTATTTCACATTTCAACGAACTGTGGTTTCAAGAGGGTAACTCAGACATGAACTATAGATGTGACTCTAAAACCATGTTCTTTCCTCCACACTCAACTCCGTCTGACTGCTATAGCGCTATCCACCATTAGCTCACATTCATGAAAGTCTGGCAGTCTGCAGCTGAATAAAGGGCAAACTACACTTGTGCAGCTTCAATTCTAGAGCAAGTGGTTTAAGTTTGCAAAACAAGCTCAATATACACAGGAACAATCACAGCATTCAAAATCAGCAAAAACATCATCTTCCTCTCCACTCTTGGGTAACTGAAAGCCAACAGATGTTTATAACTGGTTTATGGTCTTTGAGCCTGCATTACATAGCAGCAGGCATGCCAAGGTTCATTCGATGCCAAGGCAGCCTGGCCCAGGAGTCCTCCAGATCCACACACTCACCTCAAGAAGGGGAAGGGGTTACCTGGGCCCCCTTGCAAGCTAACAAGTACTGGCATTTAGTCACTTCCACAAGAGGAAGGTAGCTATGCAAGATATCTTTGCAAAAGTGACAAATAGGCAAAGGGAAATAAAAAGATAAAGGGCAGACATAACTCCTCATTCACTCGCAGCACTGGTAAAGAACTGAAGTTTTATCCTAGCCCATTAAAAGGAGGGACAGAGGGAAGCAGGCTCGTCACATAAGGGTAAGCAGCAAACTCAGCAGTTGCGGGAGATTAGGGAGTCTTGGCAGTGGGAGGTGGGCCCAAAATAGATGCATTAAACACGACGAGGTGAGCGTTCTGACCAGCACATATTTTTAGTAATTGCACATTTATAACTTTCACGTGTCCAGTTCAAAATTAGCCTAGCTATCAGTCTCTTGAAAGGCCAGTAAAATGATCCCTATCCCACAATCACCCTCACAAAGGAAAAAAATAATGCAGTCAAAGACCGGCACCGATTCTGCCGTTGCACTGGATGGATCTTGATAGTTACAGCTGTCACACTCACCTTCACTCACCCTGCACCCATGCCTCCAGGCAAAAGGAATTTGCTTCACACTCCTTGCTTGATTTGTGGGTGGAGGTAATGGGATGGTGGCCCAGAGAAAGCAGGAAGAAGGGAAATGTGGTAGAGACTCCTGACTGTCTCCCAATATCTCTTTCCAGCTTCATACTTGGGAAGCTACACAAGGATCCATTTGCTAACTAACCAGATGGAGTCAAGTTCTCAAGAAAGACTAAACTTGACCACACCTTGTTTCAGGTCACAAATTTCTCTGAGGGTATTTTCTATTGCTGTCAAATTACTATATTACCAAGGCTGATTTTACCTATCTCTGTTGGACATCAATTAACAAGTTTAGATGACTGTAAAATTACTGTATTACCAAGGCTGACTTTATCTATCTCTGCTGGACATCAATTAACAAGTTTAGGTGACAGAAAACATGTAAAAACTCAGAAAACAAGACTGGCATAGGAAACTGTAATAGCTCTTAAGTTGTCTTTATTGTCAGTCATTGCAAATATAACTGAATTTAAGTGAACTAAGATTTTGCTCTCACCCAGCAGCTCAGGCTTTGTTCTCTAGCACTGAAAAAACTCCTGCATATTTTTCAATATTTCCAACAGGAGTTTAACCTGTTCTTTCCCTTCTGTAGCAGCTTTTAAAAACATAAGTACTTATATTTTTAAATATGTATTTTTACTAATAACAATATCAAAATTGCTGACTGTATAAATCTAAGTAACAAAAACTCAGTATGTAAATCTGACCCGTTGTCTGAGATCCTATCCATCAACACAAATGATTATCATGTCACACCCTGTAACAGATCATTAGTTGAATACAGGGTAGAGAAAGAATACCAGTATAAAAATATAAGTTTACAAGGAACATAAGCATATCTCTGCAAATTTATTTCAAAATTATTTCTACCTGGACTTCCCTGGTGGTCCAGTGGTTAAGAATCCACTTGCCAATGCAGGGGACATGGGTTTGATCTCTGGTCCAGGAAGATTCTACATGCCTCAGGGCAACTAAGTCCATGTGCCACAACCACTGAGCCTGCGCTCTCGAGTCCACGCTCCGCAACAAGAGATGCCCGGGTGCCGCAAGTAGAGAGCAGCCCCCACCCACTGCGGCTAGAGAAAGCCCACACAAAGCGACGAGGACTCCGGGCAGTCACAAATAAATTTCAAAAATTATTTCTATCAGATTTGCACATTGCATTCAACTGATGAAAATCTGTACGTAACATGTTGTCCCCATACTTCAAAAGCTAATATTCAAATTAATGTTGAAGGTGTAAACGCTCTAAGTATTCCATAAGCCACTGTTTTCTTTTTTTTTTTTTACAAAACCTCTATCTTTCAATGATTGATACCTCAAAAGAGTTTTGAAAACAAAATTGTTATACTTGCTTTCATTATATTTAATATATTCAGAAGTTAACTATCATGACTGCCTCCCAAAAAAAGCTAATAGCAAAAATAAAAATGTAACGATGAAAGATAATAAAAAAAATAATAAGTTCCATCTTAACTTTTTATTAGTGGTAATTAAAGGTTACTCATATCTTCAACGTTATATACTGAAAGACACAGAAAGTATCCTGAAATCTACTGACTTTCATCACTTAGAAATGAAATTACTCTAAAATAATGAAATAAACTAGTAGTTTTTAAAAATTTTTCCAAACATCATGCCATATAAGCAACTTTTGTTTATTTTGTAAACCATAATGCATAATTACATCTCATTGTGCATTTTAATATGCATTGGTACCAAACAATTTGTTGACAAATCATGCTTTTCTTAGGCAATTATTTAAAACTATGTGAATTAGCTGGTAAATGAGAGAAAGGGAGAAATACATATTGACATTCACTGATTCATTAAAAAACTCTCTCTTGAGAATGTGTATGTGTCAGACTCCTGTCCAGGCACTGGGCCACACTGCGAGCGGGACAGAGGAGACGGCTGCTCTCAGGGACTTTGTGTTAAGGGAGGGAGCCCCGTAAAGGGAAACATGGTAACATCAGACAGCAAGAGGTGCTAGAAGATGATGACAGAGCATGGGGTGACAGCATGCGAATCGGACAGCTATGTTAAAGGGAGCCAGGGAAGACCTCTCTGAGAAAAACCAATACACTGATCTAAAGTGACTCATCTTTTTTACTTAAAATATTTATCACATGCCACCTCAGAATGGTAAACAGATTTTTTTAATTTCTAAAGATGATTACAGCTAGCCATGAACTGGGCACAGGCCCAGAGGGTCTTCTCAGGAAGTGTAAGCAGCATCATGCAGCTAGCTGGTAGAGGATCCAAAGATAGGAGACTAATTCTGACTTATTCCTGGAAGGACTAACTCACGCGCCTGTGCTAAGATACATAATACTCATAATCTCGGAGACAAATCCAAGATTTCCTAGAGGCAGTTTATTCTAAGTCTTTTACCTGCAAGATTAAAAAGAAAAGGAATAATGATTGAATAAGGCCCCAAAACAATATTTAGAAAGAATTATATTTTTTTCTGGTTTATTTTAAAGAACTGGTGACTCCTCCAAGAACATGGCAAGTGTTACTCAAAGTCCAAAGAATATGTTTCTCACTGCCTGCGCCTGTCCATTAGGACAGACTTGGCTGCCTTCTTGGTACCATTGTAGGAGACATCTTCAGGACATTCTTTGAACCCAAACATAACCTTTGCTCTGAAGAAGGGATAAGAGAGCACGTTTCAAATTCAGCTTAGTTCTTTGGCCTCAGGGTGAGAAGCCATGCTGTCATTCAGCCTGGAAAAAGGCACAGAAGTCTGCGGAGCTGGTAGGATAGTAAAACTGGTTGCCTTGCTTCTTCCCATGCCGTCTTCACACTGTGGTACCACCAAACATCCTTCCAGTTCAGGATCCTTCAGTCATCCTAGGTTCAAGTCGGAAACCTAGAAGTCACCAGAGCCAACTTCTCCATCTCCGCTCATATCTGATCTGTTACCAGGTCTGGTGTCTTCCTCTCTACATCTCTGAAATCTGTCCACCTTTCTCAGCTCCTCTAAGTTGACTCTAGGCATTTACTTGGACAGTACTACAGTAACTGCCTAACTCATCTCGCAACATATGTACTTTCCCCGTCCAAACTGCTCACTCTTCTGTAGTCCAAATTATCTTTTAAAACAAAATCTAGTCAAGCTTCCCACCTATCCCTGCTCTTATTAAACCCCTTCAAATGCCTTTTTTACTTTTAAAATTACAGCTATAATCAGACAGGTGAAACTACAGATCAAACAGGACTGACCAAGTACTGATGAAAGCTAGCTAAGTACACCAAGTGTCTCTCTTCTTTGTGTCTCTGAAATTTTCCACAATAAAGTTAAAAAATAATTAACAACCTAAAAAAAAAACACACACAGACAGACCATGGCTGACAAAGGTTCCATGGCCTGGCCCCGCCGATCTCACTTCATCCTTGTACTCTGCACCTCTGGAGCACTGATTTAACTTTGTTCTTCAACCACTCTATGCGCCTTCTCACTACAGAGTGTTCACACATGCTGTTCCCTCAATCTGGAATGCCCTCATCAACTCTGACTCAAAGATCAGGGCAACCTTCCTAAGACACCCCTGCTCACCATCCCCATATCAAGGTCTTTTGTCAAATGGTGCCTGTTAACTGATGTTCTTTTCCTAGATAATGACACCAAGTCTGCGGTCAAACATTTCTGAATGTGACTAACTATAAACTTCATTAGAGTGGAGTCCATATTTCTGCTTATCAAGTGGACACTAAGCATTCTGTACAGCACCTGGCAGGGAGCCAGCATTTTAAAAATGGTTGTTGAAAAAAAAAAAAGTGGTTGTTGAATGATTATTATCGAAGACTACCAGGGGAATTGTGTTCAAATTCTTACTATAAAACACATCATAAATTAAAAAGAAAATTGTGTTATTTTAGTCTTAGTTTCCTATAAGTTGCTACAGAGAAATCATTCTTATTTATTCCCTTTTAGAGAGTCTTTCCTTTGAGATATTGGAGTACTCAACATTCCTGTGATGGAAGTATCATGATTACCAACCAAAAATAACCACATAAATCCACACCCTGGTCCTGTCTCACTCTTCTTTAATGGTTGCCTCTCCTCCTCCCTCCCCCAAATCAACATCAAACGACTGGAAGACACTTGGGGATAAATTCCCTGCCAATCCCAGGAACTTCCTTTCAGTTCCCGCTCCAGATGGCAGGCAAGTGGATTTCTATTAGGGATGCCTCAGCAGAGGCCCCAGGACTTCGCTCCACTCTGCTTCCCTTGTGATCACCATGAGCATTCCTTCTGCAATGTATTCCAGGCATCATCACAGGGCCATTCACTTTGTATCATGTGGTAAATTGACATTAAAAGAGCTTATCTTTTTATTTTATCAAAACTTCTCGGTGACAGGCATAAAGCAGAAACTAGAAATTAAATCTGATTTAAATGACATTGTTTATCATTGTTTAACAATTCACGTAACTAGAGTGACAACTCGAACATTCGTTCAGTATCTCTTAAAATGTCATTAAGACCCTAAGAAACAAATGGTCAGTAAGGAGACTAAATTTATCAAAATATCTTCTAAACAAAAAAGCACATGAAGCACTTGGCACAGGCTTCATGAATTATTCAGACATCATTAATCCAAGTTTATAACTGAGGAGCCAAGTAAAAAATTAACTTTTATTCTATGCCCTGCTAAGTAAATCAACAGTAGAGTTAAAAACAAAAACAAACAAACAAAAAAACAGTGAACACCCTCAAGCACTTGTTCATATGAAAATAATCTGTGTTAACTACAGATCACTCTTGTCAGGTAAAGCGGGAACAGGGAGGACCCTCCCCCACCAGGAAATACTCTTAATGCTGTATAAATACGTACCTGTGAATCAAGAAAGTCCCATGATATGTTGTTCCAACTGACAACTGGCATCATTACTGGCAGATAACCCTGAATTAAGAAGGTTCTTCTTCAGAAAAAAAAAAAGAGGTCCTACTATACTTTTAAATAATATTTTTAAACATAAAATTGGCCACTAACACCAGAGCAGGAAAGTAAACAAATTTTAAAATTCCTTTTAAGGAATTTATTTGTGGTAACTATTCTTCATAAATTAATTACTAAAATCATAAGAATAAGACTATCTATTCAAAAGCTGAATAAGGGCACTGAAATTGCCAAGTTCAACTAAAGAAAGATTTAACAGGAATTATTTTTTAATCTAGTAAGGCAAGTTCTTAAGACTCCTTTATCATTTGCTAATTATAAAACCAGGGCCAGAGGGGAGACTCTGAAAACTAGATCATTCTCTACCTGCAGGAAAGGGTGCAATTCAATTTTAGACAGATGGAGCCCATCTTTAAGGAAAGACTTGACAGCCTATTACAGCGTTTATCTGCCGACTGTCACTGGTGTCAGACGTTTGCCCTTGTATTTAACTAATTCCCCTGCTACCATTAGCCCCATTCTGGTGTTTATTGAATGTTGAGCAACCTGCCTACATATACCAGACCACCTATTAAGTAATCCCTCTTCTGTGGCGCTTTACCTGGCAGTTACTAGATGTAAGGTGGTACTGTCAATAATCCTATGCATGGTGACACTGACCAAATGTTTAAATAAGTCATTCAGCGTGTCTACACTAGCCTCAAGAAGGCTTTCATGTCTGTCATTCCATACAGCCAACTTTCCTTTGGTAGAGACCTTGGTGTCAAATTCATTGTGTAATTTGCCTGCCAATATCTTAAAATGTGTATAGACTTCAAAAAAAAAAAATCAGTCATCTACCTCTTTATCTGTCAGCATATGGCCTATAAGTGGAATTAAGTGACACCTTCCAGTTCTTCTGTACTCCCAGGGAAAAGCTTTGCTTATACAAGTGGCTTTTCTGGTAAAGTCTGAGCTTTAACCCCAGTCATCTTCAAAATTATTAGTTCAAAATGCAGTGCCAATTCTGTCGAATGGGCTGTGATCTTCCTGTGCACAACCAAGACAATTTTCATTACCAAAAAGTTCCATCATCAATCCAGGATGCAAAAGGAACACGCTAAGGACACTAGAGCTCAACCTACAAGAATTTAAGAGCTGGGACAGGCAGGGAAGCAACTGCAACAGTGAGCTGATCGGTCTGATCACTCCAGCAGGGCTAGGCAGCTCCTTCCAAGCGTGGTCATTGCCTGCCTATAAGAGGTGACACCAACTAGGATGAGCTCCACAAATCCCAACTCGGCCATGCAGGAAAGCTCTCTCCATTTGAGAGTGAGGGAAGGGGTCATCACCTGTGTACCGTCTTCTCAAACTGACACATGAACTAAGACCAGCAAACTGAGTCACTCTGTTGTACAGCAGAAACACAACACTGTAAGGCAACTGCGCGCCAATAAAATCAAAAACAAAAACACAAGTCTACAGCGTCATTTGTAAACACAAAAAGAAAACATGATGATGTATGCACGGCATGCTGAGGCTCAAGGGCAAAGAAAGAACTGCAAAAGTGTGGACGGTGCAGCATTGGTTTCTATCTTATTTTATTGCTTCTCCTACAGTTAACTGTTTGAAGGCTTCTGCACTGATTCTACACTTTAATAATGGAGATAAATTTGGGCTTCATTCAAGAGAGTAAATATTAAGTAACATAATTTCAAATGTATTTAAAAAATCATGGATTAGGCAAAGTCCTTAAACACTTCCAGGAATGGATGACTTGACAAAAATGTGAGTTATGAATCTGTTTGCATTTCTTCCTTATTTAGCAATCATTTGAGGCAGTTCCGTGGTGTTCTAGTGGTTAGTATTCAGGGCTTTCACTGCTGTGACTCAGGTTCAATTATTGGTCAGTAACTGAGACTCTACAAGCTCCACAACTCAGCCAAAAAAAAAAAAAAAGAAAGAAATTATTTCGTCTTTGTTTTTACAAATCTGCATTTTATATCAAAGTTAAAAAACACATTTTATATAATTGATGGTTGCTGATTTCATTAGTGTTATTAGCATATAAAACACTTGATGTAATCAACTGGTTTTACCCTTTAGATTTCCTGTTAATAAAATTTTCTAATACTTTTATATATTACTTTAAAAAAAAAAAACCTGTAAGGTATAATATGACCATTAAAACAAGGATACTTCTAAGGTAAAACCTGTCGTGAAACCTAATCATTCCAGAACATATAAAACATAACACCCTAATCAGAGAGTACATTTAAAGATGTTCCTTGACATGGAGGATAAGATGTTATAAACTTAAGTAAACTTAAAGAAATTTAAGTATATCTCATTCATTGAGAATCTTGAACAAAAATGGAAGCTCTGTAATGATTAGCCCTAGAATTCACTTGAGATAACCAGATGTGAAATTCACAAGTAGCCTAATTTGCTGCTGCACTACATTAGCCCAGACTGTCCCTTTGAAGCTGCTTTGCCATTTCACAACTATACCTGACGTTGTGTGTTACCCTTAACTACACAACCCTCAATCTCTTGATGTGTTTTGCTGAGAATATAGAACATCCACGTGTTTCCATCCCTATGTTCACCTACCTTCCAGCATCCATGCCCACACACCCTGCTTCTTCTCCTGGTCTACAGAGGCAACGTCTGTGCTCCAGCCCCTTCATCTGTGCATGAGATCTTCTCTGTGCCCTACTTAAGAACACTGCTCCAACAATTCTCCCCATTCTCGTCTGCATATTTTACTTCTCTCCCAGATCAGCTCATTTCCATCATCATAAAACATGCTTTAATTTCTCCCTTAAGGAAAAATAAAACAAAACCCTCCCTTGACTCTACATCCCCCATCTATCTACTGCTCCTCTTTATAGCAAAATTATTCAATAAAATTGTCTGTAATAGGGCCTGGCCGCGGCCAGGCCCGGGAGATCCGGCTCTGGCGGCCGCTGAGACGTGAGCCGAGGCACAGGGAGCGGAGGAGCAGGAGGGCGGGCGCAAGGCAAGGGTGGGGTGATCTGAGAGAAAAGCATCGAAACAAGTATACTATCAAGGGTGAAACAGATCACCGGCCCAGGTTGGATGCATGAGACAAGTGCTCGGGGCTGGTGCACTGGGAAGACCCAGAGGGATGGGGTGGGGAGGGAGGTGGGAGGGGGGATCAGGATGGGGAATACATGTAAATCCATGGCTGATTCATGTCAATGTATGGCAAAAACCACTACAATATTGTAATTAGCCTCCAACTAATAAAAACAAATGAAGAAAAAAAATTGTCTATATAATAACTGGTTTATATTCTTTACCCACTCTCCCCTTGAACCCGTCGTAAACAGAACTTCATTCCCTTATCAAGGTCACCAATTAACGGCCTCCAAGGTCAACTGTCAATCTTCATCCCATTTGCCTCATCAGTAGCCCTGTCATGGTACACTGGCTCTGCGATGAATCAATCTTTCTTGGCTTTCAGAACACATACTCTTCTGATTTTCTTGCTCCCTTGCTTGCTACTCTTTCTGTAACTCCTCACCTCTAAATCATGCAGTGCTGCTGGACTTGGTCCTCAAGTTGTCTTCTCTTCTATACCTACACTCACTCTCTTTGTGATCTTGTCCAGTATTGTGACTTAAAACACAACAGATAGGCTGACAACTTCTAAATTTGTATCTCCAACCCATACTTCTCTGAGTATCAATTTCTATGTCGAGCTGATCTTCTCCCCATCCCAAACCTGCTTCTTCAGTAATCTTCTCCATATCAAGAAAGGCACCTCCACCCTTCCAGTTACTCTGGTCAAAAATCTTAGAACCATCCTTGACCCAACTCAGATCTCACACTCAACCAATTAACAAAATCTCACTTTCAAATATAATCCATACATATAAACCTCATACCACCTCCACTGCCCGCATCCTGATCTAAGCAATCCTGAGCTCTTACTTTGATTAAAGCAACAGCCCCGAACTGGTCTTCCTGCTCCTATCACTGCTGCTTTGCCCACATAAAGCTATTCCCAACACAGAAACAAGGGGTGCCCCCTTTAAACTCAGACTATATCCTTCCTCTGCTCAAAACCCTCCAATAATTTCCCATCTGACTCCAGATCCAAGTCCTCATATTTCATGGCCAAAGTCCTTACACAGACTTGGTTAAATGACACCGTATCTTGTAAAGCTCCAAACACAACACTTGGCTAAAAAAGCACCTGACTAATAACAATGCCATTCCTGAAGCCACCGGAGCTTCACACCAGACTACACTTAGAATCACTGACAGCAGCAGTTCTCAAAGGCTCCTGAAGGGCCACAGGCCTCCGAGGAGCCATCGCTACTTTCTATTAACACTGGGGTGTTATCTGCCTTTTCCACTCTTATTCTCTCATGTGGACACAGTGGGGTTTTCCAGGGGCTACCTGACTGGCAAAGATGCCATCACTCTGACAACTAATGGAAAGTGTGCTTGTATAGTCTTGTGTTATCTGGGATTTTCTAAGATAACAGGTTAAGGGTATAAACACGGTTTTCAGAGATTAGCTCAGTTTAATCTCAGTTCTCCACTCTTACCAGCTATCATCAGTTACACATACTATAATTCCTATAAAGTGAATATTGTCTAACATGTCATTAATTTCAAATTCAGAGGCTTTGCTTATGCCTACACAAAAACACAAGTGGTACATTTTGCTTTTTTATTTTGCAACATTTTTAAAATTTTTAAACTTTTATAAATTTTAAAAATATTATCTAAAACTGCTAACACTTTATCCCAGGAACATTTTATTCCGAAACAGAGAAAATGTATCTATAATAACTTTTCTAGATTTAAGAATGAATTGTTTCCTTAAAAAAGGAAGGTTATAAGATTCAATTTCTCAAACCACAGCTGTACCATTCATGTCTAAAGACGCTGAAAAAGATGAAACTGACCATATCAGGGAGTTGTCTGATTCATGAAAGAGAAGTCTATGCCAAGAAAACTGGATGAAATTGAAATAAGAAACAAAAATACGATGGCTTGATAGATATTAATTATTTATCTTATTATGCCTTATGCAACAAGACATTTTCTAGTATTATTACTGAGGCAACATTCTGGGACTAATCATTCAAAGTTTTTTTAAAAAATAGTAGTTTACACACCATGATCAAGTGGGATTTATTCCAAGGATGAAAGGATGGCACAACATCTGCATATCAATCAATGTGATATACCACATTAACAAAATGAAGGATAAAAATTTATATAATCATCTCAATAGAAGAAAACACACTTGACAAAATTCAACATTTACGATAAAAACTCTCAACTAAGTGGACATAGAGGGAATGTACCTCAACATAATAAAGGCATATATGACAAACCCACGGCTAACATCATACTAAATGCCAAAAAATTGAAAGCTTATCTTCTAAGAACAGAAACAAGAGAAGAATGCCTATTCTGACCATTTGTATTCAAGATACTACTGTAAGTCTTTTAGGCAATTAAACAAGAAAAAGAAATAAAAGGTATCCATGTCAGAAAGAAGTAAAACTGTGACTATCTGCATTCTAAACACTATGAACACTTTTATAAAAGTTCTATAAAGTTACAGAACTCTAAAAACACCAACAAAGTTCAACAAATTCAGTAAAATTATAAAGTACAAAATCAATATATAAAAATCAGTTGCATTTCTATACAACTGTATAACAATCAGAAACACCATTTACAATTGCATCAAAAAGAATAAATATCTAGGAATAAATTTAACTAAGGAGGTGAAAGATCTGGACACCAAAAACTGTAAGAAACTGAAGACGACCCAAATAAATGGACAGTTATCCCACATTCATGGATTAGAAGAACAATGCTAAAATGTCCATTCTACCCAAGCATCTACAGACTCAATGCTGTGTCTATTAAAATTCCAATGTCATTTTTCACAGAAATAGAAAGCAACAATCCTAAATGTACATGAAACCACAGAAGACTCCAAATAGCCAAAGCAATCTTGAGAAAGAAGAACAAAACTGAAGGCATCGAGCTTCCATTTTCCAACTATATCACAAAGCTACAGTGATCAAAAGAGTATGGTACAGGCATCAAAACAGACACAGATCAACAGGAAAGAAAGTAAGTCCAGAAATAAACCCATGCATTTATGGCCAGTTAATTTATGACAAAGGAGCCAAGAACATAAAATGAGGAAAGGACAGTCTCTTCAATAAATGGTACTGGGAAAACTGGATAGTCACATGCAAAAGAATAAAACTGAGACACCATCTTATCCTATACATGAAAATCAACTCAAAACAGATTAAAAATCTGAAACCATAAAACTCCTCAAAGAAAACACAGAAGATAGCTCCTTGGCATTGATCTTCTGATAAGTTTTTAAATCTGATATCAAAAGCAAAGGCAACAAATGCAAAAATAAACAAATGTAACTGTACCAAACTAAAAAGCTTCTGCTCAGCAAAGAAAATCAATAAAATAAAAAGGCAATCTATTCAATGGGAGAAAATATTTGTAAATCATGTATCTGATAAGCGGTAATATCCAAAATACATAAAGAATTCATACAACTCAACAGCAATAAAAAATCTGATTTTAAAAATGAGCATTTTCTTTCAAGATGACATCCAAATGGCCAAAAGATACAGGAAAAGGTGCTAATCATCAATGAATGTCACTAACCAGGAAAACGCAAATCAAAACCACAAGATACCCGTTCAGTTCTGTTAGAATGGCTATCATTAAACAGACAAGAGATGGCAAGTACTGGGTGTGGAAAAAAGGGAAATCTGTGCACTGTTTGTGGGAATATAAATGGTTTATCACTAACAAAAACAGTATAAAGGTTCCTCAAAAAATTAAAAATAAAACTACCATATGATCCACCAATCCCACTTCTGGATATTTATCCCAAGTAACCAAAATCACGATCGTGAAGAGATACCTGCACACCTGTGTTCAATGCAGCATTATTTACAATGCCAAGACACAGAAGCAAACTAAGAGTCCATGAATGCGTGAACAGGAAAAAAAGGTAACACACAAACACACAGGACTATCATCCAGCCACAAAAAGGAAACCCTGTTCTTTGTAACACTGATGGAGCTTAAGGGAATTACGCTTTGTGAAATAAGTCTGAGACAAATACTGTATGATCCCACTTATATGTGAAATCTAGAAGAACTGAGCTCATAAAAGCAGAACAGATTGGTGGCTGACAGAGGTGGGGGTGGAGTGTGACTATGGCCAAAAGGCACAAGCTTTCAGTTTTTTGGCCACGCCACCTGGCTTGTGGGATCTCAGTTCCCCAACCTGTAACTGAACCCGGGCCATGGCAAGGAAAGCCTGGGATTCTAACCACGTGGCTATCAGGGAACTCCATAAACTTTCTGTTTTAAGAGACGTTCTAGGGATGTCATGTACAGGATGGTGGCTACAGTTAACAATATTGTATTATGGATTTGAAAGTTCTGAGACAGTAAATCTTAAAAGTTCTCATTACAAGAAAAAACAAGTATGACTATGTTACAGTGGAGAAACCAGAAAGACCTCACGATTATCAGGTCATCAATAACATCAATACTGATGTCCACCAGTACTAAGACACACAGACATCATGGGCCCTTTGATATGCTGCAATGAGCAGGGCACATCACTTCTGTGATATTACTGCCACAAATGCATGACCTCAATCTAGTCAGAAGAAACCCCCATCAGACCCAAGTGAAGGAACATTCTGCAAAATAACTCACTACATACTCTATGTGAGACTCAATTTTCTTCAGATACTTCAAAACAAAATACTGAAAGATTCTGAACACAGAAGCAGTAAATGAAAACCCAGCTATCTTCAATTTATCCAGACATTAAAGGGATTTGTAAAATACCACCACTCTTTTCACTAAATCTCATATGTGCTTCTCAATAATGAGCACTGGGGGAAGAGGTGGTAAGTGGAGGGTGGTCATCCTTTAAGATGGTTAGCTGTATTAATGAGACTGGAGACAGATAACCCAATCATTACTGTGGTTGCCAATACTACCTTCTTTTATGATCTAACATGTCATTTACAACAACAGTGCAACATTTACGTAACTTTTCCATCCCCTCAATGGGTACACAGACATTAAAATGTGTATACAGAGTTCAGATTATTAAAAATGTTTATTAGACAGGAAAAAACATTATAAAATTGTATTTAAATAAGTCATAATGTTATAGAAACTAAAAACCATAATGATTAACAGAAAATAACTTCCTCCTTATGTTTTAGAGGAAATTATTTGGCGGTTGAAGGGTATTTATCCTCACAACAACTGTAGGCCTACTATGTGAAGAGCAACATGCAGGTACCATGGAAGATAAACTCTGAGAAACACATTAAACTCTAATTATAATCTAGTGGGTTCAAAACAGGGGATGTTTTTCCCACATTTGCTATGGTGAATGTGAAATATCTTTATAATGGAAGAAACCTAATAAAACTGCTTTCAAAAATATTTGATTTTGGTATTCAGAATTTGCCCAAAATATCTATGTTTCTGATAAACTCAGATTCTTCCCACAACACACGTGCTAGCTCCAGGACGCATGATCAGCGGCAGCTGAGGGAGACGATGAGCAATAGACACTGCTGAATCTGGTGCAGACTGTGCTCCTGTAACTGTGTTACCACCTCTCATTCCACCGGCTTTGTTTTGATTTGAATGCTGGTGTGAGGAGTCAGTTTTAGAAACATTTTTATTCAAATTTCTCCATTCCACCCATTTAACTCCTTTTGTGGATCTGCCAGGAGAAATCTGTATTTTCTACCTTTGTACATTATTTTACCAGAAATAACACAGTAGACAGATATGAACACCCTTCTGGTTTCAGGCGCCTTATCTCCCTGAAGTGACTGGATAGACCATGTCTTCAGTTCAGTTCAGTCGCTCAGCCGTGTCCAACTCTTTGTGACCCATGAACCACAGCACGCCAGCCCTCCTTGTCCATCACCAACTCCCGGAGTTTACTCAAACTCATGTCCGTCGAGTCGGTGATGCCATCCAGCCATCTCATCCTGTCGTCCCCTTCTCCTCCTGCCCCCAACCCCTCCCAGCATCAGGGTCTTTTCTAATGAGTCAACTCTTCACATGAGGTGGCCAAAGTATTCGAGTTTCAGCTTCAGCATCAGTCCTTCCAATGAACACCCAGGACTGATATCCTTTAGGATGGACTGGTTGGATCTCCTTACGGTCCAAGGGACTCTCAAGAGTCTTCTCCAACACCACAGTTCAAAAGCATCAATTCTTCGGCGCTCAACTTTCTTCACGGTCCAACTCTCACATCCATGTATGACCAATGGAAAAACCATAGCCTTGACTAGACGAACCTTTGCTGGCCAAATAATGTCTCTGCTTTTTAATATGCTATCTAGGTTGGTCATAACTTTCCATCCAAGGAGTAAGCGTCTTTTCATTTCATGGCTGCAATCACTATCTGCAGTGATTTTGGAGCCCAAAAACATAAAGTCCGACACTGTTTCCACTGCTTCCCCATCTACTTCCCATGAAGTGATGGGACCAGATGCCATGATCTTAGTTTTCTGAATGTTGAGCTTTAAGTCAACTTTTTCACTCTCCTCTTTCACTTTCATCAAGAGGCTCTTTAGTTCCTCTTCACTTTCTGCCATAAGGGTGGTGTCATCTGCATATCTGAGGTTATTGATATTTCTCCCAGCAATCTTGATTCCAGCTTGTGCTTCTTCCAGCCCAGCGTTTCTCATGATGTACTCTGCATATAAGTTAAAATAAGTGGGGTGACAATATACAGCCTTGACGTACTCCTTTTCCTATTTGGAACCAATCTGTTGTTCCATGTCCAGTTCTAACCATTGCTTCCTGACCTGCATATAGGTTTCTCAAGAGGCAGGTCAAGTGGTCTGGTATTCCCATATCTCTCAGAATTTTCCACAGTTTATTGTGATCCACACAGTCTTAGGCTACCTCTATGTCCACAAATTTAAAGATTCTACTTGGTTGGTGCAAAAGTTCATTGCAATTTTGCATTGCTGAACTTGGCCATTTGATATCATAATACATTCTTAAATAAATGTGTCTACGTTATACATCATTTTAATGCACGTTTTGCCTCATTCGTCATATTCACCTGACCTCTCACCAACCAACTTCCTCTTCTTCAAGCATCTCAACTTTTTGCAGGCAAAACACTCCCACAACCAGCAACAGGCAGCAAATGCTTTCCAAGAGTGTTGAACCCCAACACATGCATTTTTACGCTACAGGAATAAACAAACTTATTTCTTGTTGTCAAAATGTGTTGACTGTAATAGTTCATATTTTAATTAAAAAAGATGTATTTGGGCCTAGTTATAATGATTTTAAAATTCACAATCTTGGGGAGGGAGGCGGGAGGGGGGATCGGGATGGGGAACACATGTAAATCCATGGCTGATTCATGTTGATGTATGGCAAAAACCATTACAATATTGTAAAGTAATTAGCCTCCAACTAATAAAAATAAATGAAAAAAATAAAATAAAATTCATAATCTGAAACCACCATTACTTTTTCACCTAACTAATATAACCTTAGGTCCTACCTCTTTCCATGTAAAACCCTTTCAAGGTAAACCCTCGCAGCTCCATTTCTGGATTAAGTACTTTCTTTCCCAGCTCCTGTATTTTTGGATCACATTACACACTGAAGTCTATCCTTACACAGTTGGGTTAGGCTGTTACAATCAGAGTCTTTTTTTTAAATGCCTGTACAATTTGTATTAAAGTAGTGACAGCAAACTTCTATTCACCCTTCAATACCCAGATTTATTTCTTTCTCATTATTTCCAACTTCCCAACAGTCACTTCTAACTTCAGCAACAGTCACCCCTCTGTTCCTAAAACATTCTGGACAAGGTTCTTTTACAACACAACTGTATGTTGATCACTGTGATTCCTTCAGTGGTTCTGGCCTTAGTAACAATGGCTAACAATTCCTGAATGTTCAAAATGGACCTAGGGGGCACTTTATCTTTCTTCACTTTTAGTTGTTTCAAAACAACTACAGGAATTAGGCACTGTTTATTCCCATTTTACAGATGATAAGACTGACTCTTAAGTCAGCTTCCCACTCTTAAGATCCTATACAATATACTCCCAAATCAGCCCCCAATCTTGGAACATCTCCACTGTTCCCTTTCCCCTCTCTAGCTCCTCTTTGAAAAGGGATGAGGAAATGTACAAACCAAACACCATATATTTTATCCTCTTTTGATCCCACTAGATTATAAATCACCAGAGCTCTACAAGTGTCTCTCCTGCTCACAGTTTATCCTCTCTGGGGCTCTATACACAGTGAGGCCCACCAACTGTTTGTAAGGATACATACCATCCAACCCCCAACCTTAAAAACTATAATTTCAATCAAAACCAAACCACAGCAACTCTTCCAAACTTCTTCTTGCCTCTCAAATTCCTATCACCAGACCACTTTCAGTAAATACACTTCACTTCTCTTTCTCAGAAGAATGGGGTCATCTGGAAGGAGTTTCCTCAAATTCCCACCAGTACAATTCAGGCTCTAGGTTTTGTCTTTTATCCAACCACAATCTCAGAAGAAAGTACATTTCTTTTCTAAAACCTGTCCTAATCAGCCAAATCTACAAGTCCCATCTCACTGTTTTACTGGAACCACTTTCTACAGACACTGTTCACTCCATCTGCTCCAGGTCTGCCACTATTGCCTACCGTTCCCTCCTGATATGTCCTGCTGCCTCTCTGGCTGCAGTGAGGCCTGAGCTCAGGCCTGCCCTCAGCTTTTCTCTCTGTGCATCTTCTCTCATGCTGGCTCTCCATTCTCCCCATCTCAGTCCCTAACACTCAGCTCTCTATCCACAGTCCTGATTTCTCATTCCACCTCTAATCCCACAGCATCAGTACACCACATTACTTCAGATCTGACATAATAAACACCAAAGTTCCATCTTCTCTCCAAACACAACTGCTCTTCTAAATTTCCATTCTTCCTGTCACCCAGATCAAAATTTAAAAGTGACTTTTAACCAAAACACCCTTCATCTTTAACATACCATCATTAAAATCTGTCCATTCCTTTGACTGCAACACCTCTTACTTCATTCCTTCACTTCACTGCCTGCTGCCAGGGCTCTCAATTCTAGGAGAGAGAAGCATTCTCCCAACAACCTTTTGGTGAAAAGTCCAGCATTCTAATCTCAAGACTTTCCACAACAACTCTCTGAAGAACAGTTATGGTTCCCCAAAGTCCCCAAACCAAAGTCCTAATCCTCTGAAGTCAAGGTTCCATACCCTCAACCTCCCCCTTCCTCACCACCACTCCCACCCGAGGCTCAGGCACACAACAAGCTCATTCCGACCCTCAATCATGGTAGGCCCCCTTCTCCTAACATACCTTTTCCCTGCCTTCCTGTCTATCTAAATTCCATCCATCTCTTAAAGCCCAAGATTGACTCTTTCAGTCTTTTGCCTCCAACCTGAGGTACTTGCAAAGCACAGTCTGGGTTTTTCTTTTTTCTTTTGGCCGTACCCCCATGGCCTGTGGAATCTTAGTTCCCCAAGCAGGGACTGAATCTGGGTCCCAGCAGTGAAAGTGCCAAGTCCTCTAGCCACTGGACCACCAGGAAAAACGAAAATGAAAGGTGCTCAGTCGTGTTCGACTCTGCGACCCCACAGACTGTACGTCTGTGGGATTCTCTAAGCCAGAATACTGGAGTGGGTAGCCTTTCCCTTCTTCAGGGGATCTTCCCAACCCAGGTCTCCCGCACTGCAGGCGGATTCTTTACCAGTTGAGCCACAAGGGAAACCCAAGAATATTGGAGTGGGTAGCCTATCCCTTCTCCAGCAGATCTTCCCAACCGAGGAATGGAACCAAGGTCTCCTGCATTGCAGGCGGATTCCATTCCACTGCAGGCAGACTACCAGGGAAGTCCCTACTTCTTTTTCTATTTGCTCCAAGTACTTTAAGTTCTGCCTTTTCGGTTTTTCTATCTGATTCCACCCAGAATACACAGCAGCCATTTGTTCAACTGTACTGACACGGCTTAAAGAAATTTAATTCATCAGTTTAGAAAAGCATATTCCTGGAGACCAGGGAACACGTCCACAGTTTTAAAAATCACCCCTGCACCTAGAATACTTTGTATAAGGACGCAATAAATTCTTGTTAACCAAGACAGAACCTGGAGACTACATGCATTTTAAGAAGCATCCTACAGTTTTCATAAGCTTTCATTTTTAAAATTCAGTTTTTATCTGTTCCTTGACACCCAAAAAGGTTTAAAATATAAAAATTCACACATTCTCAAATATTCTTTAGGTTAATTCTAAAAAAAAAAACCATAGGCATCAAGGGTAGGAGGGTATGATGAAGCTGGTAAGCATTTCATAAAAAAATCAGTTCAGATCAGTGTTAGTTACACCTGCTCTAATTTGACTAGATTATTTTTCGGCCACTTAAAACAAATTTTACAAACTTTAGTGTGAAAAAATTTTTACCACACACATACACACAAAAAAGGTGGGGATATTAAAATCTGCTCCATAATAAATACAGATTCTGACTCAACACAGACGTCGCTTCCAGAGCACTGGATTAGTAGGGTTAACTTAAAAAATGCCCCAGGAGGTGTTTCTAGAACAGAAACCAAGTCTGATAGTCTTGTGGCTATCTGTAGCCACAAGGAATGTACTGGAAGAAACATCAAAGGGTCAGAAAACTGGAGTGACAAGGACTACAGGGCCAGGCCTGGAAGATGGGCCTATACCGCGGCAAGAGGCACGGCCTGGCCAACAACACGGACATCGGCTCAGCATACAGCTACTCCGCTCCTCTCCTCCCTCAGCAGCCTCCTCAGAACCAGCCCCAAGGGCTGAGCGGCCGACCTGCGGCGCCTGAGCCCTGCACCCACAGGCCCATCAGAGAAGGGGAAAGGCACGCGGGCCCATTTGGTTTCTGGGCTGTTGAGTGGCCGCCTCCTCCTCTCCAAGAGGGGTTTTCTCCAGAAAGAAGAGAATGCTCTGAGGAAGGAGGAGCTGGCCAGAGATCCTAAAAATAATAAACACCTATCCTTCTCTCCACAGACACCCACTTCCAAAATTATTCACAGAACGACGCAAATATTAATCCATACTCTGATTTTCTGCCTGAAAAGTCAATCCTTCAGGATACTGCGAATCCCTGCACCACAGTGCGAAGTTCTCCAGACGCTCTACTGTGAACACTGTTGCCTCAACGGCCCTTGGCCACTCCTGCTCAGTCCAGCCATGGCATACTCTCCCCAAGTCCCCTGATCAAGTCCTCTGCCAAATCCTTCCAAGTCTCACACCTTTTCAAACACAAGAATTCACTTCCCTTACTCTTTCTCCCACAGCACTATATTTCTACTTAAAAAAAAAAAAGTTTTAGCATCTAAGCAGAGCAATTAACAGGGATTATTTTTTAAATAAATATAAGTTGCCTCAATAGTTTTCTTTTACGCATTTAAAATAATTTCCTCAATATACAATAAAGTACTAATTTTTAAAATGGTACATAGTACTTATATCATGAAATAAAAAATGAAAGTCAGATCTTGAAGGATTTTTCTGGTTCCAGTGAAAGCCCCAAGTTCAAAACCGGTAAGGTTCTCTATTGAGTTTTTTTGTTTTCAAGTCCATGGGAATGAGGAGGAAAAATATCCTTTTTCCTCCCTCAGACACTGGTTGGGTTGGTCTCCCCTCTTAACTTTCTTTTTCCCAGCACAGACTGGGGTGGGGGCAGAGCAGGGAGAGAGGAAGAGGATAAGAACTGTCTTTACCCAGAGAAAGGCTTCTCTCTCCTTTTCTTCTGCTTTATCAACAGGAGCTGCTCCACAAGGACGGTCTGAGGGGAGAGGGAGAGAGGGCAGGCCACGTACAGGGCCACCATCACCAGCGCTCCGTCTCCCTGGCCTGGCGCCTCTCCTAACACTAAACTGCCAGAGACGACTAAACCACGGGGTCACTGAACTACACTATTTTAAGGTCTTCTACTTCAAATATCGCACTGTATTGCAATTCCTGCCTTAGTTCTCTAACTCCATGCCAGACCTTATGAAAGTCGGGGCCTTTCTTATTCACTGAACACAGCACACTGCCTACAGCTCACTAGCTGAATTAATAAGCAAACAACTAAGTTTCAGGAATTTCCCCAAACCACCTTCTTACTACAATTTTCTCCAACCTCAAGTTGCAATGAAGTAGAAATTGCCTTTTTCTGGGTTATATATTGACACAGCTGACACTGAATACTGACTTGTGCCAGTCCCTGGACTAGGTGTTATATATAATAAATAATTTCACTTGACCTTCCCACAGTACAATGAAATAGGAGAAGATGAGGTGTAAAGTAATTTGCTGAAGGTCAGAGACTAGTGAGTGTAAAAGTCAGGGCTCCCTCCCTGACTGACCCTGGGGCCCAAGCTCTTCACCACCTCAGACACCAAACCTCAAACGCCACCCAAGGGGCCTGGGCAGCACCTAGGGGTGTGAAGTCCATCAGATCATTCTGACAGAGATACATCATGTTTCCAAAGTAAAGAGGGAATAACATTTTCATCTCCACAAGGAAATAGGCACTCTTCCATTTTTCTTGAAACATGGAACCCTTTTTCTCTTCTATCTTTTCCATTTTTGAGAGAAATTTACAAGGGTACAAGGAACATTTCCCCTAACTCTACCTTCAAAAGGCAAGAACATCTTAGCCACCACAATAAATGGGAGCTGACCCTGGGCCCTGGTATCATAGAGACAAAAGACCAGATTCCTTATTTGAAAATTTTCAGTATTAGTATGTTGGATACTAATATTTTTTAAATTCTTAATCATCTTGCAGCCCAAACACAGCCATGAGCCAACAGTCTGTGGTCCTCAAAATGTTTCAGGACAAACATGCTTTCAAGAGCTATACATCCAGGCATGACCTTCCATGACCTACCCAGCCCAATGTCTCCCACCTGGAATATTTTCATTGGCCACCCAAATCCAACCAAGACATTCAGGTGTAGTGTCACACACCCCAAACAACGGTCCGTAATATTCCAGCTCATTTTCACAGTCTCCTTCAAATTCCTCTCTATCGCTTCTCTAATTTTACACTCTAATCTGCATCCTGCAACAGTTTAAAGCTCCTCAAGACCTCAGATTCTGTATTCTACACATCTCTTTTTTTAAATTTGAGGATACTTACTTTACAATATATTTCTGCCATACATCAACATGAACCAGCCACAGGTCCCCTCCCTCTTAAAGTTCCCTCCCGCCTCCCTCCCCAACCCTCCCTCTAGGTTGTCACAGAGCTTTGGACTCCCCGTGTCATACAGAAAATTCCCACTGGCTATCTACTTTACATATGGTAATGTATATGTTTCAATGTTACTCTCGCAAATCATCCCACCTTCTCTCTCCCCTACTGTGTCATTCTGCACAGCTTACACCCCTCAGTTTGAAGTATTCTTTACAGACACCACCATTACTTCTGTACTTAAAAAATCCTTTTTGAAAGAAAAAATCACTCAAGAATGCCTAGCTGAAGGATGATACCAAGCTAGTTCCTTATTAAACAGTTGTCAAACCGATTAAAATAACATAGAAATATAGTTTATTACATACAAAGACTAACTCATTTTACCAATAAAATCTAAAGGTTTCATCTTACTATTACTAAACGCAGTCTATCCAAACTACAAAATCTCCAGGGAAGAAATCACCATTGCAATGATAAGTGTAAAAACCCTGAGTCAGGGCTCAGCATGCTCAGTAAATGATGATTGAATATAAGCCTAGTAAACAAGTCATTTAGTAAATAGTCAAAAGTTCCAATTACTAAAAATATATTAGCTCATGGTATTCATTATAAAAAGTGTTTTACAAAAGCATGTAACTTTTCTTATGGCATATTTTACTAGGATTCTTAAATATTCCAAGAAAGATCACCACCCTTCCTTTTCATAGAAGTAGCAGCACTGTATGTATGAGTTCCTATCCATTTCTGTTCATCATTGCTAAGCTGCTCTCATAAAGCAAATGAGAAGTGTTAAATAACAGACTTCCAGGAAGTTCTTTAAAAGGACTTTTTTCTTTCCTCTTTTATGAACAAAGAGATCAACTAACTATATACAAAGAAAGTCTACCTAAGGAATCATTTCTTTTTTATGTTTATAATATTCTTTTCTTTGTCTCTTTATAACATTTTGCTTCCACTTGCTTTAAATTTTTATTCTTTTTGTAATAAGCTTTTTCCTGGAGTAGAAATTCACTCTCTTTATCTCCTTTTGGAAGTGCTCACAAAATACCACAACGTAAGATAATGCTTTATGAAACCTGAATTACTAATTTCCCATTTTAAAGGGGGTTAAAAAACATCCCGCACTGCCTACAATTTGTTTTATTAAGTGCATTTGGACAAAGCACACAAAAAAACATGCTCTTAAAAAAAAAAAAAAAAAAACATGCTCTTACTGTGCCTCAGATACATAACCAGATTCACAGAAACAGCCCACTTTTGGTTAACTGCATTAAGAAAGCAGCAGCAGAAAAAAAAAAAAAAGAAAAAGAAAGCAGCAGCAGAACACAATTTGAACAGTAAGATGTCAAAAAGAAATTTTAAAAATCACTTCATGTTTGTTTTGCGAATACTTTTGGTGCTCACATTTGAATACGGGTGTTTCATTCTAGTAATTTGTTTCTATGTCAAATTAAATCAGGAGGTTACATGGGCAATGACCTTTTTCAGTCGTATCTTCCCACACCCAGTTCTCCCCGTGAGTGAGTGTTAGAGACAGAGAAGTTTGAGGCCTGGTCTGTGAGAAGGGAAAAAAACAGTTTTCTTTCCTCCTGAGTAGGAAAAACCCAGCTCTTCCCTACTGTGTGCCTCTTCCCTGTGAGTCTCCACTGCTCACACAGAAGGCTTCTGACCACTAATACTTGGCTCTGACTTCTAAGACTTCTGATCAGCAAATGTGTGTGGGGTTTTCCACACCAAGCCAAGAATCTGCAACGCCAGCTGGGTGTCCCACAATTTAACTCAATTCTGCCACTATCTTCCCAGAGAAAGTGTCCACCTGGAGATCCTACAGGTTAAGGTCTCAATCCTACGAGACTGTCCGTGTCCCCCTTCAGATGGTGGTCTCCAGCACAGATTATAACCTGTGCTTCTGACCAACCAGCTACAGATCAAGGTGCCAATGACCCCTCTCCTTGGGTTCCTCCCAGACCTCAGGGAAACATTTCCTTACATTTACCAGTTTATGAAAGGACACAGGTGAACAGTCCGGTGAAGAAAGGTCTTGTCCAGTCAGGAAGAGTCCTGCGTGCAGGAGGCTCTGCTTGCATGGAGTCTGGGCACATCACCCTCCCTGTGTGGATGTGTCTGCCCACTGGAAGTTCTCCAAACCCCACAGAGGCTTCACTATATAGGCATGATCAAACATTTAACTCCATTTTCAGATTTTCTCCCTTCTCAAGAGAGGGGGGGGGGGGGCAGGGGGAGGAGTTTGCTGAAAATTTCAAGCTTCAAATCATGGCTTGGACCTAAAGAAACATAAGACCTATACATAGAAAACTATAAAACACTGATGAAAGAAATCAAAGGGAACACAAACAGATGGAGAAATATACCATGTTCATGGATTAGAAGAATCAATATTGTCAAAATGGCTATACTACCCAAAGCAATCTACAGATTCAATGCAATCCCTATCAAGCTACCAACGGTATTTTTCACAGTACTAGAACAAATAATGTCACAAAATTTGTAGGGAAATACAAAAAAACCTCGAATAGCCAAAGTAATCTTGAGAAAGAAGAATGGAACTGGAGGAATCAACCTGCCTGTCTTCAGACTATATTACAAAGCCACAGTCATCAAGACAGTATGGTACTGGCACAGAGACAGAAATATAGATCAATGGAACAGAACAGAAAGCCCAGAGATAAATCCACGAACCTACGGACACCTTATCTTCGACAAAGGAGGCAAGGATATACAATGGAAAAAAGACAATCTCTTTAACAAGTGGTGCTGGGAAAACTGGTCAACCACTTGTAAAAGAATGAAACTAGAACACTTTCTAACACCATACACAACAATAAACTCAAAATGGATTAAAGATCGAAATCTAAGACCAGAAACTGTAAAACTCCTAGAGAAGAACATAAGCAAAACACTCTCCGACACAAATCACAGCAGGATCCTCTATGACCCACCTCCCAGAATATTGGAAATAAAAGCAAAAATAAACAAATGGGACCTAATGAAACTTAAAAGCTTTTGCACAACAAAGGAAACTATAAGCAAGGTGAAAAGACAGCCCTCAGACTGGGAGGAAATAATAGCAAATGAAGCAACAGACAAAGGATTAATCTCAAAAATATACAAGCAACTCCTGCAGCTCAATTCCAGAAAAATAAATGACCCAATCAAAAAATGAGCCAAAGAACTAAACAGACATTTCTCCAAAGAAGACATACAGATGGCTAACAAACACATGAAAAGATGCTCAACATCACTCATTATCAGAGAAATGCAAGTCAAAACCACAATGAGGTACCACTACACACCAGTCAGGATGGCTGCTATCCAAAAGTCTACAAGCAATAAATGCTGGAGAGGGTGTGGAGAAAAGGGAACCCTCTTACACTGTTGGTGGGAATGCAAACTAGTACAGCCGCTATGGAGAACAGTGTGGAGATTTCTTTAAAAACTGGAAATAGAACTGCCATATGACCCAGCAATCCCACTCCTGGGCATACACACCGAGGAAACCACATCTGAAAGAGACACGTGCACCCCAATGTTCATCGCAGCACTGTTCATAATAGCCAGGACATGGAAGCAACCTAGATGCCCATCAGCAGACAAATGGATAAGGAAGCTGTGGTACATATGCACCATGGAATATTACTCAGCCATTAAAAAGAATTCATTTGAATCAGTTCTAATGAGATGGATGAAACTGGAGCCCATTATACAGAGTGAAGTAAGCCAGAAAGATAAAGACCATTACTGTATACTAACACATATATATGGAACTTAGAAAGATGGTAATGATAACCCTATATGCAAGACAGAAAAAGAGACACAGATGTACAGAACAGACTTTTGGACTCTATGGGAGAAGGCGAGGGTGGGATGTTTTGAGAGAACAGCATCGAAACATGTATATTATCTAGGGTGAAACAGATCACCAGCCCAGGTTGGATGCATGAGACAAGTGCTTGGGCCTGGTGCACTGGGAAGACCCAGAGGGATCGGGTAGAGAGGGAGGTGGGAGGGGGGATCGGGATGGGGAATACATGTAAATCCATGGCTGATTCATGTCAATGTATGACAAAAACCACTACAATATTGTAAAGTAATCAGCCTCCAACTAACAAAAATAAATGAAAAAAAAAAAAAAAAATCATGGCTTGGTCTTTCTGGTGACCAGTGCTCATCCAAGAACCATTCAGGAGCCCACCCAGGGTTGCCCTGTTAGAAAAAAACACTATCCCACAGGTAATTACAAGTTTCAGGAGCCCCGTGTCAGGAACAGAGATCAAGGACCAATATTAGAACAAGAGACATTCCTAGTGTTCTTGTCACTTTGGAAATTAGAAGAGTTTAAGGAGCTCTATGCCAGGGACCAGGGATCAGAGATCAACATATATTTTCTATTATCTCACAGTCTGTCTCAGGAGGAGCTGAAAAGCCACAACCCAACCCAGAATTCTACCTCCTCCCCACTCCACAGCTAGGGATAAAGGCACAAGGCTAAAGTGAACAGCTGCCTACCGTACACCATCCTAAGAAGAAGATACTATGGCTTAGTAGGTCAACTCTGAGTAGTCTAAAGAATGACAATCCAGAAATCAGAAAATACACTCTGACCCAGATGACTGCTGAGCTGTTTTTAAGAAGCTTGAAGGCAAGTAGCTTCCATGTGACAGCACTCTCCTGACACACAGCCCACTGACAACACATCTCCCTCTCAAAAGAACTGATCTCTCTCTCTCTCTCTCTCTCTCTCTCTCTCTCTCACACACACACACACATATACACACACAGACAACCACTCCATTCCGAGAAGTCCCTCACTCCAAAAAGATCCCTGGCACTTAAGGTAAACAAACCTCAATAAAACTAGGCAAGTATTCAAAAATCATAGGTATTCTAATGGCCTGGGTTCAAATACATTTCTAGGAAAAACTCGCAAGCTTTTGCTCTATTAAACAAAAAATGTCCTCCAACCTTTTACTTGCAATGCACTGCAGTACTAACCTGTATAAGCTAATTACCTGACTTGTGTGCAACAGCCTACTATACACACACACACACACACACACACACACACACACACACACGTGCACACAGAAAACCTCTGAAAGAAGAATCAAGAGTGAGAAACAGGGTGGCTAAAGGTGGGTGGGAAAGAGATTTACCTTTCACTCCGTATCTTTCACACATTTTGAATTTTGTACTGTGTGCAGCATATGTATTACCTAGTCAAGGTAGTCTTTCTGAATAAGTTATCCTAAAAAGAGTGTAAAGAAACTAGGATCTCTATTTCACATCCTTTTAGACCTGTCTCTTGAAAAGACTACAGTATTTTATCTCTACCTGTACAATACTTAAATACACTGGTATTTTTGCTCATTGCTCATTGCTCACTGGCATTTACATCAGATGCTTCACATAAGCAATGGCTTCCATTCTGCCTTGTTCATGAACAGTATCCAACCTGGAAGTAGGCACTCAGTAAAAGTTTGTAGGACAAATGAATAAATGAATGAATAAATCTAAGACGGAACACTTGGATTTACCTGGTGATACAGTGGATAAGAATCCGCCTGCCAATGCAGGGGACACAGGCTCAATCCCTGGTCTGGGAAGATTCCACATGCCACAGAGCAACTAAGCCCAAGAGCCCCAACTACTAAAGCCCGTTAGCCTAGAGCCCATCTGCAACAAGAGAAGCCACCGCAATGAGAAGCCCACACACCCGAACAAAGAGCAGCCCCCCACTCTGCAACTAGAGAAAGCCTGCCCACAGCAACGAAGACCCAGCGCAACCAAAGGTTAATTAATTAATTTTTTAAAAAATGAACACCTTTTCCTATTCAAAAGGTTAGGAAGAAAAGGCTTCAAAAAGGCTGGGGAAAAAGTCTGAACACTCTTGAGGATCTATGTTACCTCAACGCAAAAATTCTCAAGATGGATTCAAGTTTTCGTGAGTGGTGAGAGGATTTTACTCAGAAACTCAGGTGTATATGTTTTATTACTAAATTTTAAGTCTGAACTTTATTTCCAAATTCAATTCCTTATGCTTCTTTTATCCATATGCTATCTTTTTTTGCCATGATGGTTCCTTTGTTTTGTTTCATGTTAACCACTATCAACCAAATCCTTTAGATTCAGCATCCATAAACTTTACACCTTGTTTCTATTACTCTGACCTACATAAAGAAAAAAGTGATGATGACAGGAAAATTTTATGAGCATCCCTATTAATCTTTATCTTCAAATTAACTAATATTAACAAAACTTTAGAATCCAAATTTGACATATATTTTTGACAATGAACCACTATCGACAAGTCATTATATCACTACTTGATTATAGTTTGTTGGTGTGTTTACTTAATTGCTAATAAAACTTTCCAGGCTATCAGCAAAATGAAAACGCTTTTCCCTCAAGTTTTCCCTAGGCATCACTAGGGTTGGGGATCAGCATAGCATATCAAGTACCCAACACAAATCCTGTGAGATGGTACAGACTTTCAAGTCCAACATCTGAAGGAAATCCTAAATGTCCTACGACAGAACCATGCAGAGAGATTCTGAAAGGATTTACAACCAAATACACACACACCTGCTATAAGCTGATACTCAAGACTATCAGACACCTTGTCACTAAGACTGGAAATAAAAAAAGAGCTGAGTGACTTCTCTGAGACCTATCTATCAACACTTTACTGGCAGACACTAGCATTTGGTATATTTTGGTTATTTTCAGTTCCTCCACTAGATTGCAAGCTTCCTGAAAGTAGGGACTACATGTTCACTCACTCATTCATTCACACAGTCAACAAATAATATTGAGCATCTACTACCATTCTAAGCACTGAGGACACAGGAGTGAATAAAAAACATAAAAGAGACATTGATTCCTATCCTCAGGGACTAGCCTGCATTCAGGTGAGAGGAAACAGACAATACATACAATGAACACACAATATGTCTCAATGGTGACGTGTGCTGTCAAGAAAAAAAGTGTTAACAGATGCACAACGGACTGGTGTTATTTTAAACAGGGTGATCGTTAAAGACCTGTCTGATAAATTTAACAAAGACCTCAGATGAAGGACGGAGTCATGCAGATACCACGGGGGAGAATCAGCACAGAAGCTAGAGGGCTGGAAGAGTGGGGTGAGAGAGAGGGAGGGTGCTAAGAGATGAGGTCAGAGCTATGGCAGGGGACCAGATCACCAGAGCGCGGTTTAAGACTTTGGATTTGGCTGAGACAGGCCACCACTGGAGCAGAGGAGTGAGAGAATCTGACTTCTGTGTCAGAAGAAATCACTCTACCACTCTAGCGGTGAAGAATAGAGGGGTGAGGGACAAGCAGGGAGACCAGTCAGGAGAATAAAGTCATAATCCAGGCGAGAGGCAATACAGGGTTAGACCAATATCATGCAGTGGAGGGAATTCCCTGGCAGTCCTGTGGTTAGGCCACTGTGCTTCCACTGCAAGAGGCGGGGGTTCAAATCTCTGGTTTGAAAACAAAGATCAAGTAAGCAGCACAGCACAGAAAAAAAAAAACTGTTCTTGAATAAGAGTCTTGCCTTTTGCTACTATTTCCACTACTGTTTCTACTAAAGTAGATACACAATACTCTCTTTATTGAAAAATGAGACTCACCCAAATGCAAAAGATTAGGACAAGAAGTAGGAAAGAATAATGACGATCACAGTACAATTTCAGACTAGAATCCACAACTTGGGAAGCAGGTAAAAAAGGAGGTAATGGGAGAAACATCTAACTGACACCTGTATTTACTAGGCAGGCACAAGGGAAAAAGTATGGGGACAGGCGTGCATGTGTGTGTGTGTGTGTGTGTGCATGTGCACACACACACTCTCTCGCCCCCCTCCTCTCTCTCTCTCACACACACACAAAGCCTCAGGAAAGATGTAGAAAAACAAGGATCAGAAATGTCCAGTCACCATATGACCCAGCAATCACACCAGAACTGAAAGAGACACATGTACCCCAACGTTCATCGCAGCACTGTTTATAATAGCCAGGACATGGAAGCAACCTAGATGCCCATCAGCAGATGAATGGATAAGGAAGCTGTGGTATATATACACAATGGAATATTACTCAGCCATTAAAAAGAATACATATGAATCAGTTCTAATGAGATGGATGAAACTGGAGCCCATTATACAGAGTGAAGTAAGCCAGAAAGATAAAGACCAATACAGTATACTAACGCATATATATGGAATTTAGAAAGATGGTAGCGATAACCCTATATGCAAGACAGAAAAAGAGACACAGATGTATAGAACAGACTTTTGGACTCTATGGGAGAAGGCGAGGTGGGATGATCTGAGAGAACAGCATCGAAACATGTACATTATCAACTGTGAAACAGACTGCCAGTCCAGAATGGATGCATGAGACAAGTGCTCGGGGCTGGTGCAGTGGGATGACCCAGAGGGATGGGATGGGGAGGGAGGTGGGAGGGGGTTCAGGATGCGGAACACATGTAAATCCATGGCTGATTCATGTCAATGTACGACAAAAACCACTACAATATTGTAAAGTAATTAGCCTCCAACTAACAAAAATAAATGAAAAAAAAATGTCCAATCAGCTGGATCCATGCACTCGTGGTGACTCTAGAGTAATGTAATACTGTACAATCCCCGAGATATGCTACAAAAGGATTCCCCAACCGGCCTGGGCTCCACTGGAAGCTCTTCACCATGGTTGTCACCCCTGGGAGTGCCACCTGAGCCTTACTCCCCACTCTGGAGCCTGGGGGAAGGTCCTTTCACCTGCTCCCTGGGGGCATTTTTACTGACAAACACTCGGGCTACCAGAGTCTCCACTCCCTGAGGGTCTTCAATGTCAGTCATCCCTTCACCCAACCTAGTGAGCTCAAGGATCTGAGGAAATGAGAACCAGGAACCCCATGCCAAGAGGCAGGCTCCTGACGGAAAAGCTCAACAAGCAAAACTAAGACCTTTAAGGACAGTTTTGTTCTTTGTTTTTAAAAAGATTTTTTTTTAATAAAAACAGTTTTAATGCACAAGGAAATCTGAGATGATCCAGTCAATACTTACCTTTCTGCCTCAGTGAAAAAAAGACCCCTGAGGAGTAACTTCAACTTTCCCAAGCACTGTGATGTCACTCACCTCATGTATAGTCAGTATCACTAGCCTTTCCAGGAGAGTATTTCACATTGCTAGATATTTCAGTGGTCTAAAACACCTGTGTCACACTCCCCTACCCCAGGCCAGGAAGGGCAGAGTACAAGCAAGCCCACCCCTTGCTCTTTCTTTCTGTATCTCTCCCTTTCTGTAATCACAGAGGCTCCAAAGTAGGAAAGGAAAGGAAGTAAGAGAGATGATTTCACTGGAAGTGCTTTAGGAAGGCCCAAGGTGAACACCATGACAAAGATGAATGTCATTATACCCAATTTAGTGTAATAAAATCTTACTCAAGAAATGTTTCAGTATTCTGTAATGTTTATGATAAAATATTAATTGGAAGATATGGCAGATTAAAAATATAAATGCAGAAACTTTCTGGCAGTCCAGGGGTTAGGACTCCATGCTCCCACTTCATAGGGCACAGGTTCCATCCCAGGTCAGGGAACTAAGAATCCACCATGCTGCACAGCTTAAATAAGTAAGTAAACAAATAAAGTATATTTATTTGCTAATCTTTGTCAGTCATGATGTAGTCAGTCCATATCTTGACTGTGGGTCTACTGTTGAAATGCAAGTTGTCTTTCATACACTATGCCCACCATGTGTGACCTGTAATCTTCAGTTTTTTAAGAAGAAAAACAAAAACCTGAAAATATTCATGAAGTGATCTATATGCAGAGTCCATCTAGACTTTTAAGACTTCTTCTCCATCTTTTTTAGTTTTCGAATCCATATTAATCGAGCAATTTTTTTTTAATAACTTGAAATTATTGGATCATTCCAAAGCATTTGAAATATTTTTCACAAAACCATTCTTTTTGAACTCAAATTTCACCAACTGACGTCATATTTAATTACACTGCATAATTACAATTTTCAGTGTATTACAACAAATACACACAGATGTAGAGATAAATACAATGAATATATTACAAAAAACATAAACAAATACAGGGATCAATACAACTGGTTGGGAGGCACATGGTCTGGAACCTGTCAGGACCAGCCCCTCACAGAGTAGAGGCAAGTGTACCAAGTGGTTACAGCAGAGGTTGGGCAAGAGACTGTCCACTTACACCAGGTTCACTGTAAGAAACGCTAATCATCACCAACGCCCCAACCTAAAGGTCTTAATTTATCAGAATGTCACCATAATTAGCAAAACATCTAAGGAAGGGAACTTTCCTGCTATTGATGCTTGTTTATCAACAGGAAAAGCAAACAGAGATTTGAAGGAAAGAGAACTCATTTTCATCATGTTGTTGAGTCTGCCCCTCTAGGCTTCCTGCCTGCCTGTCTCCTTTGTAACTGTATCACAGAACCTGACATTTGATGAGTGCTCAATAAAGCTGCTCAGTAAACTTGCTGAATATGTTCACACACCCCAACCTGGATCAGTATCTCAGCTGCTATCACTGCTGGCCTATAAATAAAATTTTCTGGGGCTGGAAAAATGGAATGCTAGAAGGTTTGACTCATGGTCTATTATCTGCTAATATTTTCCATCTCTTTTTCTTTACATTTTAAGTATGCTTCCTGACACTGGTTAACTAAATTTATAAATCAGGGTCCTATTCATACTCACATTAATATTGTTTTAATGCTAATATTGACAGTATTCTGTAAATTATTCTATCTTGATTAAAGCTATTAGTGCTCATTAAAAAATAAAATTGGGTTGAATATCCTATTGAGTTTGAATTTCACATTCCCGCAATGCATGGCAGCTAACGCTTCCAGTTTCTGGCACTACTATTGAGAACATAAAAGTTCTCCTGGAACTAACAAATTACTTTCCTTCCAACACAATTATATAATCTGAGAATTGAATGGCACCCTAGAGATTATTCTGTGGTCCAAAATCCCTCCCAATTAAGGGTTCCAATAAAAAACCACTCAACTTTTTGGGACAAGGAGGGATGTTTATCTTTAAATCCCATGTTACAGAATGCTGCACCAATATAGAAGGCTCTTAACACATGTAAGTTTAAACAAATCTAAAATACACCCATTTCATTAATTTTATTCTTCCTAGGCTTTAGCTGTATTATCTACTGAATCTGTAATTAAAGATTTGCATGAATCTTCTGCTCATTAACCAATGTTCAAAAAGAAATTCAGTAGAGGAAACTTCATGATCAGTCAAATGTTTTAACATCAATGCTGCTTGTACCAATATATAATAAACCTTCAACAGGAAATACAAAATCAAGTCTTCATTACTTTGCTTATGATCCATAAAGGGTTTCCAATTTATCCAAAATATTCACATGTTCTCAACTCCTAGTATGATTTATTTAACATGTTAAGTCTTGCATCATTCATACAATTATATACCCTTCTACTTATAATTGGGGTTCCCACAGATTTAACCATATTACTGCAGTAAGACATGTTATTATGCTAACTAGTTTTCCCTCCAATTAACAGCCTGTGATCCCATCTGATTTCCCATAATACGACATGATAATGGGGAGAACAAAGCCTCTGGGGCAGTAAACATCACCATTTTACTTTATGCAAGTATGTATTCCAAAACAGTACACAATTTACAGCAAGGCACTGCCTAGCAGTTATTACAATCCATCTGTTTTGAGGACTTTTACAATATATTCTTGGACACAAAGTATACATTTCCAAATCTAGTTTCCTACTGTTTCACTGAAAGGAACACACAAAATCTCTCAACAGTACAATTACAGTGCTTTTATCAACTTTTTTTTCCCAGGCAATAAATTTCCACTTCCTCCTAAATATCTTTGGACAGCAACTTCTGGCAACCCATCTGTCTTTCATCACAGCTTCTTTTCATAACTAACGGGTCAAGTTCTTTTCTCTCCATTTCAACACGATGTACTGTACTTGCAGCCCTGCCACGATAGCCCACTGCTGAATGCTGGAATACAGCATATTGAATTTCACTGTCCTTCATTGTTCCCAGTTTAACTGCCATTTTATCACCATACACACGAGAGGAACGCGTTCCCACAAGCATCTTATGAATTTCCAAAGCAGCTATTCTTTGAGGATTTACAAAAAAAAAAGCATTCGCCTTCTCTGAATTCCCTTTATCACCAGAGAAACGGCTTTGAGGAGTTTAGAGATTTTTTTTTTTTTAAGTACCCTGTGCAGATTCTAAGCATTTCTATTTTGCAAGCAAATTTAATCCTAAAGATCTTCCTAGGGCAATGGAGGAATGTCGGAGCAAAGAATCTTAAAAGACCGATTTTGGCTTTCCCAATTAAAATGAAAAAATTTTCAACCCAAAAAGATTATCTTATCAAATTGTCCTTTCTTCTCAGGCTTACACCATATGGACTACCCAGCGCAGTGGAAAACAAACAACTGGCTTTGGCTTTTACACAACGCCCTAAATCTTCCTAAGGCTCCCCCCACCGCCTCGGGCTCCCAGACGTACATAATCCCTCGGCAAACCCCGAACCTGCCAATGAAGTGGATGCTTTCTCCGCCACAAAGGGCCGGCCCCGCGCCGCGTGCACGGCGGCTCCTGCACACACACATGTGCCGGGCTGGCCTGACACAAGCGCGGGGCTGCCCTCCCCGGACCCCAAGCCGCAGGCCCGGCCCGAACGCCGCGCGCTCTCCGCGGCCACCGCCTTCGGCCCGCCGCCCCTCTCTCCTCAGTGACAGGAGGCCCGCTCGCGAGTGCCCCGGCCGCGAGCTGCCGTCCCCATCGGCCTGAACCTCAGACCCACTTCCCCTCCGCCCACCGTCCTCGTCCCTTTCCCCCTCGCCCTCGCCTCAGGAAATTCCGTCGGAACTTCATTCGGGCCGAACCGAGCGGCCGGGCCCGGGCCGCGCCTCCCGCCTCCCCCAGCCCCGCGCCTCAGTCCGAGGTGACCACCGACCCCGGAGACCCCCGGCCGGCCCCGCGCCTCACCTCCTCCTCACTTTCGCTGCGGAAACACAGGCACGCGGCCCGCTTCTTGTAGCCGTCGCCGTCATAGGTGCGGGTCTGGTTCGACTTGAGCTTCATCATCCTCCGGGCCCAGGTTGGGGGGTGCGGCGCGGGTCTCGGGAGTCGAGGGTGGGGAGCCCGCTCCGGACGGCCGCGCGCGCACGCGCGCGCCCCCGGCTCAGCCAAGGGAAGCAGGGAGGGGGAGCCGCTACTCCGCTACACGGCTCCGCCGCTGGCTCGCCGCGGCCGCCTCATTCCCCCCGGCCGAGGCCCCGCTCCGCCGCCGCCGTCACGGCTGCCGTCGCCGCCGCCGCGGCCGCCGCCCCCTCTGCCGCCGCCACCCCCGACGACGACCGTGCCGCCATCTTGGGCGCGCTGCGTCAGCGGCGTAAGGCCGCGCCGGCCTGCGGGACGACCGCGCGCTCGTAGCGCCGGCCGCGTTCGGGAATCGCGCCCTCCCAGTCCGCGCGGCGTAAAGGAGCGTCTGGGATGAGAGGGCGTCGCGGCTGGACGCGGCCACTACGCCAGTAGCGTAAGGGCGGAGACTGGGAGCCGCTCTGCGAGGAAGCGGAGGGGGAAAAGGTGCGGGTGCTGGACTGCCCCGCTCAGCTAAAGAGGCGGAAGCAAGAATTTGCCCAAGGTCACGCCGCATGGTCTTTGGCCTTGCCCATCCATCAGGGAGCGGGTGAGACGGAAGGTCTAGAGGTAGAAAATAGGATGCAGTTAAACGCAATGGAGCGTGCAACCCGAGACGCCTGGGATTAAGCACTGCACAGAAACGAAGCAAAAGGTGGTGCACATTGCATTGACATCCAAGATCTCTGACAGTCTATGCGCTGGGTCGTTGTAGTTCATTGAAAGGACAGATGTTTTATCTTACATCTCTTTATCGTGCAAAAAGGCAAATGCTTCCTCTTTAGCTATACAGGAGGGTCAGAAAGGAGTGAGAAAGACAGTGTGAAAATCATAAGGCATCATCATTTGGGCTGTAAAAGAGGAAGATATATTGTGGGTGTCAAATAGATTCTCCAGGGAAAGACATACAGCCAGACACCCTCCAGCAAGATAAAAGGAGTGTGACTTGTGAAAGTTCTTAATAGCCCACACCGAAAGTAGTCCATGTGGATGCCCCGGAGGTTCTGAAAATCCTGTGCGGGATTTGTTTGTGAATTGCTTATTACCCCCCTCCCCCCCTCCCTTTTTTTTTAATTTGTGTGTATTTAGCATAGTCCAACGGAGAAGGCAGTGGTAACCCACTCCAGTACTCTTGCCTGGGAAATCCCATGGACGGAGGATCCTGGTAGGCTGCAATCCATGGGGTCTCGAAGAGTCGGACATGACTGACGTGACTTAGCAGCAGCAGCAGCATAGTCCAAAAAGATCAGGATTTGAAGCCACCATCAGGATTTGAAGACACGATTGAGCGACTTCACTTTCACTTTTCACTTTCATGCACTGGAGAAGGAAATGGCAACCCACTCCAGTGTTTTTGCCTGGAGAATCCCAGGGACAGGAGCCTGGTGGACTGCCGTCAATGGGGTCGCACAGAGTCGGACCCGACTGACGTGACTTAGCAGCAGCAGCAGCATAGTCCAAAAAGATCAGGATTTGAAGCCAAACAAACCTAAGTTGGAATTCATTTACATAATTTTTACCCCTCTAAAACAGAAATAAATGCATTTGACACCTGGCACATAGTAGTCACACAATACATTGTAACTACAAACATACCTCGATTTCTTTTACTTTGTTTTTGTCTTTTTACAAATTGATGGACTTTGGCAATCCTGCATTGAGCAACTTTTTTCCAACAGTATTTGCTCACTTGTCTCTGTGTCACATTTTGGTAATTCTTAAAATACTGCAAGCTTTTCATTATACTATGATCAATGATCTTTGAAGTTACTGTCATAACTTGCTGAAGGCTCAGATGATGGTTTGCATTTTTTAGTAATAAGGTTTTTCTTTTTTTTGGTTGCATTGGGTCTTCATTGCTGCTCACAGGCTCTCCAGTTGCAGTGAGCAGGGGCTACTCTCATGCTGCGGTGTCTGGGCTTCTTATTCCAGTGGCTTCTCCTGTTGCAGAGCACAGTGCTTGTCTGGTGGCTCAGATGGTAAAGAATCTGCCCGCAATGTGGGAGACCTGAGTTTGATCCTTGGGTTGGGAAGATCCCCTGGAGAAGACAATGGCTACTCACTCCAGTTTTCTGGCCTGGAGAATTCCATGGACTGTATAGTCCATGGGGTCACAAAGAATCAGACATGACTGAGCGACTTTCACTTTTTCTTGTTGCACAGCACAGGCTCTAGAGCTGAGGCTCAGTAGTTGTGGTTCACGGGCTTAGTTACCCTATGGCATGTGGGATCTTCCTGGAGGAGGGATCGAACCTGGTCGATGTCCCTTGCATTGCAAGGTGGATTCTTAACCACTGGGCCACCAGGGAAGCCCATGAAGTACCTTTAAATTAAGGTATATGCATTGTTTTTTAGACATAATGCTATTACACACTTAATAGATTACACTATAGTATAAACATTTGCCCTAGGAAAACAAAAGTTCCTGTGAATTTTGCAATATTTGCAATCTTGAAAAATTGCTTTATTGAATGGCCTGGAGCTGAACCAGCAATATCTCCAAGGTATGCCTGTAATGTTATTGGCATTTCACTAAGCCCTGGACACAGAAGATATGAATTTCAGTTAGTTGTAGTTAATCTTCACATGACAGAATTCCCCAAATCCTGGTCATTTTGGTTGTCTTTCTAGCTTCCTCCTCTGCCATTATGTCTCTAATTTATTTTTTAAATATTTATTTATTTGGGTGCCTCAGGTAACATGTGGGCTTCTCATTGTGGTGTATAGGTTCAGTAGTTTGTGGCATGCAGCTTAGTTGCCCCATGGCATGAGGGATCTTAATTCCCTGACCAGGGTTTGAACCTGACCAGGAATCAAACCCATGTCTCCTGCATTAGAAAGCAGATTCTTAACCATGGGACCATGAGGGAAGTCCCAAACACCCCAATTTTTAAAAATGGAACATGTAATTGAACAGATACTTCACAAAATAAGACCCCAAAATGCCCAAGGAACACACAGAAAAGTGTTTAAGATCATTATTATTAGGTAACTATAAAACTACAATGAGATACAATATCACACTCATTAGAATGAATAAAATAAAAAAGACTTGCAACACTAAATGTTGGCTAGGATGTGAGCAACTGAAACTCTGATATAATGGTTGTGTGCCAGTTGTACAATGAAACACCACTCTGAAGAAACTTTTAGAAAATTCTTACTAAGTTAGACCTAGCCTGCTGTTACTGCTAAGTCACTTCAGTCGTGTCCGACTCTGTGCGACCCCATCCCTGGAATTCTCCAGGCAAGAACACTGGAGTGGGTTGCCATTTCCTTCTCCAGTGCATAAAAGTGAAAAGTGAAAGTGAAGTCGCTCAGTCATGTCCAACTCTTCGCGACCCCATGGACTGCAGCCTACCAGGCTCCTCCGCCCATGGGATTTTCCAGGCAAGAGTACTGGAGTGGGGTGCCATTGCCTTCTCCAAGACCTAGCCTATGACCCAGCAATTCCATTCCTAGGTGTTTACTCGATAGAAGTGAAGATAAATGTCCACAAAAACTTATATAAGAATGTTTATGGTAGCCTTATTCGTAATAACCCCAAACTGGAAGTAGCCCATGTGTCATAAGGAAAATAGATAAATGATGGTATATTGGTGCAACTGAATACTACTCAATCATAAAACAGATTACTGACACATGCAACAATATGGATGAATTCCAAAAACATTATAAGTGAAAGAAGCTACTCATTTTTAAAAGTGTATGTTGGGAACTCCTTGGCAGTCAGTCCAGTGGTTAGGACTCTGGGCTTTCACTGCAGGGGGCACAGGTTTTGATCCCTGGTTGGGAAACCAGGATCCCACAAGCCATGCAGTATGGCCAAAAAAAAAAAAAAGCGTGTATATTATATATATATATATCTCCATTTCTATAAAATATAAATACAGACCAAACTAATCTGTGATGATAGAAATCTGATAGTGGTTGTAGGAGGGCTGAGGAAGGAATTGTCTGGAAAAGGGCAGAAAAAACATCCTGGGGGTATAAAAATGCTTTATGTCCTGTTTTAGGCAGCGATTATACAGGAGTATGCAATTGTCAGAACTCATTGAACTGAGTATCTAAAATCTGCATTTTATTGTATGTTCATTATGTTTTCATTTAAAAGGTTAAAAATCAGTGCTTTTTCATATCCCAGGAGAAAACAATGAGAAAATCAAATTAAAATACAATTCCATTTAAAATACCATAAGAATCCTTAGGAATAAATTTAACAAAACATTTTGCACTAAACAGTATAAAACATTGTAGAGAGAGACTGAAGAAGATCTAAATGAATGGGGAGATAAACCGTATTAATCAATTGAAAGATTTGCGAGTGTTAAGAAGTTAATCCTCCCCAACTTGATCTGTATGTTCAAAGCAGTCCCAATCAAAGTCATGCCTACATTGTAATCCCCAGAACCCATGAATAACTTACCTTACATAGAGAAGGGGACCCTCCAGATGTGATTAAGGATCTCGAGATGGGGATATTAGCCTGCATTATCTGGGTGGCTCCAGAGTAATCAAAAGTGTCCTTAGAAGGGAAGGAAGGAGACAGGAGAGTCAGAGGCCAGAGAAAATGAGGTGAAGACAGCAGTAGAGGTCCAAGGGAGAGAGAGTTAAAGATGCTGGTTTTAAGATGTTGGAAGGGGCCATAGAATGCAAGTGGCCTCCAGAAGCTAGAGACAACAAGAAAAGAGATTGTCCCCAAAGCAGCCAGAGGAACAACTCTCCTGACCCATTTAGGACTTCTGACCCCTGGAACAGTTAAGATATTAACGAGAAATTTGTGTTGTTGTTGTTTTTCTTTTTTTGGCTATCCCCTGTGGCATATGGAATCTTAGTTCCCTCACCAGGGATCCTCCCCTACTTTGAGAGCATGGAATCTTAACCCCTGGACCACCAGGGAAGTCCCTAAATTTGTGTTGTTTTAGACCCCTAAATATGTGTGGATTTGTTACAGCAGCAATAGGAAATGAATACACCTGGCAAAAAATGAAAACATATGTCCACAAAAAGACTTGTACAAAATGTTCACAGCAGCTTTAGTTCATAATAGCCAAAGAACACAGATGTCTGCCTGTGATGCAGGGGCGTTCGAGGGTGGTGTGGGAAGGGGTGGGGAGGTGGATTAACTAAAAAGAGACATAAGAGAATTTTACAGGAAAGTGAAAAGTTCTACATCTTGATAGGGGTGTCAGTGCCCTCCAGGCAAAAACCAAGCATTTACCAGTAATTGAACAAGTTGGGATTTTTGCTTCTTGCAATGATGGAGAACACATACCAGAGAGGAGCAGAGGGCATCTCAGGTGTTAAAAACGACCTAGGTGATTTGGGGCAGGTTTTAACGAAACAGGGCTTTGTTCTGGATTGGATGTTGTCAGGAACCAGGGTAATTCTATGATTGGGTATCTTAAAAAATCTTCCCTAGAAGGAGGGAGGAATGAACATGGCTAAAGTCATAACTGATAGAGAAGCTGTTTCTCATATCAGCTAGGAGAGAGGTGTGCTTTATATTTACTGGTTTACTGTGAACTTGTTCTTTTCTGTGCTTAGACAAGATTATAAGGGCTTCCCTCATAGCTCAGTCGGTAAAGAATCTGCCTGCAATGCAGAAGACCTGGCTTCGATTCCTGGGTCGGGAAGATCCCTTGGAGAAGGAAATGGCAATCCACTTCAGTATTCTTGCCTGGAAAATCCCATGGACAGAGGAACCTGGCAGACTACGGTCCATGGGGTCACAAGAGTCGGACACGACTTAGTGACTAAACCACCACCACCACAGACAAGATTATAAAGTTTTGTGACTTTGAGTCACAGTGTCACCTTCTCTGATGCTGATGTTTGATGACATTGTTTATATCCAACAGGAGAGTGACTTGACCTCACTGTGAGCGCCAGGCAACTTCCAGCATGCCAAAGCCTGCTTGTAAGGGTCAGGCCAGTTCCTGGACGTCAGGGGCTACTTTTCTCTTTCTCAGGCAAGTGAGTTACATGGTTGGATCCATTTGTCAAAAGGGTAGGGTTAGGATTTGTATATTACATTGTCAGTTGATCCCCAGATGCCTCTACAAAGAAAATAAAAATGAATAAATTGTAGTACATCCACACAGTCGAATACTACTCAGCAATAGAAAGGCATAAATTACCTATACAGGCAACATCACAGATGAATCTCAGAGCCATATGCTGAGCAAAATAAGTCAGACACAAAGGGGGACACACTGTATGGTTCCAGTGTTCTTTAATATATATTTGTGTGTGTATATATATATGACTGCACCAGGTCTTAGTTGCAGCATGTGGGATCTAGTTCCCTGACCAGGGATTGAACCCAGGCCCTCTGCATTGGGAGCATGAAGTCTTAACCACTGAACCACCAGGGCAGTGCTCTGGTTCCAGTTTCCTGATATTCTGGGGAAGATACAATTCTGAAGAAAGTGTTGCCCACACAGGGGCAGCACAGCGGACCTTTTTAGGGTGATGGAAAGGTACTGTGGCTTTGCTGTGGTGGTGGTGACATGCCTGTGCCTAGTCGCTCAGTCACGTCCGACCCTTTGCGACCCTCTAGACTGTAGCCCACCAGGCTCCTCTGTCCATGGGGATTCTCCAGGCAAGAATACTGAAATGGGTTGCCATGCCCTCCTACAGGGGATCTTCCCAACCCAGCAATCGAACCCAGGTCCCCAGCATTGCAGGCGGATTCTTTACCATCTGAGTCACCAGGGAAGCCCAAGAATACTGGAGTGGGTAGCCTTTCCCTTCTCTGGGGGAACTTCGCGACCCAGGGATTGAACCGGGGTCTCCTGCATTGCAGGTGGCTTCATTACCTGCTGAGCTACCCGAGAAGCCTGGTTACATGCCTATGTTTATCAAAACTCAGAACTGTATCCCTGAAAAGGGTAAATTTTACTGCCTGTAAACTTGACTAAAAAATTACCAAGTTAGGGGTAAGTGGATATAGGGATCCATGTTATAAGTGTGGCAGATTGTTGACTGTTGAAGCTTGGTGGTGGGTATATGGTAGCTTATTACACTTTTATGTTTATCTTTGAAATTTTCCACATTTTTTTTATTTTAATGGAAAGGGAAATCTCTGTGTGATGACGGCAAAGATGTCAGAGTCATTTGATTGTTCGTCCCTCCCCCCTCCAGCCTCCCTTCCTGTACACTCTTTGCATATTAATGAGCCGGTGACCCTAGATTCTCAAACTGACCTCCTGCCTCTCATGCACTGAAATGAACTAGAACAATTTACTTTGACATTTCTTGCTGGTACTCTTCAGAAAGTTTTAATACCATTTGGTTTGTGACTTTTACAAGTTTTGCTCCATCTTGAGGTCTCTTAATTCTCTCAGCTTGGGGATCCTCTCCCATTTAATATGTATTTTTATTTATTATTTTTCCTCTAATATGTATTTTTAAAGATGCTTCTCCTCACAATGGCCTCTTTGATATGTCAGTAAACCATGCAGGGCTTATTTTTTTTAAGTGGCTGTTCTTTTGGATTTGTGCCATGCATTTATCACGGGCTTCCAATAAAGCACTTTTAATAGAAATGGGCTCCAGGCTTTCTATGGGCTGTAACTTTTTCAACAATTCCTTTCATTTCTCCCCCTGCTAATGCCCTCATTCTGTCCTAGTTTCCCTTTCTAAAACTGAGCAATCAAATGATGGATTTCCACCCCCCTCCCTTTCCCGTTAGCAAGCTGAATGTGTATTGTGGTCACTATTGACTGAGTGGTTTACCCATGACCACTCAGTGCCCCAGTGTGGTCACTGCACAGACCTAGATTCAGTTCACAATTTCCTGCAATGGAGTTTCAAGTATTAATATTTGCCAAGCATCCAGCACTCCTGGCTACACCAATCCTCACCATTACGTTGTTAACTACTCACTATCAATCTACAGGATAAAATCCCAACTCTCACACCTATTAGAGTGGCTAAAATAAAAAGACCAAACAGCCCAAGTTTCGGTGAAGATGAAAGCAATTCCAAGTCATATGCTACCAGTGGGAAATGTAAAATGGTGCAGCCACTTGGGAAAATAGTTTAGCCATTCCTCAAAATGTTACAAAATTGCTGTGTGATCTAGCAGCTCCATTCCTAAGTATGTACCCAAGAAATGTAAAACTATGTGTCCTCACAAATGAACATGAATGTTCACTGTAGCATTAGTCACAATTCCCAAATGCCCACTAATAGGTAAATGGATTAAAAATGGTGCTGTATCCCTACAATGGAATACTACTTTGCAACAAAAAGGAACTTGATACCAAGCAATGACTGTGATGAATCTCACTGTGGCCAAGAAGCCAGCCTATAAAAAGTGCATACCGTATAATCCCATCTTTATAAAACTCTAGAAAACACAAACTAACCTATATTGACAGAAAGCAGATCAGGCGCAAAGGCTGGGGATGGGGCGCGGGATTGCCAGTCATTATTTTGATTTCATGGACTTACACATATGTCAAAATTTATCAGAATGTACACTCTAAATAGAGGCATATCTCATTTATACCCCTTCACAGATACTGTGTTGTTTTTTTGTTTAATAAATTGAGGGTTGGTGGCAACCCTGCATCAAGCAAGTCTATATGTGCCATTTTAAATTTTTATTATTATTTTGAAAAAATATTTACTTGGCTGCACCAGGTCTTAGTTACGGCACTTAGTTGTGGCATGTGGGAGCTAGTTCCCTGTCCAAGGATTGAACCTGGGCCCCTTGCATTGGGAGTGTCACGTCTTAGCCAGTGGACCACCAGGGAAGTCACAGTGCCATTTTTTAAAATTAATTTTTATTGGAGTACAGTTGTTTTACAGTAGTTGTGTTAGCTTCCATTGTACAGCAAAGTGAATCAGCCGTATGTACACATATAACCATTCTCTTTCAGGTTTCCTTCCCATTTAGCTTACCACAGAGCACTGAGTTCCCTGTGCTCTACAACAGGTTCTCATTAGTTATTTTATACATAATATCAGTAGTATATACACATCAATCCCAATCTCCCAACTCATCCAAACCTCTCCCTTCCTCCATCAGTGTCCACACGCTTATTCTCTATGTCTGTGTCTCTATTTTTGTTTTGTGTATAAGATCATCTGTCATCTATCATTTTCCAACAGCATTTGCTCACTTCATATCTGTTATATTTTGTTAATTCTTGAGATATTTCAGACTTTTTCATTATTATTTGTTACGCTGATCGGTGATCTTTGATGTTACTACTATGACTCACTGAAGGTTCAGATGGTAGTTAGCATTTCTCAGCAATAAAGCATTTTTAAATTAAGAGTATGTATATTGTTTTTCAGACATAATGCTGTTACACACAACAGTGAATCATAACTTATACGCACCGGGAAATAAAAAAATTTGTGTGACTCATTTTACTGCACTTCACTTTACTGCAGAGGTCTGAAACTGAATCAGCCATATCTCCAAGGTCTGCCTGTATATGTACTTTATGTCAATTATACCTCAATAAAGCTGAAAAAAAAATAATAAAAATAGGGACTTTCCCGGCAGTCCAATGGTTAAGACTTCACCTTCCAATGCAGGGGGCGCAGGTTCCATCCCTGGTTGGTAAACTAAGACCCCACATGCCACTCAATGTAGCCAAAAATAAGAAGAAAAAGGAATAAAAATACAAACTCCTAGACTTGGGGAAGGGAGGCCCAGGCTGCTTCTCTGGTTACTTCTCTGGTTACTCCAGAGAAAGCAGTCTCATCTACTTTAAACTGTCCGATTGAGCTCAGATGGCCACAGTGGCCCACTGTGGGAGGCCTTTCTCTTGATAATGTTTGTTCCCCTCATCCCCGGAAGCCACCAGTTCATTTCCAACCCCAGCCACCGGGCCACTTAGTGTGTATTTCTAGGCCTGCCTCCCCGATGCTGGCAGTCTCTCCACGGTCACATGTATCAGTATCACAGTCGCTTCTGCGCGCCCAATCTAGGCTCCTGCAGAGGCTTTTTTTTATTTGGCTGCATCACACAGCAGGATAAGGAAATGGCAACCCACTCCAGTATTCTTGCCTGGAGGGTTCCATGGACAGAGGGGCCTGGCAGCCTACAGTGCATGGAATCGCAAAGAGTGGGGCACGACTGAGTGACTAACATGTGCACAGACACACACACACACACAGCAGGAATGTGTCGTGGAATTGCAAAGAGTGGGGCACGACTGAGCGACTAACACGCACACACACACACACACACACACGCAGGAATGTGGGATCTCACACACACACACACACACACACACACACACGCAGGAATGTGGGATCACACACACACACACACACACGCAGGAATGTGGGATCTCACACACACACACACACGCAGGAATGTGGGATCTCACACACACACACACACACACACACACACACGCAGGAATGTGGGATCTCACACACACACACACACACACACACCAGGAATACACACGCAGGAATGTGGGATCTCACACACACACACACACACACACACACACACACACACACACACACACACACACACACCAGGAATACACACGCAGGAATGTGGGATCTCACACACACACACACACACACACACACGCAGGAATGTGGGATCTCACACACACACACACACACACACACACACACACACACACATGCAGGAATGTGGGATCTCACACACACACACACACACACACACACACACACATGCAGGAATGTGGGATCTCACACACACACACACACACCAGGAATACACACGCAGGAATGTGGGATCTCACACACACACACACACACACACACACACCAGGAATGTGGGACCTGGCAGGCTACAGTGCATGGAATCGCAAAGAGTGGGGCACGACTGAGTGACTAACACGCGCGCTCACTTCCCCAATCAGGGACTGAACCTGAGCCCCCTGTATTGGAAGTGTGGAGCCTTAACTACTGGACAGCCAGGAAGTCCCTTCCACAGAGATAGTTTTTTTTCACCAGTGTCCTTTCTACAGCAGGAGATAGCCCTTCGGAGACCACCTCTGCCAGGACATCATTCATGCAGCAAATAATTACAAAGTAGCTACCACTATGTATGAGACCCTGGGTTATGGCCCTGGACAAGGCTGTGTCACAGAGAAGATGGTCCAGCATCCGAGCAGCTTCCACACAGCCTGGAGAACTTCGGCGCCCAGGGCATACCAAGAGAAACCCCTAACTGGACTTTGCAGTAGGGTGGGTTCTACCAGGAAAGGCTTCTCAGAGGACATAATTTAATCTGAAAATGAACAAGACCCCTGAGTGGACAGGGGTGGGAGAATTTACCACAAGCAAAAAAGCCTGAAGTTGAGAGAGGGCGTCAGTGTAGCTGGATTCTGGAATTTGGACCTTTGTTTTGGTCGACAGATGAACCTGTTAGGCCATGCGCGGAGCCTGCCATTGCCTAGATTCTAGAAGGCTGTGGAAGGCAACATGGAACTTTGGAAGGATTTTAAGATGAAGAGTACCTTTGTTTACCATGTCTGTCAAAACTAACTGTGAGGAGAGTACTTGAAATCAGAGCAGAGCTACAGGCCAGGGACGTCTTGGGGCATTGCACTGGTCCTGGGGGAGGTTCTCAGCAGCACCAGGCAAGGACAAAGGGCTGGGGCTGCAGGCTGTCTTGCAGTCCTGCCTCCACACCCAGCCTCATCAGCTGCTGCCAGTAGACCACCGAATAATCCCGAGACTTTGTCCAGAAAGCCCAATCTAAAAACGTCACTGATCCATCCTCCGAGCGCCAAGAGTACCTTATGTTCGTTGGAAACAGGCAGACCAGGTCCCAGGACAGATTAAACCAGGTCTCCATCTATGGGCTTTCGAACAATTGCTCTAGTAGTGGTCTCAGCAAGACTCCTTTCTCCCAGGTCCTAGAACGGATGACTGCATTCTGAGGCAGACAAGGAGGAGCCTGTGAGGCCGCACTGCTGTGGGGCTACTCCAGGCTGCGTTCCCGAAGTTTGGAGAGTCTGGGCACAGCTGTGCCCCTTGTCTCTCAGTCCTCACTTAGCCGGTCTGGCTTCTGGAGATGAGGATAGTTGGGGAATTCCTAGGGCCCACACTGCCCTGCTGAAGGCCAGGCCAGGCACTCACATAGGGAGGGTCCAGGTGGGCCCTCATGTCTTCAGGGCGAGGATGTATCCTTCTCAAAAACGTCTTCATCTCCCAGCATCTAACATAGGCATGTGGTAGCTGCTTCTCGAAGGTCTCTTTATTAATCAAACCAAAGTCTGGAGTTCTAGAGAAACACAGATGCTTAAAGCTGTCATTGGTACTCCCTGTGAGGGGACTGTAGTTTTCAGGAAAGGGGATTTGTGTCCATATAGGGAAGTTTGTATTAGGAGAATGTGCCTTCAGCTGTCAGCTTCAAAAATCCCTTAAAAATCCTCTGGAGCCTGTTTTGGTGGTAGCGGTGGTGGGGATTAGCTGGTGAGCCAAATATGGGGCTGGTGGGCAGGTGCCAGGCTTTCATGGGCCTCAAAACCAACCCTGGAAGAAAGGCTCAATCTTCTCCACAGCTTCCACCGGTGATGGATGTGCCCAGGGGGCCTGCGCCCCTTGTACTCCATCCACCCCAAGTGATCTTCTCAGGCACTTGTAATAGCAAGTATTTGTTTTTCCCAAACTTATTTGTTCTCCAATCCTGATTGGTCTCACCACCAGCCCCCTCACCTCTGGGTCACTTCAGCCCTCACTCACTCACCACTCCCTCTGCCCTCCATTTCCCTTCAGTCTGGACTAATGATCTGCCACCTATACAGTATTTGGTATTATGGTCTTGATGTAGAGCTTTGGTTTTGCTTTCCTAACTGAACAGTGAGGTCCTTAAAGGAAAATTTCAAGCCTTCCCAGAGCATCTATCAGCATCGATCCCCAAGCAGCTAATCAGTGATTATTGATAGGCAGGGGTCATTCAATTTCCCAACACAGGCGGAGGGAGGAGGGAGATTGGCAGGCAGCAAGAACCACCTCCAACTGTGTATTTTTATCTGGAGTCTCTGGCTCTACCCTGCAGATGCCTCGGGTTTTCCCAGAGTGCATGGGTGATCTTGGAGAACACATTCTGGAATGAATTTAAATCACGAGGGAAAGGGTTGGCAAAGAGCCCTAGCTGAGAAAGTGACATTTTAGGCCAGAAAACCACCAAGGCTATAGAGGAAACCCATCTGCTCCCTTGCTGGCCTCGGTGGGAAACAGTAAAGCTGAGAGCTAACATTTCACAGCAGAATCCAGGTTAAACAATCACAAGGCGTGTGAACACAGGCAACCACTTGACATCGCTCGAGCCAGCAGAAAAATTGGATAAAGAGCAATCTTTGGCAAGGCAGCCAAGGCTGCTCTGAAACAGCTTCCCCCAACACTGCCTCTCTGCCAAGGCAAGCTTCTACTCATTGGTGGTTCAGAATACAAAGTTCATCTCCCAGGACCAAGTGCACACTCAGGGTTGCTGTCGGCTGCCACCTTGTGGTCTAAATTACAACAGCCTGTCAAGACTGAAGTAGGTGGTTGTTTTTAGTTCAGTTCATGTCACTCAGTCATGTCCAACTCTGCAACCCCATGAAATGCAGCATGCCAGGCTTCCTTGTCCATCGGGTCAGTGATGCCATCCAACCATCTCATCCTGTCGTCCCCTTCTCCTGCCTTCAGTCTTTCACAGCATCAGGGTCTTTTCTGATGAGTCAGTTCTTGGCATCAGCTGGCCTAAGTATTGGAGCTTCAGCCAATAGGTGAACCAATATGGTTTTGTGGTTAGCAGCGCAAAACCACTTATGCAGTTTAGAATTTCTGCTACCAGTTTCACCTGGCTATTACTCTCCCTCTCCATATAAAGCTACAGTATCCCACAAATGATCCCCAAGTTCCCATACCCCTTAAAAGCCACTTCTAGCTAGTCTCTCCTTACCTTGGTGGGCCTGCTGGCTGACCCAGAGCTGCTCCTCAAAAGCGGACCCCTGTGCAGGAAGTGCCGACTATAACCATCAGCAGTCATTTGATCTGCAAACCGAAGCTGGCATCTCACCCAACAAACTTGCCTGCAAGCCTATGCCCCTGGGCTCTGAAGGGGCTGCACCTTCAAGACTTGCTTCCTGGCACTGTGCCAGGCATATGGTGCTTGAAGTGCGGGACCACAGCAATTGTCCCATCAATCCGCTCTGGGTACTTACAAGATGGCACTCTGTGGTCAGAGGACTCTGCACTTTCATTGCCCTGGGCGCGGGTTCATTCCCTGGTGGGGGAATGAATTTCCTGCAAGCCAGGCAGTGTGGTCAAAACGGGAAAAGGTGACATCTGGCCTCACCAAGAATAAACACCATTCACTCATGTTGTCTTATGCTAGGTCACCACCACCAAACTTCAGGAAAACAGTGCATTTCCTGTTTTGCAGGAGCCCTGGGACAGCAAGAACTCCAGTTGTCTGTTATTTTTCTGATTATGCAGAGATAAAAAATCCCAGGGTTGGGTAAGGGGCCTTCAGATTGCAGGGCAGTCCCTTTGGGATGCTTTTGTGTGTTTTTCTGTTTCTTTTTTTTTTTAAATATGGAACGCTTCACGAATTTGCGTGTCATCCTTGCGCAGGGGCCATGCTAATCTTCTCTGTATCGTTCCAATTTTAGTATATGTGCTGCCGAAGCGAGCACTGTTTTTCTGTTTCTTATAAACCCCGAGCTTCAAGTGCCCGGGTCAGAGCCAAGCACTGCAGCACACACGGCAACAAGTGATGTCACCCTGGAAAACGACAACTCCCCAAACCAACCCGGTCCTGCCCCACTTATACTCTAACCCTTAAACCTGCACCATTCCTCTTTAGGCTACATAATGCAAACAAAACAGGGCACACAGGATTAGTTTCTTCTCTTTACAGGTTTATTCAACACAAAACAACCTCTTACAACTTTACTGAGGTGGCTGACCACGTCCACGACCAAATCCGCCTCTCTGCAAGAGAAAGTACGTATCAGCATCAGTGGTGTGCCGGGCTCCAGGCCTCATCATCAGTGGAGAGGCTCCCAGATGTAAGGGCTCAGGGGATCCAGCCCTGCCTATTCGACTCTGAGGTCACCTTCATAAACTGTGAGTAAGGACACCCATGGAACAGGATACACTTCCATACATACACATGGAAGCACCTAGCAACAGGACACGCTCCTGTGTCTGCCATATACTCCTTTCACAAAGGAGACCGCAGAGAATGATCGTGTCCCGACAAGAGCTGCTCAGGGGCAGCAGCTGTCTTGACAGTGATACACCATGTCAGGGCTAAACACTTCACTTGGATTAATTAATCTCACAATTAGCTTGAGATAGGTATGACCACCAGCTCTATCTTACAGATGGGCAAACAGGCACCTGCTGAAGATCACACCATCTGGGGACTATAGCCTGCTCAATCTCCAGTGTCCAGTTCTCAGCTTAGTTCACGAAACTAACCCAGTGGGTAATGCTGACCATTACCGAACTAGAAAATACCACTGTTTCTCATGGAGTGTTGATTTGTGAGACTTGTTTCAGTAATTTCTTTCTTTACAGAAGTCTGCAGGCTGTGCCTGAATGTAAAAACCTGTTTGGAATTTGTTGTTGGGACATCCCTGAATACACAGATCCAAAGGGTTGATAACAAAAAGGGGACACTTACAAACTGGAACTCAGTTGCTGACCCAGCTCCAGCCTCGGCTTTCTTGTCGGCACCAGCTGGAATGAAAAACAGATTTAGATTCGTCATATGGTCTGATCTACTACAGAACAAGGGCAGACAAGTCACCCAAGCCCATCTTGCAAGAAAAGTCATGTCAAGCAAAGGATGAAGTGCGAGCAAATTACACCCTGCAGTGGGGAAACATCTTCTGAGCCACCTTTGTTCCCGCCTTTTCCTGAGCAAGACATCTTTCTCAACTCACAGCCCAAACTACTGCCTCCTCCAGGAAGGCCGCCTTGACCACAAAGTCTGGACTATGTACCCTTTCTATATATACTTCCTATCACTGAGTTACTTCCATGCTTCAGACCAGCACCCAGTTCACAGAGGGAGCTCAGTGAAGGGAGAACTAAGAGGAAAAGGGCCCACAGAAACAAAAAGCAACTCTATTATCACCAAGGGAAAGTGGCAAACAAGATGAAAGATCTAGTACCACTCTGCACTAAACAGCAGCCACCAGTCCAAACAGAGATGTGTGCAAAACACCCATGACACTTCAAGACTTAAGAGAATGCAAAGTATCTCACTAATGTACATATTAAATAACAGTTCAGGGCTTCCCTGGTGGCTCAGTGGTAGAGAATCCACCTGCCAATGCAGGAGACATGGATTCAATCCCTAATCCGGGAAGATCCCACATGCCTCAGAACTTGGTGCTACAACTACTGAGCCTGTGCCCAAGAGCCCATGTTCCACAATGAGAAGCCACTGCAATGAGAAGCCAGCACATGATGAGTGGAGAGCTACTAGAGTAGCTGCAACTAGAGACAAGTCCACACAGTAATGAAGACCCAGCACGGCCATAAATAAATAATTTTAAAAATTAAGATAATATTTTAAAATATACTGGAATTAAAAAAAAATATCCACATAAACTTTCTATTTAAGTGTGACGACTAGGAAATTTACAATTCACATTTGAGGGGCAGGGTGGTAGTACTGGCCGCACTATATCAGTAAATTCTGCTCAAATCAACCCTACCTTTGACCCAAGTCCGACCACACCCACTAGAGGCTGCTGCCTACTCAGCAGCACCCCCAATCAGCAAGCCACTGTATCTTCCCATCTTCATACCTTGATCATGCCCATCTCTCCCTGAAATGCTCACTTCCCCACCCTCAACTTCAGGACCAACTGTCACATCCTCTGACCCATTTCCAGTGTACCCCGACTTCTAAAAAGAGCAACCACCAACATTTTCCTGAACCGACAGCCTGTCTGCTGGAGGAATTCTTTCTTAGAAGTATTTAGTTCAAGTGCTCACTTCTATCAGTATTTCACATCTGAAGAATCAGGTACCACAAGGAGGAAAGAGTGAAGTGAAGTGAGTCATTCAGTTGTGTCTGACTCTCTGCAACCCCACAGACTGTAGCCTGCCAGGCTCCTCTGTCCATGGAATTCTCCAGGCAAGAACACTGGAGTTGGCTGCCATTTCCTTCTCCAGGGGATCTTCCCCAGGTCTCCTACATTCCAAGTAGATTCTTTACCATCTGAGCCACCAAGCAGGAGTAGTAAAAGTATAAATTCCCTTTTATACATTGCCTTTATATCACAAATTACTATTTCTGCAACAAGGACAGTCTCTAACAAGCTGAATGAAAACAAACAAACAAACAAAAAAAAACAAGCTGAATGGCTCCCCATCTTATTGAGTAAAACCTCAAGTCCTACCATGGCCCACAGCTACAAGACATCCTCATCTAACACTCCTGCCATATTCTGTTTAGGCAAGCCAGACACCTTCCCCCAGTAGCCGCCCTACCTCCAGATGTTTGCTTCTATTTCACTTTGACAGGACTTTCCCTGCAAATCATACTGGAAATTTCCATACCTACTCCCCTGCTTTAATTTTTCCCTGTGGCACCCATCATGGACATGATTATACCCTTTATTTTTGCTTATTCTATCCTAATACCAAAATGCCACTTCAACAAGAAAAGCATCTTGTCTTTTTATGTACACTACTACCCCCTAGCTCCTAGAATCATGTCTGGCATAAACCATAGGCACTCAATGTATCTATTGAATGAACAGACATCTGTGGTTCCCATCAGTGAAAATATCTGCTATTTAAAAACAAGATTTTGCATTATTTTTGCAATAAAAAGAAACAGACGTGATATAAGTGGGCCCTGCCCTCAAGTAACTTACAACACAAGAACACAAAACAAAGAAAAGCATGTTGCGTTCCTGAAAAGTTTTCAGTTTTGTTCTAGTTAAAGGTCTTTAAAGTGTTTTGTGTCCCCAGCTCAGAGAGTATCCCTCCTAACTCCCACCCCTGCAGAAGGCAAGATACACAACGGACTCCAGATGGAATGATCTGAGATGAACCCAAGGGATCTTCACTGGGTCACCTTGGCATCTTCAAGGGCCGAGCCACAGGCAGGGGAGAATACCCAGACTCCACCCCAACACCAGAGCCACACGCCAATACTCACGGGGCACGGCACTTCGTCTGTAGGTGTCTCTGTCGGCTTCCCCTCTCGTGAGTCTTGCAGGTCGCTCTCCCTCCAGACCTGCACAGATTAAACCACAGTATGAACACAGGGCAACATGGCAACTCTGTTCCTTTCAGGCCAATAAAATTAAAAACTGCTCTCCAATTTCGCTTTGCAAAAACTTGGTTATGACAGTCAATGGGACAGGAACTCCTTACACCCAGAACTGTCAGCTAGATACTTGCCATCACTGACATTCTGACCCCTCAAAGACCTAGGAAAATGCACATCCTATTAAAACGTTATACATGGCAACCCACTCCAGTATTCTTGCCTGGAGAATCCCATGGACAGAGAAGCCTGGCAGGCTAGTCCTTTGGGGTTGCAAGAGTTGGACATGACTTAGCAACTACACCACCACCACATCTGCAAAAGGTCTACTTTCTTCTATTTTATTTCTCAACGTATATTTCCCAAATATCTGGCAAATAAAGAAACCCAGTCATTTCTACAAACATTTAAGTAGCCAAAATTTTGAACCTGACCAATCTCTAAAATGGAAAATTTCTAGTGCAAACAGGAAAGGAGCCACCATAAGCGGCAAGCCTTACCTCCAATGAAAGTATATAAATAGAAGCCATCAAGAATCCTTTCATTCTGCTCAGGCTTTGCCTTATACCTCACTAGGCTGTGAAACGTATGTATTAAGGCAGATTTTAAAAGCTACCTTAACATTCTAACACTGGAAGGTTAATCTAGCATTCTCTCTACCTTGTTACTCCACAAAATTATCTATAGCATTTATATGATTCTTTAAATAAGACTGATTCCAAGGTACAATGAAGAAGCTTTGCTCTAAACATATGTAATCCTAACTAACTAGTAGAATACCCTCGTGAGTTTTCATTAAGAAGACAAGTCCTGAGCTCCATCCTAACTAACTAGTAGAATACCCTCGTGAGTTTTCATTAAGAAGACAAGTCCTGAGCTCCATGACGTCTTTCCAGGGAACCTAGGCAGTCTGATGATCATGTTTTTAGTAATCTCTACATTTCATTACTCAAACTCATAAACTGCTCCTCTGGTGCAGGGTTGTCTTTTTTTTTTTTTTTTAAGAAAATAAGGGAACCATAAACTTGACAAATGCCAACTGTGAGCCAGCAATGATCTCAAGTCAGAAGGTAACTCCCTGGAAACAGGCTCCTGTCACAGTGCTATTTGTGTATACATGTGTGTGTATATATACAGATATATATATGTATATAATACACACTCTCTCTACATCCATTCTGTCCTATTTGGCTTTTTATTATTTTCCTCCCATTGCCAAGAAACTCTTTTCATTTCACATGTGGTAAACAGCTTTGCTCTAGACTTCTTGGGGAATAAACACCTTGGTCTACTTGAATTTGAACTCTCAACACCCTACCACATGTATCTGGCCTGTGTTGAATACCACTTCTTGGGATGGATGGCCTGAAGACCTGTGTTCAAGTCCATTCAAGCTTCTAGGACTTGACTTAGATCTTGCATGCCAGAGTACCCCAAAAGCTGATTTCACTCTTTCACCCATCCTGGATCCTGTGGAGCTCATGCAGCTGAACTTCAAGAGCAAACAAGCGGGGCCTGCTGCAAACAGGGACTTCTAAGATGACAAATACATGTACAAGTCTGTGGTCCAAGGCCATTTGTGCTGGTTATAAGCAGCATCTACAAAACCAGAGGGAGCACACAGCTCGCCTGAAAACTGAAGGTGTATACGCTTGAGATGAAATTGAATTCTATCCAGGCAAGAGATGTGCTTATGTGTACAAAGCAAAGAACGACACTAACTCCTGGAGAAAAAGCTAACAAGACCAGAGTTATCTGGGAAAAGACAACCTGCACTCATGGAAAACAGTGGCATGATTCATGCCAAATTTCAAAGCAGTCTTCCTGCTAAGGTCATCTTTAAGAATTTGTACAAGTATGACTTTGTTCTCCTGTACTCTTGTTTAAAAAAAAAAAACAAAAAACTCCAACTAAAAAAAAAAAAAAAAGTTGATTCCAATGGTAGTGTATTAAGAAGACCACCTCCTTGCTCACACAAAATCTCACCATTTCATCTCTCCCCGCAGAAAGAACTTCAGAGGATGCCCTTGCAGACATTATGTGAGCACTATACCTTTGGGCCGTGGCCGGCCAGTCTCCGGACGGCTGCGGCGCAGGGTGGCGGGCACAATCTCAGGGGGCAGGTGGAGGTAATCGCGGAGATACTGGATGCCCTCGTTGGTGAGGTACCAGTAGAAGTGTCTCCAGGCAAACTGTTCCTTCACGTAGCCTCGTGACTTCAGAGACTATAAGACGGAAAACCACTGTTAAGACAGAACTAGAGGCTTGAAGCTAGGAAGGCAGTGCAAATGGGAAGCTAAACCCCACAGCAGACAAGCTTCCACGGTGTATCTGCCTTACGGCCCTTTAAGGTAGCAAGCAGCACTGGAGTCCTGACCTCGCCTTGGAATTTGCCTTGAACACCAGTGGAAAAGCCCCCCTCTAACTGCACCCCACTCCAGCAGCGCCCCGGCTACCTGCATGGCTTTCATGACATGAAGATTGGGCACGTTCTTGTCTGCCAGTTCCGGGTGCTTGGGCATGTGGACATCTTTCTTGGCCACCATCACCCCCTCCTTAAAAAGGAGTTCATAAATGGCAATCCGGTTCTTTTTGGGCATCAACATCTGCAAGAAGGAAGAAATCAGCAAGAGTACTTCTGAGCACTGTGGCCAGAGGCCATAATCCAGTTCATCACCCCCGAAAACTGAACACACACACACACAAGTCACTATCCAACGGGTACAAGTCTCAAACATACCGAAAAACATGCAGGGAACAGGAATTTAAACCCCTGCAAACTTAAGCCCAACAATAACTAGTTCCCTCCTCCACCCTCAAAAACATGTGAGGAGTTGCCAGGACGTTAAGATAAAACGAGGGTGGGACTAGGGGGACAGTCCCGCCCCAGATTGTCACTTTCACAACGCAAGTATAAACCGGGCGGGGGTCAGACCCTTATAGTGAAAGTCACTCAGTCCTGTCCGACTCTTTGAGAGCCCATGGACTGTATAGTCCATGGAACTCTCCAGGCCAAATACTGGAGTGGGTAGCCTTTCCCTTCTCCAGGGGATCTTCCCAACCCAGGTCTCCCGCATTGCAGGCGGAATCTTTGCCAGCTGAGCCACCAGGGAAGACCAAGAATACTGGAGTGGGTAACCTATCCCTTCTCCAGCGGATCTTCCCGACCCAGGAATCGAACCGCGGTCTCCTGCATTGCAGACGGATTCTTTACCAACTGAGCTGTCAGGGAAGCCCCTCAGACCCTACACCCTCTGAGTGTTTGAGGCGCATCAGCAACTGTACCTAATGCGGAACGCGCGCGGCGGTGCCTTCTGGAGAGGAGAAGGGGCCAGAAGAAAGCCTGTCGATTCGTGACGGGCCTCTGACCCCAAAGCAAAAGGCTGAGGCCCCCACAGCCCACACCTTTACTCCTAAACCAGAGCTCCATGGCCGAGCAGGGAGGCAGCTCCGAGTGAGGGTTCTGCCCCGAAAAAAAAACAAAAAAGCGTGCGGAAGGGACGCAGTCTCCCCAGTCTCGCCCGGACGGTTCCCGCCACGCTAGGGCTTCATCTTCCCCTCCTCCATTCGGACACCAATCTTCGCCTATCAGGGCCCCACTACTCTCCGCCGCCCCCCCCCCCCCCCAAGAAAGGCGCTTCTGGGCCTGCCTGCTCGGAAATGGACGTGCGGGGAGCGGGAGAGGGCCCCCGCCACCCTAAACCCGGCGAGGCACGACGGCGGCAGCGGAGACAGGGCCAGGATGGGGGCCGATGGCACCACGGCACCGGAGGAACTCACCGCGACGGCTGCTGTGTCCGGGGCCGGCGCTGGAAAGGAAGGGGCGTGCGCGGCGCGGGGCCTCTTCCGGGCTGCCGGGCCCCGCCCCCTGTCAGGACCCGCGAGCTGCCTGAGGCGGCCTCGGCGGTGCCTGAGCGACGCGCGGCCCCGGCGGTGCCTCAGACACGGGCGGCCGCGAACCCCGGCCGGCTTGAGGAAGCGCGGGAGTGTGAGCCGGCGTGCCTTATCAAGAAATGATCACCTTCATGCCTGGCCGGTCCACGCTGCGTTTATTTTCTCCGTTTCCCGCCGGTTAATTTAACTTATTATTATGTAAAGAATATATGTTCTTTGAGCAGGGAAAAGGAGATACCCTGCCTACAAAATAACAGTGACGGCAGTACCAATAATGAAAGAATAAAAAACACAGTCCATGGAGTCGCAGAGTCGGACTCGACCTAGCGACTGAACAGCAACCAAAAAATAGAATTCCATCAACCGATGAGTCGCTATTAACGTTTTGGTATGAAGTAAAAGAAGAATGTTAGTTGCCCATCTCAGTCGAGCCGGCTATTTGCGACCCCATGGGCTGTGTAGCCCGCCAGGCTCCCCTGTCCATGGGATTCTCCAGGCAAGAACACGGGAGCGGGTTGTCATTCCCTTCTCCAGGGCATTTTCCGGACCCAGGCATCAAACGTGGGTAATAGGAAATGTATTTTTTAACCAAAATGGGATGATTTGTACGTATGTTGTGGTATGGTGTTTGGAAACCTGGGGTGTTTTTTTTTTTCGTTTACAGCTATATCATGAATCTCTCTTCGAGGTAATTAATACCTACAATTTTAATGCCTAGGTGGTAGTCCACTAATGTATGATTTAATCAACACTCTATGATTGGAGATACATATATATATATATATATATATATATATATATATATATGTATAAAAATGCTTCAATGTTATAACTAATAATGCCGCACACTTATCTGCACACTTTTCGGATAGTTTCTTTAGGACAAAGCCCTGGCTGTGTAATTGTTGAGTTATAATGTTAGCACACATTTTTAGGTTTTTGACACATGCCACATTGACTTCGGCAAGGCACTATCAGTTACATTCCGGTCAGCAGTTATTAACATTTTCTTACTGATCTGAAATTATTCTCTATGTATTAAAGCTATTAACCCTTTCTCACATATTTTTCAAGAACTTCTCCCAGTTTTTTTAGTTTGTCTCAGTTTTCATGGTATTTTAAAGAAGTTTCACACTTTTCTATTCAAATTGTTATGGTTTCAGGCTCTGGTACCTAATATAAATATTCACCTATAGTTTTTTCAAGTGTTTCTGTCCTTTTACAATTTAAAAATAAATTTGCAAAAAAAAAATAAAATAAAAATAAATTTGCAAGATGGAAAGAATTCTGGAGATTGGTTGAACAACAATGTGAATTACTTAAAACTACTGAATTGTATATTAAAATGGTTAACATAGTAAATTTTATGTTATGTATCTTGGTGGTGTTGGTTTAGTTGCTGAGTTGTGTCCAGTGCTTTCAACCCCATGGACTGTAGCCCACCAGGCTCCTCTGTCCATGGGATTTCTCAGGCAAGAATACTGGAATGGGTTGTCATTTCCTTTTCCAATGTTATGTATATTTGATCACAATTTTAAAAAAATAAGATTCAAACATGTTTACAGATACATATTTTTTAATATCGTGAACATTTGGACAAAGAACAACATAATCTAAGGACTGGTCAAGCAGATTTGGAAAAGAATGCCATAGAATTCCTAGCAATAAAAACTAAAATGATTGAGATTTGAAAGTTAATTTTAAAAAATAAACAACAGATTTGATACACTTGAATAGAAAAATCATGAAATAGAAGACAAGTAAAACAAGAACAAAAGCAAAAAGCATTCACCATGTAGTCCAGAGATTAAAAGAGACAGAATAAGTGAGGGCAGGCATGGATAAATTAGGAGTTTGGAGTTAACATATACACACTACTATGTATAAAATAGGTAAACAGCAAGGACCTACTGTATATGGCACAGGAAACTCTACTCAGTATTATGTAATAACCTATAAAGGAAAAGAATCTGGAAAAGAATATATAACTGAATCACTGCTGTGCCCTTGAAACTGACACGATATTTTAAATCAACTATGTTTCAGTAAAATTTGGGGGTCATGGGGCAAGGCATGAGGATTCTTAGTTCCTTGACCAGGGATCAAACCAGTGCCCCTGCAGTAGAATCTTGACCACCTGAACCACCAAGGAATTCCCAATACAATTTTTTAAATTATAAAATGGGAAACAATAAAGGAGATGGAATAGTTGAAAGAAGGGATTTGAGGTGGGAAGGATCAAGAGGGAAAGTCTAAATATATTATCTATGTGTAATCACGTAAGGAGATGATAGAGAAAGAGAAAAAGATAAGGAAAGAGACCCTGTCTTAATCCTCCAAAATTCTTGGAAAATAGCACACTTCAGATGTACTGCTATCTTCAAATCCCATGTTGGATAAATAAAAACAGATCCATGCCTAAACATGTCATAATGAAGATGCAGAACATCAGAGATAAAGAGAAGATGTTGTAACCAGCCAGCAGGAGGAGACAGGGGTGATGGCTCACTTCCCAGCAGCAGCACTGGAATGCATTTTACTGAAATACAGCCTCACAGGTCTCTTCTCTTACCAGAGCTAGAGTGATTCTGCTACTACATCAGACCAGGTCATTCCTCGACTTAAAATCCTCCAAGGACTCCCAGTTCATTTAAAAGTCTTTACTGCTGTTCAGTTGCTCAATCAACTCTTTGCAACCCCATGGACTGTCCATGGGATTTTCCAGGCAAGAATACTGGAATGGGTTGCCATTTCCTTCTCCAGGGGATCTTCCCGACCCAGGGATCAAACCCAGGTCTTCCGCATTGTAGGCAGCCGTTTTACCGTCTGAGCCACCAGCAAAGTCCAAGTCATGTCCAACTCTTTGTGACTTCATGGACTGCAACATGCCAGTCTTCCCTGTCCTTCACTATCTCCCAGAGTTTGCTCAAACTCACGTCCATTGAGTCAGTGATGCCATCCACCCTCTGTCACCCCTTCTTCTGTCCTCAGTCTTTCTCAGAATCAGTCTTTTCCAATGAGTCAGCTCTTCACATCAGGTGGCCAAAGTTTTGAAGCTTCAGCTTCAGCATCAGTCCTTCCAGTGAATATTCAGGACTGATTTCATTTAGGATTGACTGGTTTGATCTCCTTGCTGTCCAAAGGATTCTTTACAGTCTTCTCTAAAGCATCAATTCGAAAGCATCAATTCTTCAGCTCTCAGCCTTCTTTATGGTCCAGCTCTCACATCCATACACGATTACTGGATAAACCATAGCTTTGACTAGATGGACCTTTGTCAGCAAAGTGATGTCTTTGCTTTTTAATACACTGTCTAGGTTGGTGATAGCGTTTTTCCCAAGGAGCGAGTGTCTTTTAATTTCATGACTGCAGTCAATATCTGCAGTGATTTTGGAGCCCAAGAAAATAAAGTCTGCCACTGTTTCCATTTTCCCCCCATCTATTTGTCATGAAGTGATGGGACTGGATGCCATGGTCTTCGTTTTTTGAATGTTGAGTTTTAAGTCAACTTTTTCACTTTACTCTTTCACCTTCATCAAGAGGCTCTTTAGTTCCTCTTCACTTTCTGCCATTAGGGTGGTGGCATCTGCATATCTGAGGTTATTGATATTTCTCCTGGCAATCTTGATTCCAGCTTGTGCTTCCTCCAGCCCGGCGTTTCTCATGATGTACTCTGCATATAAGTTAAATAAACAGGGTGACAATATACAGCCTTGATGTACTCTTTTCCTAATTTTGAACCAGTCTGTTACTCCAAGTCTGGTTGTAACTGTTGCCTCTTGGCCTGCATAGAGATTTCTCAGGAGACAGGTAAGGTGGTCTGGTATTTCCATCTCTTGAAGAATTTTCCACAGTTTGTTGTGACCAACACAGTCAAAGGCTGTAGCATAGTCAATGAAGCAGAAGTAGATTTTTTTCTGGAATTCTCTTGCATTTTATATGATCCAACAGATGTTGGCAATTTCAACTTTGGTTCTTCAGCCTTTTCTAAATCCAGTTTGTACATCTAGAAGTTCTCGTTTCACGTATTGTTGATGGCTAGCTTGAAGAATTTTGAGCATTACCTTGCTAGCAGGTGAAATGAGCACAGTTGTATGGTAGTTTGAGCATTTCTTGGCATTGCCCTTTCCAAGATGGTGGACAAGTCAACTTCAACTAAACTTTGATCTTCAGTATACGCTCATTGTAACATAGTTAAAGTGTTACTGCTCAGTCGTGTCTGAATCTTAATGATTCCATGGACTGCAGCCCACCAGGCTCCTCTGTCCCTGGAATTCTCTAAGCAAGAATACTGAAATGGGTTGCCTTTTCATTCTCCAGGAGATCTTCCCAACTCGGGGATTGAACCCAGGTCTCCCGCATTGCAGGCAGATTCTTTACTCTCTGAACTGCCAAGGCACATATTGTAACATATCAGCAAGCTAAAGGACACCCAGAGGCTCCCTTACAGTTCTAAGGTTGTGGTCTAGTTGCTAAGGTTGGGGTTTAGTCCAACTCTTGCAACCCCACGGACGTTACCCACCCAGCTCCTCTGTCCAAGGCCGACCATTAAAGATCAAAAGGTGGGCAGTGACCCGCTTCCTGGAAATAATCTGCCTCTTCCCCAAAAGAGTTGGAATAAACCTCCTACTTATTAGCCTATGAAATTACCCAACCCATAAAGGCTAGCCACACCACATTTTGAGGCTGCACTCACCCTCTGAGATGGCCCACACTCTGGAGTGTGTTTCTCTCTGAATAAATCCACTTCTTACCTGTCACTTTGTCTCTCACTGAATTCTTTCTGAGATGAGACATCAAGAATCTGAGTTTCATTAGGTCCTGAAACCAGGTGTGATCTCCGTTGGAAGACTGTGGGTTTTGTCTGTGTTCAAGTCTCAGTCTGAGGTGAATGATTTCAAATATGCCTGCCAAAGCAGGAGATGCGGGTTCATTCCCTGGGTCAGGAAGATCCCCTGGAGAAGGAAATGGCAACCCACTCCGGTATTCTTGCCTGGGAAATCCCATGGACAGAGGAGCAGTGGGCTACAGTCCATGGGGGTCACAGAGTCAGACCCAACTGAGCACCACCACCTGTATATTTTATTTTCTCAGCATGTCTTCTGATATAAAAATTTTCCCTCCAAAAGGTTAGCTGGTCTCTCACCATCATTTTCTCAATAAGCAATTTTTATCTGAAATCTCACTAAGTTGTTTATGAGAGATGGATTCAGTTTTAGATTTTGTTGCATTTGTGCCTGTGAGACACATTGGTAAAAAAAAAAATCCAGGATTATTTTAGATAAAGCACTCAGAATTTGTCCTGTGAGAGAGAGCTAGGTTAGATTAGGTCAGGGAAACATCTAAGACCCTGTGAGGTTCTGAGATCGCCTAGAGAGGGTGTGGAGTGAGAAGAGGATGTGGAGGGGCCCCAAAGCACCTCCCCGCTAACCCTTGTTCCCATGATGTCTCCATCCCTGGATGAAGCCTTCTCGGGGGCAGGGGCCATGCCTTGCTCCTCTCTGTCTTCTCTCCAGCAGTTAGCACAGTGTCTCCCACGTGACTGGGGTATTTAATAAACATTCCAGGAATAAACAGCAACCTCATGGTAAGCAGAGGAGATGAGAGTTTAGTGAGTCAGGAAGGAGGGCGAATAACAATACCCTCTGACACTTAGAGAAGATTTCTCAGATGACAGCGGATCCTTGAGTTCACTGAATTTCATTCAGCAGTAAGGCACTGAGCACCTGGCCCTGGGTCAGGTGATGGGGCAGGAATGGGGGCAGAGACATACTCCGATCCACCAGGCAACAAATGCCTCTGTTACGTGCTGGGCCCTATGAAGAGAGGATCAGGGCGTGGTGATCCAGGACTTGGATTGAGAAAAGCCTGGAGGAACAGTGAAAAGCTCTGCTTCAGAGGAGGGCTTGAACTGCAAGGCAGCCAGCATGGCCATATGGTGAGCACGGTGAACCCGGACAGCCACACTGGCCTCAGGAAGGAGGTAGGACTTTCTTCCAAGTGCAGTGAAGAGCTGCAGAAAGGTTCCAGGCAGTCTCGATGGATCAGATGGATATTCTAAAGAGATTACCTCTGTGTGTGTGGGCTTAGTCGCTCAGTCATGTCCAACTCTTTGCGATCCCATGGACTGTGACCCACCAGGCTCTTCTGTCTGTGGGGATTCTCCAGAATACTGGAGTGGGTTGCCATGCCCTCCTCCAGGGGATTTTCTCAACCCAGGGATCGAACCCAGGTCTCCTGCATTGCAGGCGGATTCTTTACCATCTGAGACACCAATGAGCCCATGAATACTGGATTGGGGAGCCTATTCCTTCTCCAGGGGATCTTCCCGACCTCAGAATCGAACTGGGGTCTCCTGCATTGCAGACAGATTCTTTACCAGCTGAGCTGCCAGGAAAGGCTGAGATTACCTTTATCAAGACCAAGGCCATTTTTACCCCTCCTATGCTGTGTTGTGCATAAGGATATAGAACTATCACTTGCCCCATGTTGAAGACACACGCACACACAGACCCCCCAAAAAAGAGGCTTAGAGAAATACATGCTTCTTGTTCAAGGTCACAGGACACAGAGGTAGGAAGTGATGATGTAACCAAAAGTGGGTCCTGCTTGCTTGCCACTCAAAACCACTTAAAAGCCATTAAAGAGGCCAGGTTGGTGGAAAGGAAAGTTTGCTTTATTTTGGATGGGTAATTGCGCACCTGTCCAAAGGCCAACTCTAGCCACCTGTCCCCCTTGGCAATCAGTGGGCAATAGCTTTTATAGGCTGAGGGAGGGGACTACTTGCAGAAACCGTCAGCTCTATCATCTTAAAATTGGCCATCTTGATTGTTTTAAGTAGTTAATCTTCAGTTCCAGGGTCGGCCTGTTTCCATTTCTTTGAGGCCAGTTCTCAGACCTGTGGCAGCTTATGTCATGGCTACAGCCTGGTCATCATGTAGCTAAGTTTTCCACTTGGTGGGGGCTTCAGCATCTATAAGACAGCTCACAGGATACGGCTCAGAATATTATCTATAGCTCTGGAGAAGGAATTAAAGCTTCTTGACTATGCTTAATGACTAAAGTATTATTACTTTGTCTCCTTTGACTCTCTTTCTTTGTTTCTGCATTTGCTCACTTCTCAGATTAAACCTGTTCTTTGGCTAAAGTTTTCCACAGAGAAGGTAGGCAGAGGACATGGAAGACAAGGACCATAGGGTCTTGCTCTATTTCAGTGGGACTGGACTCTCTGCAGAGCCTAAAGCCTTCCTGCCATCTCAGGCTGCCCTCTGAACTGGAATCTTCCCGCTGGGGCCAAGGTCGGGGGCAGGAAGCCAGAGCCCTGGATTCAGAGCAGTGAGAGGCAGGGCTCTGGCTCCCCCCACCCCATACCTGTATTCTTGCCCAGAGAATCTCATGGACAGAGGAGCCCGGTGGGCTACAATCCATAGGGTCAGACACAACTGAAGCGACTTAGCACACACTGCAGCCTGTTAGAATGCTTTGAGAGGCTTTCAAAAATCTATTTACCCAGGCCACACCCCAGATCTATTAAGTCAGACACTCAGTCGAGGGGTGAGGGGGAAGGCATTAGTATTTTGCTTCTTAATTTTTCTTGGTGTGTGGTATACTTCACAGTGGGCTTCCCTCATGGCTCAGATGATAAAAAAAATCCACCTGCAATGCAGAGACCTGGGTTTGATCCCTGGGTTGGGAAGATCTCCTGGAGGAGGGCATGGCAACCCACTCCAGTGTTCTTGCCTGGAGAAGCCCCATGGACAGAGGTGCCTGGTGGGCTACCGTCCATGGGGTTGCAAAGAGTCGGACATGACTGAGCGACTAAGCACATACACCGAACATACTTAACAGTACAGGGTACAAATCTTAAGTTTCAACTCTATGTATTTTTACATGTGTGTAAATCCAGGTTAACTATCATCCAGATTAATAGGGAGAATACGACCACTACCCCAGAAGTCTCCTTTTCGAGTCGATGCCCCACACCCACTCCCAGATGCACCCGGTTCTGGCTGATGTCACCACCCGACGTTTTGGTTTGTGTCTGACTCCTTGCCCCCTGCATCGTCAGGTCTATGAGAATCCCCATCACAATCACCTGAACACAACTTGTTCATCCATTTACCAGTTGATGGGCATCAAAGTGGTTTCCAGTGTTTCTAAATAAAGCTGCTAAGGATATTCTTAGACATGTTTCCTGGTCCCTGGGCAGCAGCAGTTTTAAAACCACCAATGTTGAGATCCACCTACTGAGGAAGCTATAAAATTCTGAGGGCTGCTGCAAGAGATGGAAGTCAGGGTCTAGGTCCCCTGGGGCCCCCTAGAGTTATCCCAGACTGGAAAATAATAAACCATGGCTTGTAGAGATTTTCTAGTTGCTGTTCTTTACCTTTTGAGACTCCAGAGCCTTGAATAAAATCTCCTGGGTCAGAGGGGAGAGGGGGAGTCCTGGGGAGCAGGTTCCTCTGTGGTTAGTATACTAAATCGCTTCAGTAGCGTCCAACTCTTGCGACCCCATGGACTGCAGCCTACCAGGCTCCTCTGTCCATTGGATTTCCCAGGCGAGAATTTTGGAGTGGGTTGCCATTTCCTTCTCCAAGTGATCTTCCCAACCCAGATTCTTTACCATCTGAACCACCAGGGAAGTGTGGCGGCCTCTATTTCTGCGGCTCTGGAAACAGTAGAGGGCACCCTCTCAGGGCCCAGGCACCAGGACGGTGAGGCCCTGGCTGCGACGACAGTGAGCCAGACATCCTCAACAGACACCGTCTAGAATAGCTTCCTAATTCTGTAGCATGGCACCTCCCACTCCAGAAGAAACCTCCTCAAAAGAGCCATCTGTGCTGCGAGTTTTCATTTATAGCTCCCACGGCATGTGTGAGTTTGTGATCTGTGACTAGATGGCTGCTGACACATTTCTGGACACACACACACGTCACCCACATCTGCTGCCATGAGGCTGAGGGTGTGATTTCTCCTCTAAGTGGAGCCCAACCCTCCCCTCCACCCGGGCAAAACTCTCCCGCAGCGCCCGCCACCTCTTTGCCTGTCATCGTTGGGGCAGCTCCTCTGACCTCACTCGCCCAAAGCTGCCGTGATTACATTTCCTGCATTATTTTATAATGAGCAGTGTGGAGGTAAAAACAGCGCACAGGGTTCAGGGAATGCCACCTGTTGACAGCCTGCTGGATCTGTGGCCTGCGGAGGTGATCCACGCTGCTGTCAAGGTCTGATTTATCCATCGTCACCTGTAAACCTCTGAGCATTTCTTATGCTCCCTTGTTTTCTTTCTGTCTTTGAGTATCCATTTTGCAGCTGGAAATGCAGAGGCGTGGGAAGCTTTGGAATCTCAGCTCCACAAGGGCAAGGATTTCTGCCTGAGGTGCTCGTGGCTGGAGCCCCAGCAGCCTGGGACAGTGCATGGCCGGCAGGAGAGGCTTGGTAAAGATTTCTGAAGGAAACGAATGAAGCTTGTGATGCATTTTGGTTTGGAAATGCCTGTCTCAGTATCCTCTTCCTGGTCCAGCGGTTAAGACGCTGCGCTTCCAATACAGGGGGCACAGGTTCAATCCCTGGTTGGGGAAGTTTTGCTTGCTGCGCCATAAGACCAAAAAAACCCAGAAAGTAAAATCAATATCCTCTTCCTGCTGGACCTCCTTCCTCAGCACAGTCCATCAGGACCAGCAGGGCAGCCACACTTTCCTCCCCATGGCCCGTAAGAGCCTTTTTATCTCTGCAACTGAGAGCACAGACTCCAAAGCTACAACGCTGGTGTAGCCTCTGCCACTTTGTAGCGGTGGGGCCTTGGTTTCATCCTCTCTCTGCTGGAAATAACAATGGTACTAACATGGTGGAGTTGTGGGGAAGACTAAAAGAGTCTATATAAATGATGCATTTGGAGCTATGCCTTTTGCACATGGCAGATGCTCAAGAAAAGTTACTTATCAATATTACTTTTTTCAGCTTTTTAAAAAAAACTTAAGTGAAGGCTATTTGGCTTACAGCCTTGTGTTGGTTTCTACCAAGCATCAACAAGTATTGCTTTAAATAGAAAATAAACTTTCCCCTTTGTTTTAATGAGGTATGATTGACAAACAAACATTGTGTAAATTTAAGGTTTATGGCCTGATGGTTTGGTATCTTCTCTGAAAGGTCTTTTCAAATCTTTTGCCCATTTAAACTTTAAGTTGTGGTAAAATATATACACCATAAAATGTACCATCTTTTTTTAAAATAAATTTTAAAAGATATTTACTTTTTATTATTTATTTGGCTGTGCCATGTCTTAGTTGGGGTACATGGCATCTTTAGCTGCAGCACTCGAACCCACACTTGTGGCATGTAGGACCTAGTTCCCTGACCAGGAATCAAATCTGGGTCCCCTGTGCTGGGAGCACAGAGTTCTAGCCACTGGACCACCAGGGAATTTCCTAGTTTTTCTATGCTGTGTAACATGTTATCACAAATGTAGTGGGTGAAAACAACACACATGTATTATCTCTGAGCTTCCATAGGTCAGAGGCCTGGGCACCACTGAGCTGATCTTCGCATTGTCAGGCTGCATTTTTGTCTGGAGGCTCAACTAGGGAAGAATCTACTTCCAAGTTCATTCTGGTTGTTGGCAGAACTCATTTCCTTGCAGCTGGAAAACTGTGGGCCCAAGATATTTCCTGGCCATTGCTGGAGATGGCCTTTAAATTCTAGAAGCTACCCCAAATTTCTTGTCATGTGGCTCTCTCCATAGGTTGTTCACAGCCTGGCTGTTTTCTTATTTAAGGCTAATAAGGGAAGGACATTCCCTGGTGGTCCAGCAGTTAAGACTCCATGCTCCCAATGCAGGGGGCCCAGGTTCAATCCCGGGTCAAGGAACTAGATCCTGCATGCCACAACTAAGAGCCCACATGTTGCAACCAAGACCCACCAGCAGAATCAAGTAAAGAAATATTTTTAAAATAAATAAACAAATATTTTTTAATATGTATCCCCTTGCATCTGCTAGGATGGAGTTTTAGATAACAAAACATGGTTATGGGGGTACCATCCCATCACCTCTGCCATATTCTATGACCTGCAAGTTGCAGGTTATACCTGCACTCGGGGGAAGGGAGTATATAAGGGTACAACTCATTGAGGGGTCAGTTAGGGTATGTTGACCATTCTTTCCATGTCCCCCCTTTACAGTTAATTTGTTGGAATATTTGGGGTGTTTGACCAGTGGAGTCCCCCTCGGTCTAGATTTTGCTGATTGCACACACAGTGCAGTTAAACCTGCTCCTTCGTCACCTGCAACTCTGGCAAACTGGCAACTGGACCCAGAGTGCTGGCTGGGCTCTGGTTGGATCCTTTAGGCAACATTCTAGGTGGCAGTGTGGTCTTCCCTGAGTAGGCACATCATGTCTGGCTGTCTCTTTTTTTGTGATGCTAGCAGTCATGGCTGCTCAATGCTTATACCAGTTAATTCACAGAGGGTAGCAAAATGAAGATTCTATTATTTCATTTATTGGTTGAAATAATTTTTAAAGCAATGCTTCCTCTCATCTTCATTTGGTTACCCAGTGGCATAGGTCATATAGGGAAGACAGGATAAATGCTTGATTCATTTCTATTATTTACCAGTTTCTAAGATAATAAATAGCTTTCCTATCAAGAGGACCAAATTAATTTTTAATAGCATTATGAACTTATGGGCTTCCCTTGTGGCTCAGTCCATAAATAATCTGTTGCAATGCAGCAGATGCCAGTTTGATCCCTGGGTTATGAAGATCCCCTGGAGAAGGGAATGGCAACCCACTTCAGTATTCTCCCATAGATGGAAAAGCCTGGCGGGCTACAGTCCATGGGCTCACAAACAGTTAGCCACAACTTGGAGACTAAAGTCCCACCAGCAAGAACCTATAGGTTAAAACATATTTGATGGATTTGAATCCATTGCCATTGTTATCATAATTAAAGCTCACATGGGCCAGTGGGAGTCTCTTCAAACTGGTTTCTGAGCCCTTATGACATCCTATTAGTCTTGGAGAACTTCCTGCTAGCCATCCACTATCCTTCCTGCTTCCACCATCAAGGTGGTCCAGACTTGTCCTTTATACCTTTCTGTTCTAGACTTGAAACCAGGCATTTTTCCAAGAAGCCCTGACTTTAAAAGAAAAAAGTTTCCTCTTTATTTTTTAAAAATATTTATTTCTTAAAAAAAAATTATTTCTTTGCCTGTATTGGGTCTTAGTTGCGGCACTTGGAATTTTCTTCACGTCAGGCAGGATCTTTGGTCATGGTGGATGAATACTCTAGTTGCAGTGCTGGGCTCCAGCCCTTGCGGGTTTAGTTGCTCGACCAGGGATCAAACCCACATCCCATGTGCTGCAAGAAGTCTTAATCACTGGGCCAATAAGGAATTCCCCTTTTCTTCTTTCTTGTTTTTAAAAATAAAATTTCCCCTGACTTCTTTTCATAGGAAATGTTACTTCAGAACCACAGTTTGGGTTCTGGGGTGCTCATTGCTGTAGAGTTGATCATTGTATCTTGCTTTCTGGTGGCCAGAACTCGCAAATGTATAGAATCTCTTGTGAGCTCCTCAGGTATGGGGAGAGAAAGCTGGTGTGTGGGACCTGAGAGGCAATCAATTAACCACTGGCACATCCACGATTTTCTGGCCCTTCCCTTTCCTTCATTTCTGCAGCTCCATTTTGTTCCACAGTCAGCAGTTTCTCCGTGGGGCAGGGAGCCTTGGAGGGGCTCTTTCAGGAGTTTATAGCAGCTGGACGGCTCAGCCCCTCCAAGCCCCTTGCTCTGAGGCACACCCCAGAGTCACCTGCTCTTCCCAAGCGTGCCACCATGCTTTACCAGGAATATCTGTTGCTTATTTTGGGGTTTTCCTGTTCTCAGGTCACCAGATGCACCCGCCTTGATTTTTTTCTGCTTCTGCCCTCACAGATGCAAGTCTTACAGCTGTCCCGGCGCTATCTTCGCTTTTGTATTTTAAGCTGTATGGAGATAGCTTGTCACCCAATGTGTTCTGAACTTTGCCTGTGGTTTTGGGCCACACTCGCTCAACTGGTGGCTGGGCTAGCCTGGAAGGTCCAGAGGGGCCCCCGTGGCATTTCTCCCACGTGGCGGCTCACATTCAGTCATTTAAGCTTCTTTAGAGCTTCATGGTGGCTTCCCAGAGGGCACAGAAGCAGAAGCTGCTAGGTCTCCTAAAGGTCACACCCATCCCAAAAGCTGGATCAAAGCAAGTCACAAGACACGCCCAGATTTCAGGGGAGGAAGACAGGCCCCACCCCCGATGGGAGGTGTCTGTAGGGAGGAATGGGTGGGGCCATCTTTGGAGACTCAGGCTGGTCTGAACAGGAGCCCAAGCTGATGCCTTAGGAGACTGGGACCAACTGAACTCTGCACCAGCCGCTGAGCGATGGGGTGGAGCAGGGGGTACGGGGGAGTGGCCTCCAGTCTCAGGAAGGAATTCCAGTGTTCGACTCTGCGGAACTCCACCCAGTATTTAGAGTTTCCACCTGGGGCTGCAGGGCACAGAGGGATGGGTGGTGCCCTCCTTTGCCCTCAGGGTTGGAGCTGTGGAAAGAAAAGGAATTAGCTTTTTCATCTTTCCGCCCTGCCCCTGTCACTTGCAGGCCCTGGAGGGCTGGCAGGACATATGGCCCTGCCAGTGGTAAATCGAGCTGGGAGTCCTGCCAGGGACGGCCAGATGGAGCAGGAAGACACAGATCAACCCTGCAGCTAAGGCTCCCGGGTGGCATTGCAGCTCTGAGGGCCCGTTCCACTGGCCTTGGAGCGTCCACGCTGGGCCCCCTCCCCTGCCCAGGCCGCCTGGCAGAATAGCCTCTTGCGGCCTGCAGGGCCAGGACAGCTAAAGGGGAAGGCAGATGATTCAGCGACCGGTAAGGGCCACTCCAACAGTCACGATTCTGTCCCCACCTTGCTCCTCTCCCCGCATGGGGCTGAGCCTCCTGGCTGAGTTTGCAAACAAGTCAGCCTGGAGCCCTGACATTGTGATGGACAGAGGCAGGGCATTTTCCCCTCTGATGCCTCAGCGCTTTTTTTCTGTGGCTGGCTGGGAGTGCCCGCCAGCCTCACGCCACAAGAGTTCCTTGTCCTCCGCAATAGAAGTGGATGTCAGCAAATTGGAGAGCCATTCCAGCTGTCTCCCTTGCCTTCAAGGTGAAGATTTGACTTTCTGCCTCCAGGCAAATTCCACAGGCTGTGTTTCTCATCCTTAAGAAGCAGAAACAGGGAGTTACGCCTGCTAGAATTCCCCAGATAGCTTTGTCGATGTCAGGAGGATCTGAGGGTGCAAAGATGAGTGTGGATGAGCCCGGTGAACTGTGGAGCCTCCTTGCTCCCTGTGCATGTCATCTCATGGGGCTTGTTCCCTGCGCCCCCCGCCCCCATACTAGATGTCATTGAGTTGTTTTGAACAGAGAAACATCTTACAGCCCTGATTCTCACAGTGTAACCCAGATACCACCAGGGAATCACGTGGGGAGCTTTACAAAATGTCAGTTTCCAAATCAAAACCACCAATGAAGGGGATAGAATACAGATAGCTGTAGAAGTCCCAGTAGGGGACTAAGAGAGACCTAGGGAACTTCGGAAGACCGCTCTGAGTTAATGGTCTCTTAAAGAAAGCCATAGGAATGTTGTGGAATGAAGCAGGCTTGCTAAACTATAATATAAAGCCATAAATAAAAGCAGGAGATATGCCCCAGGCCATTTGTTGTTGTTTGGGGCTTCCCAGGTGACTTCCTGGTGACTCAGACAGTAGAGAATCCACCTGCGATGTGGTAGACCTGGGTTCGACCCCTGGGTTGGGAAGATCCCCTGGAGAAGGGCTTGGCAACTCACTCCAGTATTCTTGCCTGGAGAATTCCATGGACAGAGGAGTCTGATGGTCTATAGTTGCAAAGAGTCGGACACAGCTGAGCAACGGTGAGCGACTGAGCACATATTTTTTGTTCTTTCATCTCAAAGTTATTTCCAATTCTTTTGGGACCCCGTGGACTGGGGCCTGTCAGGCTCCTCTGTCTCTGGGATTCTCCAGGCAAGCATAGTGGATGGGTTGCCATTCCCTTCTCCAGGGGATCTGCCCAACCCAGGGATCAAATTGGTGTCTCCTGCATTTGCAACCAGATTTTTTACCACTAAACCACTAGGTAAGTCCCATTAGGTGAAAGAAAAATGTCACCACCCTTCTACTGATTTGAATAAATGCTATAATAATCCTAGTTTGACCTAAGGTCAGACAATCTCCTACTCAACGCAAAGGAGGAGATAGTGATATAAGCCTGGGTGCACAGGTGTTAAGTTGCTTCAGTCAAGAACCATTCTTTGCAACCCTATGTAGCCTGCCATGTGCCTTTGTCCATGAGATTCTCCAGGCAAAAATACTGGAGTGGGTTGCCATACCCTCCTCCAGGGGATCTTCCAGACCCAGGGGTCAAACCCATATCTCTTGGGTCTGCTGCATCAGCAGGCAGGTTCTTTACCACTAGCGCACCTGGCAAGCCCTATGTAGGCTTGATGTCTACTCAACAGAGGTAGTCTTTCCCCCCTCCCCCACGTTCCTTTTACTATAAAATTGCAGCCCACATAATTCTCGGAGCAGAGCTACTAGCCTGCCTGCTTGCATCTCTCTCGTGAGTCTTATACTAATAAATCTGCCTTTTGCCTGTCACTTTGCCTCTTGCTGAGTTCCTTCTGCACACAAAGAACCTGAGCCTCCGTCAGTGCAGACATCAGGTGAGTGATTCCAATGAAAAGATCATGAGTTCAAGTCCCAATTCGCGTTTTGGCTGGGTTTGGGTCCCTGTGTGAGGTCTGTGCTTTCACCATGAGATACCACCTGACACCCATTAGGATGGTTACTATTATAAGAAAAATAACAGAAAACGATGTGTGTGGAGTAGTGGGAACCCTGGTGCATTGTTGGTGATGATGTAAAATGGGGCAGTCACTATGGAAAAACAGTATAGAGGTCTCTTGAAATATTAAAAATAGAATTTCCCTATGATTTAGCAATCTTATTCCTGGGCATATACCCAAAAGAATTGAAAGTAGGCTCTCAAAGAGACATTTGTACACCCATCTTCATTCCAGTATTATTCACAATAGCCAAGAAGTGGAAGCAACCCATATGTTCATCAGTGGATAAATGGCTAAAGAAAAAGTGGTACGTATGTATGTGATGGGATATCACGCAGCTTTAAAAAGAAGGAAATCCTGTCACATGCCACAGCACAGATGAACCTCAAGGACATTAGACCAGTCACAAAAGGACAAATACTGTATGATTCCTCTCATAGGAAGTACCTGGAGTAGTCAAAATTATAGAAACAGAAAATAGAAATGGTGGTTGCCAAGGGCTTCCCCAGTGGCGCAGTTGGTAAAAAACCCACCTGCCAACGTAGGAGACTTGGGTTCGATCCCTGGGTTGGGAGTATCCCCTGGAGAAGGAAATGGCAACCCAACCCACTCCAGTATTCTTGCCTGGAGAATCCTGGGACAGAGGAGCCTGGTGGGCTGCAGCCCACGGGGTCACAAAGAGTCAGACATGACTGAGTCCACATGCATAGGTACAGAGTTTCAGTTTTGGAAGATGGAAGAGTTCTCGAGATTTATTGCACAACAATGTCAACGTACTTAACACTACTGAACTTAACACTTAATGAAGATGGTAAATTTAATATTGTGTGTGTTTTTTTACCACAATGGCTTGTGGTTTGTTTTTTTTTTTTTTTTTTTCCTCTTCTTTAAAGGGAGCTAATTTCCATTTGGAAATACAAATATTAAAAAAGGTGGGGGGCAGATTCCTGGGCTTTGCCAGATCTTCAGAATCATAATCCCTATAGAAGAGCCTTAAGAGGCTGCCTTTTAAACAAATCCTCAAGTAATTCTTAAGCCCACTAATATTTCTTGTCTTAGAGGTCATGCTTAAGAAAACTGGCTCTGAAGGGAGCTTCCCTCGTGGTCCAGTGGCTAAGCCTCCATGCTCCTGGTGCAGGGGGCCAGGGTTTGATTCCTGGTGAGGGGAAATAGATCCTGCATGCGGCATCTAAAGGTCCCACAGCTAAGACCTGGTGCAGCCAAATAAATAAAATAAGTATATATTTAAACAAAAGAAAAAAGAAAACAGGCTTGAACTCAAACTGTCAGGGCAACCAAAGCAACCCTGGAGAAACACCTTGCTCTCCCTGTGCCTTGGTTTTCTCATCTGCCTAATGGGGTTCACGGGAGTGTTGTGAGGATTCAGTTAGTTAATAATCACAAGGCTTCTGATCCATGTGTATATCATGGTTATCCAAATCAAGTGCCCCCTTTTGCCTGAATGGAACTGAGGCCAGGGAGGTGCCCTGTCTAAGCTCTCTCCTCCGTGCAGCACCAACGTCAGGAGGAGCCGCCTCCCAGGCCACAGTCACGGGTGCCTCGGTTCCTGGGGGCCAGGCCCAGGGTCGGGGTCCTCAGCTCTTTCCTTGACTCGCTCCATTGCATGTGGGGCAAAGGGGACAGATGGGCCTCAGCCACTCCGTGTCCTGCCCAGCTGCAGGGCCGCTGCAGCTTCGGCCATCTGGGATCAGGACCCCAGAGGCAGAGTGGAGAGAAGGAAGTGCCACACTCTCCTTCCCAGACCAGACCCCAAGTTTCCAGGAGAAAAATCCTTCCCTCAGGAGGTGGAGGTGCCTCCACCCACTGTTTGTGGAGCTCCAACTCTGTCCTCATAGGATTGCTCATCCTTCTGACAACACAACGAAGTGACCCTGTTTGGTCCATTTTTCAGATGGGAAGGCTGAGCCTGGGGGGGATCCACTGGGGCCCAGGCTTCCTCTCATGCAGTCAGCCCGTGGCAGGATTGGGGTGAGGGCTCAGAACTACCTGGTTCCAAAGATGTGTAGGCTTATCCTGGAGCTGCTGCTGCTGCTAAGTCGCTTCAGTCGTGTCCGACTCTGTCCGACCCCATAGACAACAGCCCACCAGGCTCCCCCGTCCCTGGGATTCTCCAGGCAAGAACACTGGAGTGGGTTGCCATACCCTCCTCCAGGGGATCTTCCTGACCCAGTGATCAAATCCACGTCTCTTTAGGTCTCCTGCATAGGGAGGCAGGTTCTTTACCACTAGCACCACCTAAGAAGTCCACTGGCATGAAGACATACAGCCAAATGGAACAGAGTAGAGAGCCCAGAAATGAACGCTTGTAGATATGATTAAATGATTTCTGACAAGGCTACCAAGACTAAACAGTAGAGAAAGGACAGTCTCTTTAACAAGTGGTGTGGGAAAACTGGATATCCACACACCAAAGAATGAAGCTGGACCTCTTCCTGACACCATGTACAAAAGTTAACTCAAAATGCATCAAAGGAAAAAAAAAATGCATCAAAGACCTAAACATAGGAGCTAAAACTAGAAAACTCTTAGAAGAAAACAATGGGGAAAATCTTCATGACATTGGATTTGGCAATCATTTCTTGGCTATGACATCAAAAACACAGGCAACAGAAGAGAAAAAAATAAAAGGTACATTGGACTTCATCAAAATTAAAAACTTTTGGGACTTCCCTGGCAGTCCAATGGTTAGGACTTTGCGTTTTCACTGCCATGGGACCCAGGTTCAATCCCTGTTTGGGGTACTGAGATCCTACAAGCTGTGCAGTACAGCCAAATAAATGAATAAAAATTAAAAACTTTTGTGCACCAAATGACACTATCAAGAGAGTATGGAAGGGAGAGGCAATATGGGGGAGGGGATTATGAGGTACAAACTATTAGGTATAAAATAAGTCACAGGATATATTGTACAACATGGCCAATATTTTATAATAGCTATAAATGGACTATAACTTTAAAAAATTGTGAATCACTGTATTGTACACTGTATTGTAACACAGGCGAAGAAGGAGCGGACAGAGGATGAGCTGGTTGGATGACATCACCGACTCAATGGACATGAGTTTGAGCACACCTGGGGAGATGGTGAAGGCCAGGGAAGCCTGGCACGATGCAGTCCGTGGGGCCGCAAACAGTCAGACATGGCTTAGTGATGAAGAACAACAGCTAAGGGGCAGAGGGCATGTGGTCAGCTTGACCAGAAATGGTGCTGATGATGCCACCGGGCCATCAGGACAAGGAGAGACTAGGAGAATTTTCTACCCCATGCTATAGAAAATTGCTCGAGAGATCATCTTGTCTTAATACCATTTACTCCAGAAAATATTTTCTCAATGATGTTGAACTTGGCACCCAGCACTCCTTTAGGTATTCTGCCTGCATTTAAGGTATAATGCCACTAGGTGGCAATGGTGTGAAGATCCTGAGGTCTCTTCCAGAGCAGATTCACTAAGGATCATCTCAAACGTCCTTGCTTTTTATTTAGAGCTGCCTCACCAAAGGTCCCACTGAGCATCAGTTTCCTCATTGGTAAAATGAGATAATAGTACTAAGATCATGTAAAATACTCCTGTGCATAGTAAGACACTCGGTTACAGTTTGCTTTTTTCGTAGCTGAGTGATTATGAGCCTGCCTTTTGAAACCAGTTTGCCTGGGTTTGAAACTCAGCTCCACTACTTACCAGCTGTGTGACCTTGGGCAAATTATCTAGCCTCTCTGGGCTTTAGTTTCCTTGTTGGTAAGTGGGTTATTAATTGTACCTACCCCTGGTAGTTTATATGTGATGTGTGTCAGGTGCTTAGAAGTGCCTGGTCCAAGAAATGTACTGAGTTTGCCATTGTCTATGTCTGTGAACATAGACACATACTAAGGGGGAGACACATACTCACCCTTGAGAGAGGGTTCACCCTCTCAAGCATAGTCTAACAATGGGCACCTCCTAAGATTGAGTGCCTTGTCAAGATCATATGTCTTCAGGACGTTTTTAACTCTCCTAGCATGAGTCACGGACAGAGAAAGCCACAATTCCAAGACTCCTGACACCCTGGTCTCTGGATTTAAGACACAACTGAAAAAAAAAAAAAAAAAAGACACAGCTGACAACAAGCCTCTGTCCACCAGGCAGGTGATGGAAATCGGTTTGCAAGTGTGAAGCCAGCTGGTGGGAAGATAAGGAGGGGAGGATTTTTGTCCTTTGGGGGTGTCCTGCTCACCTCTGTCTATTGTTGGGAGGCAGCTCAGAAAATAAAACACCCTGGGGCTACTGGGCCAATCTCTTTCCCAGATCCATGGGGCCCACCTCCATGCAGATCTGCGGGGCAGGTAGAGGAATCTGGTGATCACAGCACCTGACCAGAAGTCAGACCCGTTTTTAGTCCAGCTCTGTCACTGATGTGCTGTGTGACCTTGAACAAGTCATGTTTCCTCTCTGGGCTTCAGAGTCCTGCTCTGCCAAAACTGGGACACGCTTTCTGCCCTTCCTTTCTAACCAGAGATGTGGTGAGAACACAGGAGCTCCTCAAAACATCACCTCCTCCTGGAAGCCTTCCATAACAGACGGAACGAAAGGGAATTCAAATCCTCCCCACTTCCCTCCATCTTTTCCTGTCTAAACATGTGTTATTAACCACCAGTTTGCTCATGCATTGATTTCCACATTCATGTTCAGGGCTGGTCAGCCTTCCTGTCTACATGTCCTTTCTGTTTTGCTTGCAAAACACCTCTGCAGTGCACCATGCCTGCCTCCTTGCTCCAAATGAAGAGTCTAGCAGAGGAAGCCTCTGAGGGATGGTTTGGGGCTCTGGGTGGGAAATGTCGGTCCCATGGAATCCCAGATGGATCAGAACTTAATGAGACTGAAAATAGCAAGTTTTGGGGAAGATCAGAGAAAAGCACTTTAGAAAAAGCACTTTGAAAAGTGAAAAGAGGGAATTCCCTGGTGGTCCAGTGGTTATGATTCTGGGCTCTTATTGCTGAGAGCCCTTGTCAGGAAACTAAGATCCTGCAAGCCTAACAGCAGGACCAAAACAAAAAAAGAAAAAATAAAGCTGAAAAGAACTATGAAAATGAGAGAAAGTCTTAGTCTCTGGATGGGGCACAAAACAATAAGAGAGGAAGATAGGGAGGGGGTTAGTTTAACTTTGATGAACTTAAGTTTTGCAACCAGAAGATCTAGAAGGAACCTAGTTTAATTTTAGGAAGCATGGAAGTTCTGTGTCAGTTTCCAAAATAACATTTTATTTTTGATTACACGTGAGCAAGGGATGTAGTGTGTGTGCATTCGTGCATGTGTGTGTATATGTGTGTGTCTGTTTTCTACTCATTTTTTTTCAGGGCTTGGGGCTGCTAAGATCTTCATTTAATGCTGCTAAGGTCTTCATTTAATGCATACTTTAACTTCAAATGGAGTAAGCCCAGCTCATCTGCTCTGTCATCGCCTCTCCCCAGTATCTCCCCACCCCCCATAATCTGCCTGATTGGGTCTCCCACTTCATGACCCTCCCCATGACTGCTCCAAGCTGGCTCAGCTTCCGTGATCCTCCAGCCTCTCTGAGCACACCTCTCCTGAATGCCAGTGCCCCTTCCACTCTTGCCATCCTCCACCAAATGCCCAGCTGCCAAGGGACATTGAGTGTTCCATGCTCCGAACTTCACGGCCTTTTCAAAACTTACCCCTCTGGGCTCCATCCACACCAGATCCCCTGATGACACGTGTACAGTAGGGGAGCGGGCAGATGTTCTAGTCTTTCTATCCTGGTTGTTTAAGACCCTCTTGGGGAATTAGCCTCTCACATTATGAAAGTTCTGTCTAACAGGAATTTCATAGCACTGGAGGAGACCAAAAGGGAGAGATTTGAGGGTGTGTGTAGTTAGAGACAATATAATAGACACCAATTTTTACACAACTGTTTGGTTCTAGGCGCTTATGCAAGGTGCTTCACATTCTTTATCCAATTCCAATTCCAACTGGATATCGAATATCCAATTCCAATATTGAATTCCAATTCAACCAGTGAGACAAGTGTAATTATAATAAAGAAAATAAAATTAACTAAGTACTTACACGCTAAGCAGTTCACCTGGATTATCTTGTGTAATACACAACCCTTGACGTAAGAGCTGTCATTGTTGCATTTTCCAAATGAAGGAACCAAGTCATCAACCAGTTAAGTAACTTGTCACACAGCTATTAAGATGAGGAGGCTGAAACACAGGTTAAGTGACATGTCCATCTTTACCCAGCAAACAAGCGATTGAGGAAAGTGTATGTTTTTCCCTTATATGCTCATCATGCCTCCTCCTGGAGCAAGAGAAAATTCCAGGTTGAGGTGAGGGCAGCTGGGGACCAGGAACTGCTAGGGTGGAGATGGGAGGGGTACTTTGTCAGCTCATACCCCTGGCATGGATGGTGTCCAGGAATGTTTCAGGACCCCAGCTCCAGACACCTGCCAAAAGTCCTCTGGTTTTGTGAGCCTCTCCTAGTAATCCTTCCTTGGCTCCTGCCCCATCTGATCGTTCCAGCTGTTGTTCAGAATTTCAGCCGTCGTTCAGCACCTCCTTGGAATGCTGCCTCCTCCAGGAAGCTTCCTGGATTCCTTTAACCCAGAGCCATCTGACCTTCTCTGGAACAT